>NC_091688.1:919090-1222121 GCF_041296265.1 Equus caballus
TTCCAGATAACTGATCTGGCACACATTAATTCCTAAACTTACCCTCCTCTCCTCTGCCAGTTTTCTGCATCTGGCTCCCACAGAGTCACCCCTTTCCTCCTTGTTTCACCTGTAACAGACTCAGGCCTGGGGAGAGTGGGAAGGAAAATCCTGGTGGCAGTTGCCTCATTTTGTAGATGAGGGAGTGGAGGCCAGGAAGACGAAAAGGCTCCTTAGAGGTGGGGAGCGACTTCCAGCCCGATTTGGCATCTTGGGTGGTAGAACAGCGAGAGAAGGCTTTAAAAGTCAGGTGGAATCGTGCTTTACTACAACTAGGCGCTCACTTGAATCACCGACTGTGAGAATCATCACTTAGCTTCTCTGGGCCTCAATTCCCTGGTTTGTAAAATGAGGCAAATGATACTACCTATGAGAGAAACAATTACATCAAGTAACACATAAAAGCAGTAGGCGCACGGCAGGCACTCAGTCGAGATGCACGCCCCCCGCCCCTCCACACTGCCTTGGTTAGCTCAGTTCTGACTCAAGAAGGTAACTCTACTCAGAGGAGCAAACCAAACTTCTCAGAAATAAAATGCCCTCAAAAGCAAAAAAAAAAAAAAAAAAGGTAACTCTAAATCGCCTTGAGTGTTTCCTTTCCTTCAGGCGCTGGTTTGACGTTTCTCATTCGTGGTCTTCATGTCAGTCTGACTACGAACACTCCCAGTTTTCTTTGCACAGTGCTCACAATGCAATGCTTCCTTTCTGTAAAGGGAAATCTTTGATCCACAGGCCACGGTCACAGATAGATTGGCACTGAAGACCTCCCTGCAGGTGGCCCTTGTATCTCCATCATGGCCTAGACTGGCTTAGAGCTCCTCAGGAAGGGCCCACCAGACACCGGTAAGGGCGATCACCTCCAAGGAGGGGCCAGAGATGGGCAGGAGGAAAGCTGCTCTGGAAGACTCCTCTGTACCATTGGAGTACTGTAACCCACGCATGTTAAAACAAGCAATTAGAATGGGCTCGCCGTTTAAGTTCTCAATTCCATCAGTGTCAACGTAGAGCGTCCCAGTCAAACAGGCTTATAACCGCCAGGTCAACTTTGGCTCTCCCTCCCCCACCCCAGTCTCTACCCAATGGCAATCAGTGTCCAAATCCACCAGCCGCGTTCACCAAAGTGCCTCAGCCCGCAACCAGCATCCCTCACTCCCCCATGCACTCCAGCCGTGTCTTCACCACTAAACCGTCATTGCAGACAGCCTTGGACCTCCACTCACTTTTCACCTGTGTAAAGCTTATTTCCAAGAGAGGGACTGAAGCTTTTTAAGGACTGGGACTATTTATGACAATTTCTTGCCTTTCCCCTCAATTCCTACACCAGTGCCTTGCACCTAGTAGGAATGCCGTGAGTAGTTCTTGATGGTTACTCTCCCATCCTGCTAGAGATGGTTTGAATTACCAGAAGAAGATCCACCCAGAACAGAAGCTGGCTCTGAGACGTGCAGCAGGGCAAGAGTGCACACAAGCTCAAAGCCTTTGACGGTGGCAAGAACACTAAGGGAGAGGAAAGACTGAGAGTCCAGGCCTGGTCCAAAGAGTAGGGCTGTGCTGTGGGGAAGTCAGGAGGCCCCAGGGAAATTTTCCCTGCATTCCAGTCTCAGAGGCATTAGCCTAGTCGGGGAGGGAAGCCTGCGCCCACCCCATGCTCTGCTGGGGAATTCTGGTGGTCCAGAGTGAGAGCCTGCACATTAGGAGGGATATCAGCACTCAGCAGTCTGCCCTCTCCAACGCCAGAAGGATGGACACGTCACTCGATCTCCTGTGGGGCCGGGGCACCCGGCGCACCACTGAAGAGTGCTTGGGCAGCTTCGCTGCTCCCACCCATTCTTTCCAGGTCTGGAACTACGGAGATAAAGAGTAACAAAAAACCAACCGTAACTGCCAAATATAATAGAGTTTTCAAATATTTCTTCCTTCCAAGATGTCCAAAGTGTTTTTAAAGACACGAAATCATTGGCTCTTTGGAACTGGAAATACCTTTGCTCAAAAATGTTTATTGAATGAAAGTGAATATAGTCCTGTTTCTGCTTCTCAGGTTATGCTGTAAAGGGAACTATTTCCTTTCTTTCTAGGAGGAAACTTCACAAGCACCCATGGCCCTGCGGGTCCTAAAAACCCATTTTATACCACAGGCAACTCATGATTAGAGGAGTTAGCCAACTTGTCCAGAGTTACACAGCTAGTAAGTGGTCAAGTCAAAATTCAAATCTAGGTCCGCCCAGCTTCAAAATTCAGTCTTTTCCCTACAGTCCAAAGCTTCATGACAGTGGATCATCTCTGCCAACCTCACCCTGTCTCTGAAACAGGCAGAAATAATTATTTCCATCATTTCCATCAGAAGCATGGAAGAGATCAACAGCAGACAGCAGCCCTTCAGCCCCGCACCAGAATCCACCCTCCTGAGGCATTCGGGCCTTCCTGGGATGGAGCAAACGAGACCAAAGACCATCCAAAGCCAGGATGCCAGCACCCCAGAGACACCCAAGCAGCAGACTGGCATCTCCCTGGCTCTTGCATGGCGCTCAGCCCTGGGCTTTCCTGCAACCAGCCTTTGCAGGTACCTGGAGAAGGCATCCCCACAGGGCTGTGGTATCGGGAGCCCATGACGCCTGGCATTGTTTGGGCAGCACAAACACAGCATTTAACTGGGCCTAGCACCTTTCCTCTGCAGCCCTGCTTTTGGTAAATATTTGGCTGGCTCACCCAAAAGAGGGCTGGGGCCTCTTTGCCCCAGATCTCAACCACCCCAGTCCACAAAGATGAGCCAGAGAGTGCTGGGGACAGGCACGGAAGGACCACACACTCTTAAGTCCAGCCACTCCCCCAGGCAGCAGAGAAAATTGTCAGCTTGCCTCCAGTGCACCCTCTGAGCAGCTCTGAAGCCTCTGCAGCAGCCCTCCCAGCCCAGTATCGAAACTCAGCCTCAAATCCCAGGCTGGCTCCCGACTGTCTGCTGGGAGCTCACAGCGCTCACTGATGCATCCTCTACCCGGAGGTCAAGCTTCTGCCTGGCTCTTCCCAACCGAACGGCAGGTGCCTGGAAAAACACCTGGTGCTCCCACGTCAGGGCACTTACCTCCAGAAACACGCACCTTCCTGGGCATGTCTGGCCTTAGTTACTACCTGGACACAGGGAACGACCCTCCCATTTCTCAAGAGGGCAAACCACAGCCAGAAATTGGAAGCCCACACAGGATGTTCTTACTGGAGACAGAAGCAGGCCCGAGCCTGCTGCCTCTCCCCTCAGTCCCTGGAGAGAAAACACTCTTTGATAGTCTATAGTCTGTATTGGCCAAGGACATCCCACAACACTCCATCTCCCCTGCCCCATTCTCAGGGTCTGTCCTGAGACCTTCACCTGGCACTCTGAAGCTACCCACTCTTTTATCTGTTATCTCCCTGGGAGACATGGTCATTAGCAGAGAGCACTATGTAGGTGTCTAATTAAGCAATCAGCAGCAGATGCAAAACCCTGTTCCAGCCACCCCACAGAGCATCCACCCGGATCCTCTTACAGGCAACTCCCTCCCCTGAGCTTCCTGGAAAGGTCCCTATTGTTCGTCTAGAACACAGAAGAGTGTCCGATTCTTCCCTCCTACTTATCTGCTGGCACTGACTTCCCGGCCGCAGCACAGCCCCACAGGGTGCCATTCACATAGACACAGTGTGGATGGTGCCCCAGGACTGTGGACACAGCAGCCTCAGATGGGCAGGAAAGCGGAGGTCCCCAGATGGGAGGGAGGGACATGGTCTTCTGAGCGGATGTCCACCTACCTGGCCTTTTTAGGTGGCCCAGAGCCATATCCTGCTATGCTGGCATTTTGGACTCAGGACACAGGAAGCGAAGTTCCCTCGAGCCGGTTGGTAGGGAGGTGGCAGAGGTGCAGGTGGGCGGCACCTGTCTCCCCCCACCTGTCTGAGTCCTCGCTATTTACTGCACTGGATGCTCACCTGTTCCTGTTTCACCCTTTAAATGGAATGTTCCACTTGCCCTGTGAGCCCGGGGGGGGGGGTGGGGAGGGGGGAGAAATTCGCTGTTCAAGAAAAGCTTTCTTTCTCAGAGACTGAAGTCTTCGGGATTCCCTCAGCTGCTCCTGTAGATGACAGGTGGAGGAAACAGGACAAGGGCCACAGCAGAGAAGGACCTTGGAGGACAAGACAGACTGGAACTTGTGCCCAAGCCCCTAGCCTAGGGACAGTTGAAGCGGGAGACTGGAATGGGACAGACACCTGCTGCCTCCCTTCTCCTGGCAGAGCCCACTCTCAGGTGTCAGTGACACCCCAAGAAGCTGGGCTGAGAGACAGTGAGGCCCCCTCAACCTCTTCTCCTGTGCCCTCCCTGGATCATCTCTGTCTGTCTTCTTCCCGGCCCTTAGCTCCCAGCTCAGAGACCTTTATCAGCCTCCTCTCTCTCACCTTCACAGTGGGGCAGGGGTAGCTGGGGGCAGCTTGTGGCTGCATGGATGCCGCAAGCTTTTCAAAGGGACACCACTAGTGCCAGTGCTGGGGGTGGGAAGGGGGAACAGCACTTCAGGAACAAATCCAGCGCTTTGAATGTCACCGGGGCTCCAATTGCCTGGAGGAGGGCACCTGTATCAATGCAGGCTCGGTGCCCTCATGGGCTCCAGGGCACTGCCAGCTCGACCCAGAAGCCTGGCACACACGCTTATTACAGCAAGATATGTGGGTTCTCTCTGCAGGAATGGGCCCTGTCCAGCTGTTTTCCAACTTCTATGAGACAAACTGGACTTTAATTACAGCAGGAAAGATTTAGGTTAGACACGAAGAAGCACTTGGAATGGGTGACGAGGAAGTTTAGGACTCTGCCTTTGGGCTTTAAACATGCAGCCAGTTTCCCCTCCGTAGGGGATGACGTAAGGCCTGTTTTCAGCATGTTACTCTTCTCGCTCAGAAAATTTGGGGGGTTGCCCCTCCCCTGCCTGCTACATAAAGGCCTAACTCCTTGTCTCAGCATCCAGGACCCACCGCAATGCATCCCCATCCATCTTCCAATCATCGTATTCCACTGCTCTGTGTGTAAATCTTCTGTTTCAGCCAGAGCCTCTCCACGTTTCCCACCACGGCCTTCCCTGCCTCCCTGCCTCCCCCTGGCCTCCCACAGGACGTCCCACTCCTCTCCAGCCACCAGAGTCAGCCAGCCTGGAAGACAGCAGATCTCAGCCAAACTGATCAGCTGATAACCAAAGGAGCTTCACTTAAAACAGATTCCCAGATGCCATCCTGGATGCCCGTTGAATCCAGAGCCCCTGAGGGAGGCAGGTGGACACTGTTTATAGGCTGAGCTCAAATGCCACCTCTTCCAGAACGTCTCTGTTACACACACTGCCCCCCCCCCCCCTCCACCGCCGCCACCGAAACCCTCTCCCCCTTGAAGGTATGGGCATGTCTTGGTCCTGCATTCCATAAACATGCCCTAACCATCCACAGTCTAGAGACTGAGATAAGAAGTGGTCCCTGCACTCGAGGAACCCCAGTGTCATGACTGGACACAGACAAAACCAAACCCACAAAGCCAACCTCCCCTTCAAGGCAGCCCGTGATGCAGGCGGCATGAACGGAGAGTTGGGAGGTAGTCGCGGGGCAGCAGCATGGAGACAACAGCTTCTGAGGGTGGAGGGTGGGCATTCCAGAATGGGGGCCACAATGAAGAGGCAAGGGAATAATGGGCCCCTTGACAAGGTCAGGGGCCATGCTGGGAAGTGAGAATACCAATAGGACTAACACTTACTGTGTGTCTACCGTCGCACTGCTGGGAGGCGCTCTCTGACCTTGTCCATCCCTCGTAACTCCCCGAAGCTGGAAGGGTACTTGGGGGCCAGGCTGTGGAGTCCCACCATGCACAAAGTGGTTCCTGCTCACTAAGTACTTTCTCACTGATCAATAGATACAATGATCTTTGAAGGCTCACTCCAGCGGGAGGAAGCCAGGACCTTCAGGAGGAACCATGGCTCTTAAAAATATTTCCCTAACTTTTAAACTATTAAAAGCAATACCTGCACTGCCGAGGGGCAGAGGAGCACTGGCCAGCGAGAGCCTGGCTTTCCTGACACAGGATGCATGAGTGGGCGGAGAGCAGTCAGGGTCCCCACAGGAAACCCACGTGAGGTGCAGGGAGACAGCTGCCCTGAAAGACAGCTGTAGGTCACTCAGAATAGGGACACAGGAGAATGTTCTCAGGGGCCAGCTTAGTGGTACCCAACCTCCCCAGCAGTCCCTTGTCCCAAATGCCAGTGCAGCACGTGTCGGGGCTCAGTTCCCTCAGCATGCCCGGGAGCTGGGAGGGCCGCCTGGCTGGCCCTGTCCTTCCTCCTGCGCCAGAGGTGCAGCACCCCACTGACCCATTCCAGAGAGATGGCGGTCCCTTCTAAAAGGTCACAATCTCCCTTGGTTTGCACCTTTTCTAGCCTCCCAGTCTTTGGGCTAAGATTTATCTGGCTAGAATTTAAACCCATTCCCCACTGGGGAAGTCAATACAGATACCAAACCTACGTGAGCAAGGATGACACCACAAGGCAGAGGAAGCCGCGGTGCACCCTGCGTCCCTCTGGCCTGGCCTGGGCCAGCCCAGGGTGCGGATGACTCTACTGTGTTCCACCAGGGGCAGCTGGGGCTGAAGGACAGAGGAACCAAGGACAAGCCCCTGAGAGGGGCCGTGGCCTCTTTTGCCCCCGCCTGCGTCTCCACGGTTAACACGGAATGACACAACCAACCACGTGACCTGCAGCAGAAGCCCCGGAACCGGAAGACGGGAGACGTGCATCCAGTCTGCCCTGAGCTCCGACCCAACCACTGGACACCTCTGCGCCCTCTTCCTTCGCCTGGGAATGGAAGGGAGCCTACGCTCACCTAATTCAGCTCTCGTCAGTGTGAAAAACTGATAAATATAACAACTCTCAAAAGTTAAACCCAAAAGCACAACCTAGGATACCACTGATAAGACAGCAATGGCTCATAAACAGGCCATGGGTTCTCACGCCCTCAGCAACCAGCCCCACAGGCTGGGTGCCAGGCAGGGGCTCCGGCTGGGTACGCCTTCCCTGATTTGGATCTGGGAGGGTCAAAATAATGACCAGCAACATCCCCACAGCCAGGGCTCCAGGAATGAACGCCAGGCTCTGGCTGTAGCCGTCTCTGAGTGTCTTTGCAACCCATCTCTGGGAAGCCCCAGGCACCGTCCCATCATCCCAGCCCAGCATGCCCAGCCAGAGCTCCACCTGCTCCCAGAAAAAGGCCGACCAAGCCCCTATGTCTTCTCCTGACCACCCTCCTCGCTTTCTGAGTAGGTTCTGTGAGTCAGTGACGTCCACACTCAACATTTGACTCCTCAGTGGAGTGGGAAATCAATTTAGTAAATGAAGATTAGCATTTTTACAATTTAAAGGGATAGAAAATATCAGTGTGCACTGTGCTTGGTAAGAGTATTATTTTGTGGTACTTTTAAAACACATGCACACACAGTCTTAGAATCTTGACTCAGCCTCTTAATCTTTCTATGCTTCAGTTTCTTCTTTATAATGGGCACACTGACAGTGTCCACCTCACAAGGCTGTTGTGAAGATTAAGTTAATTAACATGCACAAAGCACTTGGAAAAGCCCCTGGCATAAGTGCTGCATGAAAGTATCATTTCATACACTTGTATACACATAAGTGTGTATGTGCGTGCACATGCACGTGCACATCCTTGCTTACAGGGTAAACATCTTTCTGTAGTGTCGGAAAAACCTGAAAGCCACTGCTGTGGGAAAAGGTAAGTGTCTGTCCAAGAACAATGCTTGTTCAGGCGAGTTCCTCGTCTCGGAGATTTCGCCTATCTGTCCTCCCGGCATTCGGGAAAGAGGCCCAGGGGATGTGAGGAGCACGGCGCAGGGCACAGTGGGCTGGGCCGTCCAAGAGCACTATGCAAAGTGCTTTCCAGATTAACTCATTTAAGACACACGACCCTGGGGCAGGGATTACCACTCTCGATCAACAGGCAAGGAAACGGAAGCACAGAGGACGAGGTTGGCGCACAGCTAAGGAGTGAAGGAGCCAGGATTCGAGCTCTGCCTCCCAAGTCTGGACCTTTAACCATTAGACCACACTGTCTGTTTGCTTTGACACCACCTTCTTGCATGGGATGGCAAAGCCAGACCAAAAAGGGTTCTGCCACTGAGGAGGTGGCCCTGTCTGCGAGAGGAGTGGCTTCATATGCACTTGCCTGAAAACCAAGCAACTTAATTTTTGAATGGCTTGGATTCAGGAGCCGGCCCCCCTGGCCCCATGCTCAAGCGCCAAGAGCTCTGCTGTGTAGTCAGAGGTAGAAGTCTGGTCAACAGGGCTCTTAGCCATATGGTGCTAAGCACTTGAATAACCTGAGCAGTATGAACACGACTGGACGAGACTAGATCCTCCCACATGCTTTATTCTGGATGCCCCAGGTCCTTTCTGATTGCTCACGGTCCAGAGATGCCAGGAGGGGCCGGATTCTCCAGTCCTACAGTCCTGAGGGGCCCGTGACCTGCCGGAGGTCACTCTGTGAGCGAGTGCTCCGTGAAGAGTGGGAAGCTGCCTGGTGGATGGGAAAGTGGGCAGTTAGGGTGCCTCCATCTCAAAGGTCCTAGTGGCACCTGGCTCTCCCAGTCCACCCTCATTTTCTTCCTGCCTTGACAGCAACGCAAATCCCGCCTAACACAAGGCACTTGGTTTGTCTCTGGAGCCGACCACGGGTTGCATCAGACCCAGCTGGCACTTCTGATGGGAGAAAGAGGAGAGCAGGAGGAAGACAACCTGGACCATAGATGTGGATGAACTCTCCTTTCCCCCAGAACCGCTCGGTCCTTCAGGGTGCTACAGAAAACCCCTAACACTGGGAGCAGAGGGGAGGCAGGCGTTTCTAGCCCATCAGCTTTGTGGACCATGTCCTCCGAAATTCCCAGTGTCTTTGTTCACTGTCCTCTCTGCTGAGAGTTGGCTCACATCCCCTCATACTTGGCAAAACCCAGGACTTTTGTCTGCATCTTTTCATTCTCAGGTAAGCCTCACTTTAAAACAAAGACAAAAACAAAACCAAAACAAATGAGGAAACTGAGATCCAGAGAGGTTAAGGGACTTGCTCCTGGTCACAAACTGTGAATATAAGTGAGGGTGGGTCCCAGGAAGGCCAGGCTCCTTTTGGAGCTCGTAGGAACTTCCACTCCCCCATAAACCCCTCATTCCCCAGCCTGACAGAAGTGGGGACCCCGCCCGCTCCTGCGCCTTTCCTGTAAGGCTTCCACGGGTTTTTCCAAGCCATGCTATTGCAGGGGTCTGTTTGCATGTCTGTCTCCCCCTCGAGGGCAGTGACCAGGTCTCATTTCTTTGCATTCCTGGTATCCGGCATACAGTGATTTGGGGAAGAAAGGGTGGGAAGGGAGGGCAAGGGGATGGATAAAGAGGGATCAGAGAAGTGGAAGGAGGAGGGAGGGAGGAGAGGTAAGCAAGAAGGCAGGCAGGCGGGAGAGAGGGGAGGTAAGGGGGTACGAGCAGATAATGGTCACCTCAAGCCATGGAATTGGGCCACGGCCCACAGCCCTCTGCTGGGCTGTCTACCCGGGGTGAGTGGAAACAGCTGCCCTCCAGAACCCATCCAGGACGTAAGTCAGGAACACTGGTAAGGGGGTGGCCTTCAGCTGCCAAGGAGGCCAGGCAGCTCCCCAGGACTCTAGACACTGCTGCTCCATCGTCCTTCCTTCTCTCCTTTCCAATCTCCAGGAAGTGAGGAGAGCCAGCTGCCTCTTCTTCTCAGGGTCCTGCTATGCTCCAGTGCCCCTTTGTGCCTCAGTGTGCCCACCTGTTAAATGGAGGCTCGCTGCCGTCCTGGATGATGGGAATGGATTTAGGAGAATAGGGGCCTGCAGTACAAGCTGGGGAGACCCCTCCACTGGATCCCCAACCCCGAGATTTTGGGGGTGCTTCTCGGGTGAGGACCTGGTGCCAGCAGGAACCTGAGGAAAGAGCCGTGTTCCTCCATCTGGATTCATGACAAACACAAGCTCTGCCCTCTGTGGAGGCTGTGAGGTGGGATGGAGGAGCGGCTTCTATGGGAAGGGCCCCGAGCAGGCCTGGTCCCTGCATGACTCAGGGAAACTGGAAACCATAGCTTAACAAGTTGACTTCTCTCTGGAATTTCCCTGGGGTGAGGAGACAGGGAGCCTCTCTGACCAGACCGAGCCCCTCTGAGGCTCCTGCTGCTGCTCCTCCTTTTCTGGCAAGCACCAGGACCCCGACATCTCCCTATCTGGTCCAGGGTCCATAAGTCAGTCACTCACCCGACATGTGCTTGTGGAGACCCACTATACAAAGGCGTGCTGTATTTTGCCCTGGGGGCAAACTCCTGGAACTAGATGTCTAGCCTAGGTGGGAATGGGGGGGGGGGGGGGCGGGGGGCGGAGGCGCTCTTGACTTTCTCCAAAAATCCAGAATAATGCCATTACACTCTGCAAGTCCTGCCCAATCTCTTTTGAAAAACAAGTCCTCAAGCCAAAACCAGGAACATGCCAGGCAGCCAGGCACCTGGAAATGGAGCAGGAAGCTATTCCAGGGGACCCTGTGGCTTCTCCTTTGTGCCAAAGAACCGGGGAGGGGAGGGAGTTCAGGCTCAGTCAAGCTGGGCTCTCTGAATGAACAAGGCCGTTGTTGCAAGGCAGAATGTGAGACAGTGTTAGCCAGAGGCCTCTGCTGCCCTGATGACCCTTCGGAGCGTCCACAAAGGAGAGCAGAAGGAGTCAAGCAAAATTGACAGGACAGTTCCCTACATAAAGCACCACTTAGTAGAAGCCAAGGGCACTGAGCTCTCATTCTGAGCCTACAGCTAATGTGCTGTGTGCCTTCAGGCAGGCCACAAGCCTCTCTGATCCTCAGGTAACTCATCTGCACAGAGCCATAAGGACGGGGGCAAAGAGAGTAAGCAAACCGTGCCCCATGCTTGAACTGCTAAAGGGTTAACCCAGTCTCCCGGGCAGGGCTGTCAAGGCCCTTTGCAAGCCAGCCCACTTCCAGCCACCTCCCCTGGGACCCCAGAGTGTTCTCTGGGCTTCAGCCCCTGACCATGCCGGTGCGCTTCCAGTTCCCATGGTGCCTCGTGCATCTCAGCCCCAGGGCACTGTTTCTTCGCCTGAACGGCACCATCCCACCCCTCACCCACACCTGAAGGTTCAGGACAAACCTGCCCCTACAGCCACTGCTGACTGCCACCCAGGAGTCTCCCGCCGTCCATGCTTGCACAGCGCTCTGTGCCTCTGAGCTTATGTCCAATCCTGCGTTTCCGAGTGTCTCCCCTGCTGGACTGGGAACTTGAAAGGACCACGTCAAAGTCAGCTGGCACTCAACAAACACGCAGCCAACTGCTCTGTGCCAGGCGCTGTTAGGCATCGGATACAAAGGAGACAGGCGGTCTCACAGCCTAGCGCCCCCGATGCTTCGGACAGTGTGGGCCAGTGGCCGGCCTGTTGCAGAGCCAGGAGCAGCAGGCGCAGGGAGCCGCCCGGGGCTCTGCCTTCTCCCCTCTAGCAGGAGACTAAAGGAAATCGGGAAGGAGAAATTGAAACCACAAACCATGACCACTTCCTGAGCTCTTTACTATGAACCTCGTAGGCACTGTTGTCGGTACTTTAGACACATGACTTTCCTTAATCCTCAAATTAGCTCTCTGACAAAGGCTTTTGTAGATGAGAAAAGTGGTGCCCAGAGAGGTTGAGAAACTTGCTCAAGGTCACACAGCAGGCAGCAGAGCTTGGCTAGGACCTCAGGTGTGTGACCACCACCTGCCCTTGGTCTCATGCTGCCCAGTTTAAATACACTAACAAATGAGCACCTGTGTGTGCCTAGCCTTCTTTTATAAAAGGAGGAGATAATGATCCATTAACCTCAAGGCTCTAAATTGTATGACTTCAGTCTAGCTGAAATTCTCCATCCTCTTCCTTTCCCACTGCAACAGCAGTTCCCGGAATTCCAACGAGCCCGGCCAGCCTCCCCGACCCCTCCACCTGGGGAAGCCAGTGGGGCTGCACATTGGAGTGCTGCCAGCCAGCTTCGTCACTTTCAAAGTGTCATTAGCAGCTGCTTGGCAGGTGGCCCCAGGCCCCCGAAGCCTCCACCACTGTCCCTATTATCCAGAGCTATCATCCACTGGGATCCTGCCTTAATGGGCGGACGGCAGGCCTCCCGCGCTCTACTCGTCCATCAGCCACAATCACACTCCCAAACGCGCTCCTCCACATTCCCTACCAAGCGTCTGTCTCTCTCAAGACCCAGCGGCAACCCCTCTGCCTGGCTCTTTCCCAGCATGCCTGAGCCCTTCATTCCTTTCTTCTGCAGCCCCCACCCCAAGCAAGCTGACTGGCACTGGGAATTTTGCAAATGCCCTTCCCGTCTCGTGCAGTGTCCTTTTACCAATGCAAGTTCTTCTCCTTCTGCCCATCCTAAATCTAAAATCACCTTCTCTGGAACACCCTCCCTGATAGACCATGCCCGATCCTGATCTTGGCTATGCTCTGCGTTTCCTCAGAACTTAAGACCCTCCCTGCATTTACGTTGGTTGGAGTCATTTGTTATATTTGCTCATTTGACAAACATTTGCTAAGAGTCTACGACTATGTGCCAGGCATTTACGGTGCGTCTCCTGGGTGCCAAGTGCTGTGCTCTGCCTGGCCATTCACTGCCTTCAAGGGGCTTGCACTCATGCTACTCACCTTCAGGCCCTTCCTGGGGGAGGCCCACCTCGGCACTTAGACTGGGAGCTCTCTAGGGGACCGTCTCCTCTTTGTCCCGTCCTAGCACCTGATATTTACATAGGACTTTTACTTTTGCAAGGTGCTTCTGCACCTGGTATCTCATTTGACCTGCACAGCACCCCTACAAGGGAGGAGGGAAGAGGTTATTATTCCATTTGAAAGATGAGGACACTGAGACCCAGAAAGATTAAGTGACCTGTCCAAGGCCCCCCAGCTGGTTCCAGCCAGGTCATCAATAAACTCAGGCCCCCTGACTCCCTAGGCGAGTGGCCCTTGCACACACCATGCTCCACACTACGCAGACTAGAGTCATCAGAGCTAGATGGGACCTAAGAGATGACCCATTTCTCACCCTCTATCACTGCCAATGGGCCCTGAGGAAGAAAGAATGCTGAAGCAAAAGTAGAGGGTGTTATAAAATGCTGTGTAGCCGGAAACTTTGAACAAGCTTATCTGTGCATTCCTAGCATGTCATCAGCACTCAGTACATATGTGCCAAATGAATGAACAACTTCCTAGAGAGGCAAATGGCAGAGGGTACGAGTCAGCTAACAGCCATAGCTGTTGTGTCAGGCATGATTCTAAACGCAGCTCATTTCATCTCCACACCAACCTCCTGAGATGGTTGTTCTCACCTCCCTTTTACAGATGAGGCAAGACGAGGTCAAACACCCAGAGCGGCGGAGCCTGATAGAACCTAGGCAGACAGACGCCACGGCTGTGCTCCTGACACGTCAGCAAGCACAGGCCATATGCTCCCGCCACCACGGTACCACCCAAGTCTCATTCCAAGTGTCCTGAATGAGGTTTCTGATGAGTGCTGAATGAGGACTGAAGGCACACTGCTGGCCTGGGCCCCAAGGTTCTGCATGAGTCCCCCCGGCTGTAATGAGGTGGAATAAAAAGCCAGCAGTGGGGGGGGGGGGGTTCAGCTGCATGAGGACGTCATGAGTCCTCACCACTGTCCACGTCTCAAGTCCTGCTGCTGCCCACGGGCCCGTCCCCCAAAAACAGCTCTTCTCTCTGACTGCAATTGCCAAACAGGCCTGGAAAGAGCCAGGACTATGGGTATGAAGGGTAGAGGATGGAAGGACATTCCCAGCATCTCAACCAAGGCTGAAGAAGAGGGCAGGGTCAAGAAGGGTAGAGCAGTGTTTGTCACTGGGACAAAGATGTGCTGAAAAGATTTATAAATAGGATGAAGAGGGCCTCGGTGAATAACCCCTTTATGGGATGGAATGGGAAGGGTGAGGCTGGGCAACCCCAGCCCTGGTTAGTTTTTGGCCCTGTCAGAAAGGAGATTCTCCTAAGACAGGAAAGTCTCACCTCCAACAAGGCAGGCACAGGGGCCAAAGGAAAGGTAGGAATAATCTTCTCTGGGGCCAGGTTTCTCGGGCAAAATCTGACCTGGGAGGGATAAGATTCAGAAGCGATCTGGAGCAGAGAGACTATCCCAGAACTCAGACACACTGGAGGTTCCGTGACTAAAGGTGCTGAATTGGAAACTGACTCTGATCTCAGTGCTTCTAGACAATCTTGAGCCAACAGATTCCTAAACCCTCCCAGACTTCAATTCTCTACTTATGAAAAGGGTACCGTGGGGCCAGCCCAGAGGCGCAGCGGTTAAGTTTGCACGTTCCGCTTAGGTGGCCCGTGGTTCGCTGGTTTGGATCCCGGGTGCGGACATGGCACCTCTTCGCAAGCCATGCTGTGGCAGACGTCCCACGTATAAAATAGAGGAAGATGGGCACGGATGTTGGCTCAGCGCCAGCCTTCCTCAGCAAAAACAGGAAGATTGGCGGTAGATGTTAGTTCAGGGCTAATCTTCCTCAAAAAAAGAAAAAAAAGGGTACCGCGTCACCTGTGTGTGTTGTCATCCTTTGGCATAGGGACCACGTTAGGGTAGAGGAGACCAGAGAGCAGATGACGCTAGGAGTTACAGAGGAGAGGACAGGCAGACATGCAAGATCTGGTCAGAGATCTCAGTGACAGAGCCCTGTCCGGACTGCATCAGTTGCCCCAGTTGCGGGCAGAGAGGCGCAACTATTTTGATGGTCTTGGAGCTCCTGAGGGAGAGGGGAGACGTGCCCCTGCGCCTGGGGTAGGTGCCGTCTCTGCCCAGCTATCTGTTGCTCAGATCTCTAGGGTCAGCCCACAGAAGCTGGATGGCAGGAAGAAATGTTCCCCATGATTTAAGCAACACAGAGAAAAGCAAACTGAGTTTGGAGGACTGGCAGGGGGAGACTCTGCCAACTGCCCCAGTTTGCCCAGCACTGAGGGCTTCCCAGAATGCAGGGCTTCAGTGCTAAAGGGACAAAGTCCCAGGCAAACCAAGACAAATCCATCGTCCCACCGAAGGACTCACATTAAATATGCCTGTGGTTCGGCAAAGAACCATGGGCACCACAGGAAATCTTCATGCTCAGAAGTTGAGAGCTCGCGTGCCAGGCTGGGAGGCCTAACGCCCGGGTGCCTGTCCCGGGGAGCCCGCAGTACCCAAGGCCCCAGGGGCACATCCAGCACTGCTGGGCCTTGGTTCCTCCAGAAGATCTGGATAAGATCACCTCCCCAGCTGAAGGACAAAATATTGTCAGAAACTGACTGTGGCTGCTCAGGCCCTTAAGCCCTGGGAAAGTCCTTCTTGGTGATTTCTTAGAGTAGCCTGTGAGCAAAGCCAGGAGGAGCCACAGGGCAGGACTCTGCTTCCTGGCTGTCCCAGAGGTCACTTAGTTCTGCAAAGATCTTGGTGACTGGGGCAAACAAGGAGTCGAGGATGGGCATGGGCAGAAGAAATAACAGCCATTTCCAGGCTGCCAATGCCAAGCACAGCTGAGCTGCGGTTAACTTAGAGACTGGACGAGCACAAAAAGGGGGAGTGCCCCCAGTTCCTCCCCCTGCCAGCCCCTCCCTAACGAGTCTGGTGCAGTGGGCTTAGCTTCCCCTGGCTTGAATCCACTTAATTTTCTCCTAAGCTGCTTTGTAGGGTGGGCTGCTGAGCACCCGACGTGTCCAGTCCTGCTGCAGCCGACTTTCTCCTCGGCCGAGAGCAGGCTCCAGGTCCAGGCCCCGTCTGCCAGCTGAAACAGAGCCCGGGCTCAGACTCGGCCCTGAGTTCGTGGAGACCAGAGGGCAGAAGCAGACACTCAGCTCCTCTGTCCCTTAAAGGCACTCGGCCCCGTTCTAGGGCCAGCGAGAGGAACAGGGCCCAAGACATCAGGATGGAGAAAGCTTCTCCCTCCTGCCTCTGGACTTACAGTCACTTCTCACCCCAGCAAATGTTCTGTCAGTGCCCGCTCTGCGCAAAGCGCTGAGAAAGAAAGTGACGCAGCTGAGACCACTCAGAGCGACTCTCGCTCGAGGATGCTACGCGTGGCCGTCCACTCTGTGTCCCCCACCCGGCCCCCACGCCCCCAGCATGAGCACATGCAGAGACATCGAGATGAAAAGAAAAGAGAAGCCAACATCTGGGTTAATTCACAAAGTAGCGCTCTGTGTGATGGACAAGCAATGTTACTTCAACTTGCAACACACTTCTAACAAATAACCTTTGCTGCCCGAGCCCCAAGTCCAAGCCCTAAGGATCAAGCACAAGAATTTAAAGGGTCTAAAGGAGAAATGCAGGCAAACCTTTTTCCTTCTCCTTGACTGGTTCATTTATGCATTCACTCAATTCACGAGAGCCCCTGTGGCAGCACAGAGCCGGGCATGGGGACTCGGGAAAGTTCAATCCGACCTCACCCAGCGTCCACTGCCCCACTGTCCCCATTCCAGCTCTATGATCCGAATGGTTCAAGGTTGTGTGCCCTTGAACTCTTCTCACCGCCCAAACCCTGGGCCCCGTGCCGAGGCCGGGAGGGCTCAGGCAGCAGCCTCTGTGGTATGAAATCACAGACAGCACAGCTACTCAGGCTTCTGTCTCTGCCCAGTCCGTCCCCTCCCCACTTTCTCCTCTGCTGGATGGAAACTCGGCCACTCTCTGCTCACATGCTCAAGTCACAAGGCTGAGCTCCCAGCAAAAGAAGTGGCTCAAGGATAACCTGGTAGGAGCCCAGTGAAACAGAAACAGAGCCTTTCATTTTCTTCACTCTGTGACAGTCGCGGTTTCTGATGCCTGAGAAAGCAGTCCCGGTGCCTACTGTTCACCCAGACCTCTGAGCTCTCCTGCCCACCCGGACCTGAGGCCTCAGACCCTGTCTACCCTCAGCAGCTTGCTTTCTGGGTCTCTCAAGGCCCGTAAATGGAGTCGTATTGTCCATGCTGCCCAGCACGGGGGGAGTCACTGGAACTAGCTGGCGATAAGGAGCCAGCACCGAGCAGGTGAGCTCAGTGCCTGCCAGCCTCTCCCTCTCTACGGCCCTCCTCAGGAGCCCTCCTGGCCTGGAGCCCCGGGCCCCATGGTCGACTGGCACCTTGCAAGGAGGCTTCCTCCTCAGCCCGGGTGGGTCGTTGTGTCCATCTAACTGCAGGTTTCCATCTCCCATCTGCACGGGCAGCTGGGCCAGGCCCCAGGGGACCACAAGCTCCCAGCGAGGAGGCGTGTCTACTGGACCCCTAGACCTGAGGCCTCAGGGGGCCTCCTTGAGGACAAGAGACAGCCCGCGCCTCCAAGAGGGAAAAATACAAGAGCAAGTCAAAGCCAAACCCCAGTTTTCCCACCCCTCCCACAGGCTCACGCTCCTCAGGAAAGGGCAGAGCAGGCATCAAAGAGCCAGGGTGGGCAGGTTCTCTGTCCCATTTTAGGCCTATCTTCTGACTTGCTGTGTTTCTGAGAGCATTTTCTCTAACTTCTCTGGATACAACTTTATCATCCTTAAAATTCGGGCTGGAGCCCTGGCTACTTCACGGTGACGCTGGCTGGGAGAAAACAGAAAGACACTGCCGTGACATGCACGCAGACCTCCGGACTGATGGGTCCTGGGCAAGCAGCGTCCACCCTGCAGCTGGGGTGCAGGCTCAACTTTCCGTCAGCTGCTGCTGCTCCGTCCTTGTGCAGTGCCTGCAGGTAGACACTGGAATGCTCTGAGCAGACGCTTCAACGTGACAACAGCTAACACTTCCTGAGCACCTACTATGTGCAGGCACTGTGCTAGGCCCTTTGTTTACATCACCTTGTGTAATATTCAGAACAACGCCACAAGGCAGGTGGAGACGCTGATGAAGAGAGAATGTAGCTGACTCGCCCAGGGCCAAGCAACTAGAAAGGGACGAATCAAAGTCCACATCCAAGCAAGCCAACCTCAGTGCTTCCCTCTTAACCTCTCGTGTGTATGTGTGTGGGCCTTGCAAACTATCTTATAAATCTGAAGATTTATTATTAGGTCACTGATACTCATAAGAGCCAGAGGTGGGGATAGGGAACAGTCAGGGAAGATTTGTGTCTGAGCATTAATCTGTATTTCAGAGAGATGCAGAGGACTCTTCCCAGGACTCCGAGCCTGGCCCTCACGGAATGCTGGCCTTACAGAGAGGTCAGAGCGGGGAGAGTGGACCACCCTGTTGCCATGTGGTCTCAGCCTCCACAGCAACATCTCCCAGAGAAGGAGGCCTGGCTCCAAAGTGAGAGATCACTTACTGTGGGAAGAAAGAAGCAACGTCTAATTAGAGGGAGTCATTAATAGGCAATTAGCCTGTAATGAATGAATGGATCTGGGCGACGGTCATGCAGGCTGCTCGCATCATGGGAGGGGAGACAAGCAGACATTGTGCGTCTCCTGATGGATATCCGCACCACAACCAAGAGATCCTGGCCCCACCCACAAATAAATTAAAGAAATCTAAATCTGATTAAGCCCTAAATTTACACATACAGAAAATAAAGGGACAGTGGAACATGTGAAATGTCAGGATGAGAATGCTATCGGCCAAATCTAGAACGTGAAAAACTCTGAAGGACAAATGACCCAGTTTCTTCAGCAAAACACTGTAAGAGAGAAAGAAAAAGACCATCCACACCTCAACCAGCACTGCCTCCTGCACGGCCAGCAGGCCAACCCCATGGCCGCCACACGGCCATTGGCTGCAACAGGCTCCTCTCCCTTACCTACGATAGCATTTCTATAAAATTTCTGTTTCTCTCTTACATATATTCAATGGTTTACTACATTTTATCTTATAAAACTCATTTGAAATAAAATTTGTCTCTTTAAAAAAAAGAATATCTATAGATTGAGTGACTTAAGAACTATAACAACCAATCATAATGTTCGGACTTATTTGGATCCAAATTAAAGAGAAAAATAGGAAAAAATGTTTACAATAATCAGAGAAATATGAATACTAACTGGATATCTGATTATATTAACGAATTGTTCATTTTGTTTTGGTATGATAATGATATTTTGTTGTTTCTTTTTTAAGAGTCCCTAACTTTATAGATGAAATGATAAAGTGACTAGGGTTTACTTCAAAATAATCAGAGGGAAGAAAGGACTAGAAGTAGTAAAATAAGACTGGCCATGAGATGACACCAGAACGATGACACTTGGGTACACAGCTTTATTACACAATTCTCTCTACTTTTGTGTATGTTTGCAATTTTCTATGATAAAAAGTTTTTTTTAAAATAAAAATCAGACCCTCCGTGATCAGCACTGTGGGGACACCAGCACGGTGCACGAAACTCCTCTGGGGCCCCCAGGAGAACGTGATGGGAGAGGCCCCCCAGGCTGCTTTTCCCTTCCAGCAGGTCCACTGCAACCTCACTTTCCACAGCCGGATTCCCTGGGGTCTTTGACAGAGGTGGGGCCGGTGCTCCACACAGAAAGCAACCCTCCCAAGGGCCCACCACAAGACAGTGGCGGGGCTAAGTTCAGTCTTCAGAGGCGAACTCGCACACTCCCCCTGCTCCCCGGAGCTCGGCTCAGAGCTGAAAACGAAGAGGTTTTCCAGCCCCATATTGAATTTAGCGTCTCACTACCCTGGGCTCCGGAAAGGAACTAGAATCTCCTCAAAGCAGCATCTGCAGCAGCTAGACGAAATGCCCGCTGCTTCCGCCTCCATAAGGCACTGGAGCGGGGACAGGAGGCGGAGACATGGAGGAAGGTGCGGGAAGACAGGCCACGGCTGAGCCAAGTACCCAAGGCCAGCTCCAGCCCTGCTCCAGCCCAGCACAGGGCCCCGCCTTGGGCAAACAGCTGGCCCCTCCCAGCTGGTCCCTCTCTTGGCACTTCCTGGTGCTACTGGTCACAGAGCTCATGGGAGAAGGGAGAAGACTGAGGGAGAAAAGGACGAGAATTCAGAAGGGAAAGGGAGAGAAGGCCCAGGTGTCTGGAGAAGCCCTTGGGAAGTGAGGAAACAGAGGGAGAGTACCAGACCCGGCACATTCCAGAGCTCAAATTTGTGAGGAAATAGAGTCAAAAGAAAGAGAAGAGAAAAAGAGAGAGCAAGGGAGACTGAAAACAACAGTAAGGAGTGAGGGGAGAAAGATGGAGCAGGGAGGGTTCACGAGGCCCCAGGAGCACACAGCCAGACCCCGGTCAGCACGCGGCCCTCGCTGCTCCTGCGCACCAGGGGGCCGGCGGCCACTCCGGGCCCAGGAGGGGTGTGTGGGAGCCCGCCCGCTCGCAGACACACCTCTCGGCCCAGCCATCCCTTTCCTACCTCCTAGCCGCTGCTCCCGGGACGAGAGGCCAGTGGACCGATCCACCTGCCTCCCCAGAGGCAGAGCGCCAGGACGGAGGCTCCTCCTCAGACCAGTGGCCAATCGAGGCAGCCAAAAGGAGCCTGCCCAGAGCCCGCCCTTTCGGGGCACACTGCCGAAGGGTACACAGGGTTAACTTGGTCTTCATCCACTCTGCCTGTTCCATATTCACGCCCATGCTAGGCAGTCACAAGATGACCGCCTCCCACCTCATCACATTCACTGACCTTCAGGGACCACAGGGCCCAAGGTTACCTCAGAGTCAACCCACACCAAAGCCAGGGCAAGCAGGCAGCAGGCCCTGAGGAAGTGGACCACAGGTCCCTCGCTGACGGCAGAGGGACCTCGACACCAATCCGGGCAGCAGTCAAATCTTGGCTCTGCCACTTGCTGCCTGCACAGCCTAAGGCAAGCCACGGCCGCCTGGGAGCCCCATGTACCAAGTCACTGAGTTCTTCCCTCGCCTGCACCTCCAGGGCGCAGGACACAGGAGGAGAAGTGCTCTGGGCACAGAAGAGACGACGCTCTATAAGCGTGAGGTATCAGTACCATAAACGGAAGTCCCTGCCACACCCAGGAAGGAGGGGTGGGTTTCTGTCAGGCTCTGCAAGGCCATCCCGCATAAGCACCAGGCAAACGACAAACCTAGCCAGAGAACACCGGGGCCCCCAGGCCCTGGGCACCCTGCCCAGGAGAGCGAGAGGCCCCCTCCTCCAACAGAGGGAAACAGAGACTGTTGGCACGGAAGAGTAAGGAAGGGGCGGGGCAGGAGGCTGGGCCCAAATCGGGGTGGCCTGGAGGAGCAGGTGCTGCACACCCCAGTGGCCCCTTCTCCTTCACTCTCCCAGGGAGGAAGCGTGGGCAGCAGGAACTTCCAAGGAATTAGGGTTCAAACCCAGGGCTCCAAGAGTTCTCCTTCTCCTAAGAATAACAATATTGGTAATATTTTCTGACATTTGCAGAGCTTTTTTTTCTTTAAGGTATGTTTTTTTGGTTTGTTTTTTGGTGAGGAAGATTAGCCCTGAGCTAACATCTATTGCCAGTCTTCCTCTTTTTATTTTTTTATCTTGTTCTCCCAAAGCCCCAGTACATAGTTGTATATCCTAGTTGTAGGTCATTCTAGGTCTGCTATGTGGGATGCCACCACAGCATGGCTTGATAAGCAGTATGTAGGTCCACACCCAGGATCTGAACTGGCGAACCCCAGGCTGCTGAAGCAGAGCACACAAACCCAACCACTGGGCCGCAGGGCCGGCCCCTTGCATTACCTTCTTATACACATTGACTCTTTTTCATTTCAGCTTCACATAACCTTAAGGAGGGATGCCTTATGCTTATTCCCAACCTTGGCTGAGTAAACAGTTGTGGCTGGGAGGGGACAGGAGCGATCTGAAGGCATCTTAGGGAAGCACCACAGCCAGGAGGCCGGGAGCCAACCCCTCCCTGGGCAGCCCAGGGATTGGCCCTTGAGGGGTGAACAGCACACCAGGCCAGGCCTGCTCTGCGGAGGCCCCCCGGCTCTCCAGCTCTGGGAAAGCTCCTCCTGGGCCTACCGTGACCAAGAGAAGGCGCCTCTCTTCTGGATTGGGAAGTTCAGGCCTCGGGGCCTACAGGCAGATTCTTCTTTGCCAAGTCCAGGATTGCATTGGCAATAAATTCCCCTAAAAACTTAAGAAATGTCCACGTATCTTGCTCCTGATCAACAGGGACTTCTTAATCAGCCCACTCAAAATGTAAGGTCCCGCTGAGCTTGTGAGTTCTGAGAGGTCTCGCCTGGGGCCATTTCTCCCCAGAGCTTGAACACAAATGGCCAAGAGTAATACGATGCTGACCAAGCCAGGGCTGGGGGAGGAATGGAATCCCCTGACTCCAGACCCTTCCCTGGGAGCAGCGGGATGGGGTGGAGCAGGCAGTGGGGACCAGACACACTTCTGCCCAGGCACCCAGAAAAAGCTGCCCTGAGGCAAAGCTGCCCTGGGGAGGGGACAGAACAAAGGACACAGCCAACCCAGCCCCACCTCAGGGGGGACAGGACGAAGGACACAGCCAACCCACAGGGAACGTTCATCCTGTTCAGCGAAATCTGAAATCTTTATGCTGAGAGAGGAGTGAGTCAGTCCCCTGAGCACGTGAACAACTTCTCTAACTCTGCACAGAAGACATCGCTCCCCTCAGGGCGCCATCAGAGGAGGGCTCTGGGCCTGCTGTTCAGGACTTGGTCTTAATGAGACCACCTATCTAGGAAACGGACAGAGACACTTTCCCTCTGGACTCTTTCCTTCCTCTTGGCCTCCCAAGGGTTAATCTACAGACGACCACCACCCCCCTCACTCCCAGCCAGGTCAGGAAAGCAGGATGGCTGGGGCAGCGGGGGCTGGGGGGGAGGGCGGGGTGCTTAATTTGGCCTCAGCCCAGCACTGCAGACAACTCCACTCAAAGTAGACACCCAGACTGGGCCCCTTGGACCAAGTCCCTCCCTTCCTTCCCCACCAGAGAAAGGCTCTAGAGAAGGCCCCTCTGTGGGGAGGTGAGCCAGAGAAGAGTCCGAAAGAGGATCCCCTCTCTCAGTGCATCTTTGAAGCTGCTATAGGCAGCTACACCTTCTCTGCTCTCTGCCAGAACAACTGGATTAAGGCAAGAAGACATTCCGGAAACATGGGCAGCCCCCAGCTCTTGGGATGGCAGGGCCAGTAAGATGGAGCCAGTTCTGACGAGCAGAGACAAAAGTGACCTTGGGAGAAAGCTGGCAGACAAGGAGTCATGTCATTCCCCACCTCCCTTCTCCATCTGGGCAGTAAGGGCCGAGCTCCCAGGAAGGGGAAGGGCCAGCTGTTCTGAGCCACACAATGGGGGTAATGGTGCATATGGGACATGGGCTTATCTGTACATTCTTTCCAATCCCCCCTCCCCGATAGCCACTGCTCTGCCACAATCCCATGTCACCTCCCCTCAACTATGTTGATGGCCAGCACACACCTTTAAGAGGTGCCCCAACAGTGTTCCAGGACAAAAGCCCCTACATATGGGGGTGGCGCAGTGTAAACCTCTCTAGTATCAAGAGGGGCTTTCTAGTGGGTCCTGGACCTAATCCCCGCATCTGGTCCCCTAAGCCCTAACCCTGCTGCCTCGAGTGACCAACTCGACTTTACCCTAAGACTTGGATTCCCAGCCTCATCCCCTAAGCCTCCAAAATAGCTTTCAGTGTGTCATCACCCCATTCCCACCAACCTTCCCTGTCCATGATGTGGCCTTCTGGCTATAGAGTAAACGCTAACCCAGCAACCCCTGGACTACGTCACCCCAGTCCTGCTGCCCTGCAGATGGCAGAGTGCCTCTGAATCTGGTCTCCCATTCTCTGCAAACGATTCGCTCCAGCCCCGACTCACAGCCATCGCTGGATCCCTACTGCCTACAGAAGAGAGGCTAAACTTCCTAGCTTGAAACACAGGCCTGTTACAATCCAGCCCCAATTTGTTTATCCAATATGATCTTCTACACCAGCCTACAACTAGAAACATAGATTTCCTGTAAATTTTCCAAGTCGGTGGTGCCAGAGGAATTCAGCAGAAGGAGAGGTCACTTCTGGCTGAGGCCATCAGGCCAGACCCCATGGAAGGCATGTGTGTGTGTGCGTGCTCGCACGCACGTGTGTGTGGCGGGAGGTATTATGCAGCATCATGCACTGGACCAGCTTGTTACGCTTCTGCCCTCCTCCTCCCTACTTCACCCCACCATGGGCTCGTAAGCATAAGGGACATACACTTGCAAATCCGTGTGGATGCAGGAAATGCTTTTCTGGACTTGAAGATTTATCAAACTCCAGACATTCAGGAACAGAATCAGACTGGAACAAATCACAAAAGCTAGCAACTGCCTATGACAAGCCCCTTGCTAGTGCTGGACCAGAGTGTGAGAGAGGGTATGGAGGGGCTCCTCCATGGCTCCTGACAGCCCAGTTTGCTGGGCTGGCTTCCATTTCGCCGCCCCTGAGCCCTGCTGCTCCACGAGAGAACGAGCACTTGGAGGAGCAGAGAGCCTGAAGGCAGGAGGAAAACATTTTAAGAAACTGCCCTCTTTCTGGACCCCTCGACTTTTCAGTTTGGACCTTTGGAGGGGAGGGTGTAAGAAGGGTCAAGGAAAAACATCCCACCTTCCTGCCGTCTGTGCTCTGGCACCTCAGTGCTATGTGTCAGTGGCCAGGCAGGGGAGGGGGAGATGGGGCTGAGCTTGGAATGAAGGGACAGAAGACCAGACCAGACCAGTGGACGCCTAAAGTGGCCAGCTCCTCCCTTCCCAGGCAGCGTCTCGAGCCAGAGAATGGCGAGGCCAGAGGCAAAGCAACAAGAGGGAAGGGCGTCACGGAAGCAAAGACGTAAATTCTCGCTGCCCCAGCTCCACTGGGGAGACCCCTTCACAGTGCCACACTCTCCTGTCAAGTCCATATCATAACTCACCCAGCAGAACGCCACCACCGCACACCCATCCTGAATGGGGTCCTTGTACACGACGAGACAGAGAAAGACCAAAAAACGGAATCGGAGCTGAGAGGTGAAGAGAGCGAGTGAGCACGAGGATGAGGAAAAAGAAAGAGAACTAATGAGCTCTTGTTGGAATTAATTTTCAAAGAGCAAACAAAAGCAGTTAATGTGGGAGGGCGGAATCCCCGGGTTCAGCTGCTCTAGGAAGCCGCCCGGCTGACTGGAGGCCTGGCTGTCTGCTCTGTGATTACAAAGAAGGTGGGAGGCTGCTCACTGGAGGGGAATCCAGGGGCAACGACTGCCGTGTGCTCGGGGAGGGGAGGAGTAACTGGGAAGCACGTACCAGAGTAATTGCGTGTGTTGGTGAACAACGCACACACCCAAAGACGCTGACAGGGCGGTTCCAGCACCCACATCGCTAGCCATAAAGGCAGCCGAAAAGTGTAGAGAGCTTGTCAAACCCTTGAGGACAAGCAGACCCGCCACGATAGGCAGGACGGAGCGAACGCCCCCTCTATGCCGAGCACTGGAGGCTTTGCACGTCTTATTTCTTTCATCCAAACAACCCTAGGAGGTAAGTACTACCCTCCCCACTTTACAGATGAAGAAATTGAGGCTCCAAGACACTAAGTGTACAGGAGAAAACATTTGCCTGAAGTTCCCAAAGTCCTAGGTCTGAATCATGGCTCCATGACTTTCTAACTATCGGACCCTAGAGTGTCACTTTGGACGTGTATTTAACATCTTCAAATCTTGGTTTCATCATCTGTAAAATAGGGATACTGCTGCATACTTCCCAGGTTGCTGTAAACATTTAATCAGATAATTTATATGACGCTCCTGGCCGGTGCTGACAAGTGCTCATACTAAGTGTTGAGTAAAAGTTTGTCCTCTCCCTGCCCCCACTTTCATTAAGATAATTCATTCATTCACCAGACATTGGAGTGTCCAGTGTATTAAAAAGGGGAAGGGAACGGGATTTATGGAAGCCCTTTTCCATGCCAGGCGCTGTACTGGTCTTGGGGTAGGGTGTGGAGATTAACAGGAAGAACGGGGCAGAGTCCCTGCCTTCAGCCAGGGCTTTACAGCCTAACAAGCCAGCCCATAAATAGCTGAGTGCTGGCGATGCGTGGTAAGAGCTGTGTAAGACAAGGGCAGACAAAGAGACAGAGGCTTGGAGTTCAGAAGGGTGGGGGCAGGAGGAGGGACGCAGGAAGAGAGACAGGACTGGTGTGGGGAACGCGCAGGATCTGGAGTGGAAGTGAAGGGGCGGGGTCTCGTCTGGGCTCTCCTGAGGGCCTGACAGGATTCACAGGATACTTGCTTCCCGTCTTCAACTGTGGAGGATCAAAGATGGCTGCAAATTCTGCTAACCCCACCACTGAGAGGCCAAGTCTGTTCCCCCTCCCCTTGCATCTGAGTGGGCCTGTGACTCAGTTTGACCAACAGAATGTAACAGAAGTGACGCTGTGTGATTCCTCATGCTAGAGCATAAGAAGCTTTCAAGTTTCCACGTGGGGCTCTTGGGACACTCTCTCTTGAGATGCTCCTTCTCGGAACCAACCGCCACGCTGAGGGAGGCCCAGGACACATGGAGAGGCCCCGTGTGTGTACTCCGGTTGACAGCCCAGCTGAGCTCCCAGACAACAGCCATGTGAGGAGCCACCTTGGTTGTCCAGCCCCGTCTGGCCTCCAGATGACCACAAGGGCAGGAGACAACCCAAGCAAGCCCCCAGCTGAGCCCAGCTAACCCGAGAACCCTGAGAGGTAACAACAGACGGGGGTCCTCTGCCACTGCGTGTTGGGGTGATCCATGTGTAGCAATAGATAACCAGAGCACCAAATCTCTCCTTCACTAACTGAGGTTGTTACCAGGGAAGTTGGAGCAAGGATCATTCTAGAAACGGATGGGAAAAGAGGTGAGAAAAGAAGGCATTGTGTATTGGAAGAGGGTGGGGAGGGAATCAGGTAAACTCCTGCAGCCTCCAGCTCCCACCGCCTCAGCTCCTCCCAGGATCAACACAACTCACAAATCCAAGCTAGCCTGGGAGTACCGGGGGTCAGTAGCGTATAAAGACGCTTATAGTGGAGCTATTCATAACAGCAACAAACTGGAGACAACCCAAATCCCCAGGACTAAGAGAAGAGCAATACAGCAATGGAGGCACATGACAGAATTATTTATCGCTATTTAACATGACAAATTTATGAACCATTGTCACACCGGGAAGTGTTGGTATAAAATAACGTTAAACAAAAAAATGCATGGCACAGGACAAAGGCTACACGCTAATTACAACCATGTAAACATGTTAACAAAGATCAGAAGACCTTGGAATAAGGCACAGAGTTTAGGATTTACTTCCCCCTTTTTAAGGCAAAGTTAAGTACTACTTTCTAAAAAGCATCAATTCAACCTCATAAATCCTCAAAATGGGGTCATGGCTGCATAGGAATTAGGAGATGATCTTTTAGAAGATAGGAACATGGTTTCTGTCACCCAGGGAATGTGGGTGAAACCCTGGGGAGGCGGTGCTAGACGACAGGGATGGAAGAGCGGGAGGGGCTGTGGCACCCCCTCAGCAGGGGGGCTGAATGTTAGGAAACAAACCTCGGTGTTTGCTGACACAGTACAAGGAGAAGGACTCACACAAAAGCCACCCATTATCCCATAATTATTGTCTCTCTCGTGCCTGCAATTAACGGCTGTCTGAGAGGCGGCTGCTGGGTAAATAAATGCTCACGCGCATTAGAGTCGATCAGCCAGCTGAAGCACCAATTAACGGCCCACTGCAGAGACGCTCCCAGCATCCAGCAGCAACTGGGGGAGGGAGGGGACAGGACAGCATAGCACAGGCCTTGGGCGCTCCTTCCCCAGAAGCAGGGGAGGGCTGCTCAGAGCCACATCCTGAGCCCCAGGGTAGGAGCCAGTCTTGCCCCAGATGAGCCAAGCTTGGCATGCAGGTGCTCTGGCCCCCAAGGCCAAGTCAGAGGGGCCTGTATGCATTCGTGTGTCGGTCAGCAAGGTTCCTGGGAGCTGCTGCAGCTCTGGCATAGGGTAGCCCTGGGCCTGTGGGAGTCTGTGAAGGGAAAGAGATGCAGGAGAAGGCCTCAGAGGTGCTGTCCCCTCCTGAGTTACGGGAGGACAGAAACAGAGGGCAAAGAGAGGAATCAGACACAGAGCCATCTTGACTGACTTGCGCTGAAACTGACTCACACTGGCCTTTGGCTGTTTTTCTTAAGCAGCAAGCTTAGAAACATGGAAAGGAGCTAGTGTCAGAAAAGTCCAAGATGATGCTTTTGTCCAGAGGAGAAAGGCAGGAGAGCAAGCGGCTGATAGGAGGCACCCCAAGTCCTCTCCCAGGGATTTGGGGGAGACGAGGGTGCCCTGAAGTCCAGCACAGCCTGCCCAGAGCCTGTCCCCAGCTACACCCGCCAGCCAGGCCGTCTCCTACCACGGACTGCAGCCAGCAGAGCTCAGGCTGTGGAACCAGGCTGCCAGGGAGCCCCCGAGACCAGGGGGCAGATCAAGCCCATTAGAGATGATCTGGTCCACTGGTTCTCAATCCTGGCTTCACCCTAGAAATACGCAGAGAGCTCTTTAAAAATACTCATGCCTGGGTACCACCACAGACCAACTGAATCAGGATCTCTGGGCAAGGTAGGGGAGGCCCAGGCATATGCATTTCTTAATGCACCCCAGGGAGTGCTGACGACTACTCCAATTTCCTCCATTACAGATGAAGAAACAGGCACTGGGGGTGGTAATACCTTGCCAAAGGTGACTGAGGCAGCAGGGAACAGAGCAGGAGCTCCAACCAGCTCATCCGATGGCTGGGATGCGGCTCCGCATTCGGGACTGCTGGCTGAAGGAAGGAAGGAGCCGCCAATGGTGCATCACAGGGGTCTGCTCGTGATCCTGCCATGTGCCACGTTTTCGTCCTCCATGATCTGCATAAACACTCAGAAGGCAAGCCTCCCACATTTGCTACTGACAAAGCCAGGAGGGATGGCTAACACGTTGACAGCAGAATCAGGATTCCATATACTGAAATAATGGCCTAACCCCACATTTAACATTTAAAAGATTCCAATTGTACATATAATCCAAAGCTTTGAGATACGCTCAAGAGCATGTTACCAATAAAATGGGGAAAACACGACGACAATCTATATTTTTTAATGTATGTTTTATAAAAGCCTTATTACTGGTATTTCAAGAAGCAAACGGGGGCACGTGGAGAGTCAGTGATCAAATATCCTGGAGATACTTTTATGTTTGTCCCCAGCAGCCTCGTCAGTAGGACTGATTTCAAGATCTTGGAAGACAGGATGCTCCCGCTCAACCTCATTCCTACCCCAAATTGAACACGTGGAACAGCACGTCTTAAACTGTAACGTACGTGAGTCACCAGCAAATCTGGTCAAAACACAGACTCGGAGTCAGTAGGTCGGGAGTGAGGCCTGCGATTCTGCATTTCTAACAAGCTTCCAGGTGATACAGATGCTGCTGCCCCATGAAGAGGAAAGATTGAGACGTCCTCGGGGGCTTCCCTGTGAAACCAGGTCCTTGGAATATGCTTGGGGCCCTGTGTCCCGTTCCCTACAGCCTGCGAACCGTGAGAAGCGGAGGAGCAGGGTTTGGAGGTTAGGAAGGTCCCAACAGCACCTGCTCAGCTGGCATGATGAGCAGAGCGAAAGAGAAGAGATCCATGGGGAGGGGATTTTATCTTAGGCCAGTGTGGGTCAAGGGATTTTCCAAATAGAACACCAGATGCTGAATGGCACTGTAAAAGGACCAGACTGCAGCAATGAGGAGTGTGTTTGGACCAGTGTGAGGGATGCTCCGGGCTGCCCTTGACTCTGACCTTCCCTCCAAAGGAGACCACACCTTTTACGTAGGAGACAGGAGATCTGTACCCAATAGCTGTCCATGGGCAAAAGACCTGAGGACTTCAGTACAGCAGGCTCCATTTAAACACCAGAGATGTGCAAACTTAGTCTGACATAATAGAAATAGATTAAGTGGAGGGCATCGGAGTCCTGCTGAGTGGATCAGATCTGGAGTATTGCGTCCAATTCTAGACAGCTCACTTTAAGAGAAGATGGAAAGTTACCATGCACTGAGAGGCTTATAGTTGCCAGGCACTGTTCTAAGCTTTTTACATGTGTTACTTTGTTTAACCCTCTCAACAACCCTGGGAGGTAGGTAGCATCACTACCCACATTTTACAGATGGGTACATTGAGGCTCAGAGAGGTTAAGGATTATAAACAGGGTCACACAGCTGGCAAGTGTGAACCAGGTGCAAACCACAGCAGACAGATCCTAGAGCCTACATTTTTCCTGCTGTGTCGTATTCTCTCAAGACATCTTTCTGACTCCCGGAAGGACAATAAACAAGTGAGCCCCAGGAAGGATGTCAAACTGGAACCAGAGCGGGGATGGCAGAAGACGAAAAGTTTAAGTTCAACCTTAAGGAAGGAGAAAGGTTGAAGCTGTCCCACAGTGGGAAAAGCTGCTTCACAGAGCAGAGCTCCTAGCCACGGGGGTACGTAAGTGGTGCTGGCTGACCGCGTGTCGGAGAGACTGCAAAGGCGACTGCTGTCTAGGAAGAGGGGCGGACTCAATGGAAGGTTGCTTCCAAGGCTGACACTCTAGGTCCCTCCCCTGAACTGGTCTCTCCATCTGGAAAGACAGACTCTGACACAGAAGCACAGTGTTTATAATGAGCTACACGGAGCCCACGTTTGCCCACCAATTCTGATGTATGTGATGGAGAGAAAGTGACAGCAATGTCCGGACTGCAACCTGCCCAGGACGGCCATAAAGTGAGCCAAAGGGAGGACTGTGGGAAATGTGCAGACGAGCCTCTGGTGCTGCCGCCTCGCCCTGACCAGTCATCTCACGAGGCTCTTGAGGGAGCGAGGACCTCCTCTACGCTGGCCAGAAACAGCCCTCTCCTTCTCAGAGAAACACTGAAAATACAGAGTCATCATAAAAAGTATGAAAGAGGTTCAGTGTTTCCTAACCCAACTGAGACTGCAGCACCTGTCCACACTGTCTGAGTACCCCAGAGGTGACTGACAAAGCCATGTCTCCAAAGAGAAAGGCAGAGAAGGCTGCAAAGACATGAACAACCTATACTCTGCAAATCCTTTGGCCAAGGATGAGGGCAAGACAGTCATGCTGGCTCTGAGCCAGAAAGTGGAAAAATAATCCAAAATCTCAGCCCACGAAAGAATCTGGGCTGAGAGCTGCTTCTTATCTCACTCTCCCACATGTTGCCCCATCCCCAACCATGATGCCCAGGGAAGGTGGGGAGGCATCTGCAAGCACCAACTATTTCAAGGCATTATGCTAACAACTGTGAGGAGATACAGATTTATCAGAGAGAAGAACATACATGAATGAAAATAATTCAGAACAACTTCTATTTCCAACTTGTTATTTCACCAATAAAAGGATACTTTTAAAAATATAGCTTAATAAGTATAAGTGTTGATGACTTGGCCTTGGCTCTGACAACACCAGATTTGGCAGATGCTGAGCCCGACTGGGATGCTTTCCATTTAGACTAAAGAAAGCCCTTTCTGGGGTCTCGACACTGTGCCTCCAGAACAGCTGACCAGAGGCAGCGCATCAGAAGGCATCTGAGCTCGGCCTTGTTCCTCTCAACACAGGCTTCCTTTCTCAGGCCCTGGGCCCCACTCCCTTCAAGGTTTCCCTCCACTTAGAACGTGCTTTCTTCACATCTGGGGTCTCCCCCATGAGGCCGCGTGCAGGACCTCCACCTTATTCCCCCTCAGAACCCACGTGTCTATGCTTGGATACAGCCTCACCCACAGCACAGGTCCTAGAGAGCTGGTGGAGGGGGCTGGCTCGGGCACTCGAGCATTGGCCTGAAAAGGACAAGGACCCCAGCTGCATCAACCACGACTCCTCCTGTTCCCTCTTCCCCCACCCCACGCTCCGCTCCCTCCCCCTGTGGCAGGTCCCCCCACAAAAGCCATGGGGCAAGTTCTCCTTTCTCTGCCTAGTCCCTTGGCCTCAACAGTGAGGGAGCAGAGGCACTGGGGGCAGTCAGCTCACCCACGTCCCCAGAGGCTCTCCACCCTCACATCCACACACACAGTGGCCACAGTGATGGGGTGACAGGGCAGTGGAGAGCAGGGAAAGAAGAGAATGAGTTAAGCCCGCCCTGCTGCCTGCCACCAGAGGGTCATGCTGGGTTTCAAGGAGGACACTGGTTTCTGGATTCAGAGAAGGCCTGTGCTGCAGAAGGCTAGGGCTCCTGGTGGAGAGGCTGCCCTTGAGATCATCCCCTCCTCCACTAGTCTGTGGGCAGGAGGGAGCTGTAGGCCCAGCACAGGCTAGGCTCTCTGATTCTCCCTCCAGCCCAGCTCTGCCTCCAAGCCTTTGCCTTAGCATCTCTGTGTCTTTCTTTCTGCTCGGTCAGAAGGGCCTCCTTGACTAGACCCAGAGCTGCTGACGGGCCCTCCCCTCTGTGCACATGAACGTGTAAGCAACACCTGCACACACCCTCACTCCTCCAGAGGAGGCAGCATAGGCTACCCGCCTTCCCCAGGACACAGGGGCTGGCACCTGGGGAGAGGAGGCCAGCTGGGGGCGTCATGACAAAGTAGAGCCTCTCCTCCACATCCTCCCACCTCTCTGCCCTCATCTCCGTTATCTCGCTGACTGACATGCCAGCATTCAAACCTGGGGCACGCGAGGGGCGAGGACACGCGAGGGGCGAGGACACGCTCGAACAGGAAACACAGAAACGCGCCCAAATTCTGACTGCGGTTACTCCCCCATCTCTCAACGTGGTCTGCAGCAAGTGGCCCACCATCTCAGAAATACAGATTCGTCACAGGTAAAATGGGGTAATCAAAGTCTCCCTGGACAAGCTGAAGGGAATACAGAAGATAGAACACCGAGTACTTACAGAAGATACGAATGCAGAGAGGACAGGTCTTGACAAGAAGACGCTCAGCTAACTTCATAGCATGAACTGGTTCATCCTTAAGCATGAGCACAATCCCCTTGTATGATCCTAAGGTACCGATGCTCTTTACTGAAAACCCACCATCACTCCAGCTTCTATCCACCCAGCCTCAGACAGAAACATACCCCTGCTTGAGTTCCAGCAGAATTCCTGGTCAGGCGCCCGCCTCCCTGGCCTGACATGTCAAAAGGCACCACGCGCCTGAAATCCGAGCCTGGACAAGGTGCCCCGGCTGCTCTCTTTCTCACGGCTGGAGAGGCTGATGCTCAGGTCAGTGGGTGCTGAGAGGTGAACGTGAAGCCTGGAGCAACAAGGACCCGGCGGGGCGTGCAGCAGCCCCCTCCCCGAGGAGCACAGGCCTGCCTCCGCCCGCCAGGCCGCCACAGCTCCCCAGCAACGGGCAGGGTGGCCTTCCGTGTGCAGCGCCACGCAGAAGCTCAGAAGGGATACACCCCAACGACAAGGAAGAACCCTCGGCTGCAAGCGCCTCGCCTCCCGCTCTTGTTTGCCAAGGGCAAAGTCCACTGAGGGAAGGGAGGGAACAGCTTGTCCGCTGAGCCCCCACAAAGGGGAAACCAGGTCCAAGAGACTGAGAACAGGCTAAACCCTCTGGCAGCCAGCGCAGACGCCAGGTGTGAACCCCTCCACGTGCTCCTGACTCCTTCCAGCCTTCTCCTCCATCCGCCCCATCAACACGTACAGGGGCTGCGCCCCGCTGGGCTTCCCAGAGCGCCGGGCAGCCGCAGCGCCGCCTCCCCTGGGCCCGCGGTGCCACGCGCCCCCGGGAGCCCCTCTGCAGCCACGTCCACTCCTGGCAGCCCGCCTGCTGTTGTTTCCGTTGCCTCACCAGAGACGGACAACTAAAGACCGGCTTCTCTGAGGACTGGCTTAAGGTTTCCTGCCAGAAACCCTCCCAGAAGCCTGAGGCCTTAGGCCCAGCCCAGGGCCCGGACACGGAGCCTTCCTCACCCTATGTAGACCCAGCCCTGCTCCACCACCAGAAACGCTGGCTGCAGGGCTCACCGCGAGGGTCGCTTCAGGGGGGCCAGGCCCACTCTGCCCTTCCCAACGTGCTCCCTCACCAGCTCTGAGGGGACAGCCAGGCTGCTCCAGGCTCGGCACCCTCTCTCGACAGCCGTCCTCAGCGCCCACCTCTCCCAGCCCTGTGATGACAGACAAGGGGCCCCGAGTTCTCGGCTCAGCTCCAGGCCCTCGACTTTGCAGTGCCCGACAGATCCGTTTGGATCTTTAGGTTCCAGTTTCTCTCTCTACAAGGAGACTCCTTCAGTTCCTCTCAACAGAATAACTGGGCAAGAGATTCAGCACATGTGGGGCGCACTCTGAACCTGAGCATGGGGACCCCATCTAAGCCTTGGCTCTGTGACCGGGCAAATTGTACGACCTCTGACCTGTGACCCTGGGCAAGTCGTGTGATGTCTGTCCTCAGTTACCTCACAGGTTGCCACTCTGAGGGTCCAACCAGATAACACTACACGTGGCCGGTGGCAGACGCCTCGTCCTTCACACCCAGGAGCCGCAGTCTGTGCTCTCTCAGCGTTTCTCACTGAAGGCTGCGCCCCACTGGCGGGGGTGAAACCAAGCTGAAGGGCCAAGGTATCTTTTTTTAAACAAAATAGGCCAGACTAGACTAGAATATAACAGGAAGTTAGCATGCACCACACACACTAAGGATAACACACCTTTGCTGAATTATGATAAAAAATGTATTTCTACTAGTTCCAGTCAAAAATCTCAATTAGGTCTTACTTTGAAACTTTCTTGCAGACGTTCCCACCTGTATAAACTGGCTTCCTGCCCTCAGCAGTCTGGGATGGTAAACTCCCGGAGGGTGAGAGCCGTGTCTCTGGGTTCTCAAGAATTCCCCCCCTCCCACCCCTTCCTCTGCCACAGGGCTGGGCTCGGACCAGGGTGGGCGTCCGATACAAGCTGTTCACGGGCTGGAAAGCATCCACCGAATAGAAAATTAGCATCGCAGGAGAGGAGGGACCCGCCACTGACAGTGCCAGTCACTGTCCCAAACAACGTCCCTGGAGGTCCACGTTTGCACCTCCATCTCACTGACGAGGAAACTAGAGCCCAAAGAAGTTAAGCCGTCTGGGGGCGGGGCGACCAGGATTAAGACAGCAGTTTGGATGGTCCACCACTTCCCTCTGGACCTCACTGCCTTTATCACTGCCCAGGAGATACTGCACTGCCCTATCTAATCTTCCAAACATCCTGCATTGGCCAAGATGACTCACACCACAAAGCACGCGCACACACACAGGGTAGGAAACAACACTGCATCCTTTCCTACCTGCCTTTCTCTGGCTTTCCCAATCCCAGAAGGGAGAGAGGAATGGGTGCTGGGGGCATCTAGGATTTGTCTTCCTCTTGGTCCCAGCCTTGTCCCTCTCTGCCTCTTTTGAGGCTGATTCCCCCCAGCTCACCACCCCCTCCCCCAATACCAGCTAACTGGTTACCCAGGCAACCCAGCTGGGAGGCTGCCAGTTACCATGGCAACCCAGCATGGCCGCCAGGCTGCCTTGCTTTGGAAGGTCAGGGGACCAGCCAGGCGACAGAGCTGCTGGGATGTTGCCGTCAAGACTGGCCCGGGCTGGGAGCCTACGTGCCTGAGGGAATTAAGTTCCCGCTGTCAGGGGCCCACTTCTTAGTTTCCCATGAGGTAGGATCCCCTAGCTTGGGGCAGGAGCCACAGGCTAACTTCCCCAGTGCCATGACCCAAGCCTGGTCTCTCCAAGCTTTTCATTAGAGTTCCAGTCACCTCGGTGCATGGAAGGTTTCTCAGACTGAGCAGCAACTGCTGTCATTCAGCCTAATCCTGGGCCTCCCTCTCCCGCCTCCCTTTCTGAGCAGATCTGGGAGTCAACACACATGCAACATGTGTGTGCATGCAGATACAGTCTCTTCACGAAATATGTTGGAAACAACAAAGAAGAGCTACTATTTTCTAGCACTTACTATGTGCCAGGTATGTTCTAGGTACCTTGTGTGAAGTCTCTCCATGGATCCACACAGCAAACTTATTATTCCCACTTTGCAGATAGAGTAACTGAGACTTAGAGAAGTTAAGGAGCTTGTTCAAGGTGGCACAGGTACAAACTAGCAGAGCTGAGATGAAGTTCTACGGATCAGCTTCCGAAATTTCTTCAGCTCCTGGCTCCTGCCCCTCCCCAACCAACCAATCACCTGGCCTGGCTTCAAGGAAACATTTCTAACATTTATTAAAGATTATTCAGGGGCCAGCCCAGTGGCGTGGTGGTTAAGCTTCTGTGCTCTGCTTTGGCAGCCCAGGGTTCGCAGGCTCAGATCCTGGGCACGGACATGCTTCTCAAGCCACACTGTGGCGGCGTCCCACATCCAAAATAGAGGAAAACTGGCACAGATGTTAGCTCAGGGCCAATCTTCCTCAAGGCAAAAGAGGAAGATTGGCTATAGATCTCAGCTCAGGGCCAAACTTCCTTACAAAAAAAAAAAGTATTCAGTGCCAGATGTTTTATTCATATTATTTTATTTCATTTTGTCCTCACCTCTCTGAAAGATGCTTTATTCTCCTCACGTGTCAGCTTAGGAAACTAAGACCCAAAGAAGTTAAGCGACTTTCTCAAGCTGATGAGACAAAACTTAAGGCCCATTCCTTAGGGAATCTTGACTGTCCCCGGAGAGTATACCACTCTCTTTCTTGGCCACCAGTGCAGGCAGCCTGTGTCTCCATCACATACGGAACAGTCATTTGCCCACGTCTGCTCCCTCACTGGACTGTGAGTTTAAAAGTTCACTTTTGCAACCTAGTACCTGCCTGGTAGATACTGAGCATATAGTCACCATTTGCCAGAAGAAAGTGGGGGCCAGGATTCCAAGGCCTGTTCATCTGACTCTCAATTCCAGGCTCTTCCTACCACATTACCCTGTCTCATTCATTCCCGCATCCAAAAGGCAGTTATGGAACAACTACTACGTGCCTGGCTCTGTGCAAAATACCACAAAGACAGAGACGGATAAGGCTGCCTCTCGCCGTGAGGCGGCTCAGCCTGGCGGTGTGAGGGGCAGGGCTGAGGAGGACAGAAAGGAAACGCCCCCACCGCCATCAAGGCTCCTCACCTCTGTTTCCTCGGGCCTTTTTCCTGAGCCAAACTCCTATCCACAGCTTCATGGATCCATGATCCACCGAGCATTCCCTGAGCACCTGCTCTCTGCTAATGCTCTCCCATCCCCACGGGTGGGAGAGAGAGGGCAGGATGAGAAGACAACAGAATCAAGAATTTCCAGACTGCAGGAGGAGTGACTAGTGAGGATAAGGGTCTGGCAGGACCATGTGTGCGACTCCGAAGGGCTTCACGTGTGACGTGACAAAGCAGTTTCACGCTGCGTTCACACCCCCTTCCTGCACTAAGTCCTCTGACCCTCAGTGATGCAGGCAGGGCAGGAACTGTTAGTTCCATTGGAGAGATGGGGAAACAGGCTCAGAAGGGGAAGAGCACTGGATTAGGAGGGAACCTGGGTTCTAGATCTCGCTTGAGATTCTAACAAGTCTCTTAGCACTCCGCCTCCATCAGCACACCCCCACCCCACCATCCCCCCTCATCAAAAGTAGGTTTTCCTTCCCTGCTACAACCTCCAATTCCCCAGCGAGGCAGCCGCAGTCTCAGGGGAGCAAACAGGCTTGCCTGCAGCCTCTGGATCGCCATCAATGTGAACAAGGACCAGGAACCAAGCAAAATCCAAGAACCGACCTCACCACCAGAGGCCAGGCTGAATTTAACAGGCTAATTGCAAGTATTAGGCTAATTAAAAGCATATTGCATCTGCAATTATAGACCCAGGTTCTCAGATAATGCTGAGGCAGACAGGGTGGACATGACGATGTCAGAGCTAAGGAGGGACCTCACCTCCCCAAGGAGGAGGTCCGAGGCCCTGCAGGAGTAAGGCCCCAGCACCCATGCATGTTTACAGATCAGTGCTGGTGTGCCAAGCCCTGCTTCCTGAGCTCACACAGGAAGGACCAACCCTTTCCAGAGCGCTAGTAAGTGGCCCGTGAGGACTTGGCGGACACTCTGAATACCATCTGCCCTACACACATTTCCTACTAACCACCTGGCACCTGTCTGACCTCTGAGTTAAAGCACTGCTGTGTGAGACACACTGCTCAAACACCCGCGTCTAATAATAACCGACATTTGGGTAACAATTTGCAGTTTACAAAGCACTTCTATTTATATTACTCACCTAGCTATCAACTAGGTTAGTGGGTAGCGATACTAACCCCATGTTTCAGACCAGGAAACAAATGCTCAGAGAGATTAAGTGACATGCTATAAATCACACAGCTGCTAACTTGGAGCAGGATTTGAATCTATGTCTTCAGATTGCAGACGGGTGTTCTGTCCACAAGCCCAGCAGGCAGTTCACCAACGCTCTCTTATTAACCACGAGCCAGAGTTAGTCTATCAGATCACGAGAGCTGCTCTGGAAAGCGCACAGAGGGCTCAAGGGAATGAGGACGCTCTGGGTAGATCTGACAAGGAGGGGTCGAGAAAGGATGTGCACATGGCAGTGTGTGAGGGAGGCGGCAGCGGGGCTGGGCCACGTCAGGAGGGGCTCCAGTGGAGTGTCCTGTTAGCCAGAAGACACCAGAGGAGCCAAACTCTCTTTGTCCAGGCACCTGCCAGGAGAAGCCCCTGGAAGTGTGACATTCCAGAAAATCATCTGGGAATAGGTGTGGCTGCCTCGCCATGCTCTGTGCTGGTGGGACCACACCTGGTGTGAGGCACCAGGAAAGCCTGAGAAAGTGGGGGTCACTGGAGGAACAGGGGTTTTTAGCCTGGCACAAGGAGACTTGGGGGGCTGGAGAGAGGGAGATGATCGCACGGTCTTCAGATATGTACGTGTCTCACGCGAATCAACAACAGTCAGATAATAATAACACACGCGTCACTCACTCTGCTCAGCACAATTCTACATGCTTTGCATGTATGACCTCACTTATCTTTACAAGAAGTCTGAGACAGGCCACATTCTTATTTCCATTTTACAGATGGAGAAACTAGAGTGCAGAGAGGTTAAGTTGCTGTCAAGCTCACATTGCTGGTGAGTGGCTGAGCCCAGATTCAAGCTGAGTTTGACCCCATAACTCTGATCTTGACAACTGCGCTCAACTGCCTTTTGAGAAAAGCCGAAGACTCCAACAAATGCCAACAGAGAACTGCTCGGACTTAACGAACCCCTTTTTAAAAATTTAAATCTCACTACTAATCAAACAAATACAGTAAAACAACGAACTAACAGTGAATTAAAGTAATGAAAAAGTTCTAATATTCAGTGCTGATGCTCACACAACAAAACGCAGCCTCATGCGCAGCTGCTGGGAACGTAAATTAGCACTTTCTAGCACAGAATTGGGCAAAATACCTCAAAATATTTAAAAACATAGCAATTCCACTTCTGGAAAGGTAACCTAAGGAAAACAATCATTGATTCAGAGATTTATATGTTCTTTGTAGCATAGTTTATAAAAGTGAAAAACTGGAAACACCTAGTTTAACATAGGAGTCAATTAAACAAACAAATAGGTATATAATGAAATACCAGGCGGTCACTTAAAGATGATGTTGCAAAAGAATATTTAAGGACATGGAAAAATGCTTTCTATTTAAGTGACAAAAATACATACTTGGTCCAAAATTTTCCCAGTATATATGTATATTTTGATAATAAATGTAGTCATATGTCTATGCGTGAATTCATAAAAACATATATGTATACCAAAATGTTAAAATTATATACCAAACCTGTGAGAGAATTATGGGTAATTTTGATCTTTTATTTATATGTTTTTCTACATTTTTGAATGATTATGTATTACATTTATACTCACAGAATAGTAATTTTTTCAAGGTATACCCTTCATCACATTAATTCTATGTCTTGGGATTTACCCTAAGGAAATCATCCAAAACACAGCAAAAGCCTTACGTACAAAAACGTCCATGTTGTAGTACTTGTAAAAGGAAAATAAGGGTAACAACCTAAAAGTCCAACACAAATATGATACATAAAATACATTACGTCCATACACATAAAATAGCATATTCTATACTATTTTAATGTGGAGAAAACTATCTTTATCACCATGGAAAGGAGAGAGCTGACTTGCTCTGTCAGAATCAGAACGAACGGGCAGAACTTAGAAGTGGGCAGATTTTGATTCAATAGAGAAGAATGTTCTACCCATGGAGCAGGCTGTCTGGCGAGGGAATGAGTGCTCCATCACTGGAACTATCCAGGCAAGGCCGGTGCTCCCGCAGGAGGCTGGAGAGTGCTCTCTGCTTGGAGAGGGCTGGACTGGACGTCTCTCGGGGCATCTGGAAGTGTGGGTGCTGGGCGAGAGCCCACTTGGACAGAGTGACGGCCACTCAGCTGACCCTCAACTCCTTCTCTCTGCTCACCATCGACCCCAAATGTTTCCCGAACAAAGTGCACTCTTTCCTCTCTAGACCTTTTGAACCAGCTGGAGACTGGCCTGCCAAAGTCATCTCAATAATGCACTGGCTTCCAGACCCCCTCAGCCAGGAGCTCAGACCAGGCAGAACCTCCAACACCAGGGCCCACTCCTGCCCCTGCAGCCCCTGCCCATCAGCAAGCTCTCCCAATGCCCAGCTGCAACCTTCCTCGTCCTGACCCCGCTCTGGGGGCTCACACACGCAGTGCCAGTGGCCTCAGGGCACCTCACACCGGGCCAGTGAGGAAGACAGAGGAGGTGGGGCTCAGAGGGACCGCAGCTGGTGAGGCCTGGCTGACACCAGGCTGCTCCGCTCTGGGCTAGGCCCGTTCAGCTCAGCTTCTCCCCGTCCAGTGCCCTGGGCCCGCGGGCTGCCTTTTCTGTGCCCCACAGCTCAGCTTCTCCCCGTCCAGTGCCCTGGGCCCACGGGCTGCCTGTTCTGTGCCCCAGGCCGCAGGCTGGGCTGGCTGGGTGGGGCGTCTCAGGCCGGCAGGCAGTGATGTCAGCAGGGAGCCGGGGCTGGCTGCCTCACTCTCTGACTCTTGGTAATTACTTCATTTACAACGAGCAGGAAGAATCCAGCTCAATAATCCAGGCAGACACGTTAAAAGTAATTATCTGTGTAATGCGTCCTGCACTGTCACCTTCCTGTGAAGAAGAAAAAAAGCCGAACCCGGCAAAAAAAAAAAGCCCCCATTGTCTGGAGCCCGTGCAGCACCACCAGGATTAATCGCACGCCCCGCCAAGGGCTCCTCACCTCGCCTTGATTGGAAAACCAAGGGCTTTTAATAATTCGATCTGCGGCCAGCGCTCTGCGCCCTGTGAGGAGACACAGAGAGCCGCTTGTTTTCTCCAAGGAGAGCCCAGTGGCAGTACCAGGGCTGCCGCCCTCAGCGCCTCCTGCCCCCCACCTGGAGCCAGCTCCAAGCCCCGAGCCACTGTCTGGGTCCCCCAAGGAGCCAGCCAGGCTGCAGGAGAGAGGGGCCAGGGGTCTCCATGCCCCCTCCACCTCCACCAGGAGGACCTGCTCATCTCCTGCCCAAGCCGAAGTGGAGCTGCTCTGAGGTGGGAGCCCCCAGAACCCTCCCCAGCTTCAAGCTCCTCCAAGGGGCCGGGAAGCCAGCATTCAGGGCCTGTGGAGGCAGGGCCTGCCATGCCCCGCGGCCATCTAGACAGCAGGCTCAGGCAGAGACAGGCCAGCCAGGGCTCCCAACCCACGCGCAAGAGACCCGTGGTGGCGCACACCCCCAAACCGCAAGATTGAGGGTGAGAGCTCTACAGGGATTGAGGAAGGACCACCAAACCCTGATGGCCAGAGACCCCCTCTGACTCTGAGCCCATCCTCCTCCCACCACCTCACCCTGCAGCTCAGCCTCCCCGCCCCTGTGCGCCAGGGCTGGCTCCCTGCATCCCGGCTCCCTGCATCCCTGGTTCCCTGCATCCCTAGCTCTCTGCATCCCGGCTCCCTGCATCCCTGGCTCCCTGCATCCCTGGCTCCCTGCATCCCTGGCTCCCTGCATCCCTGGCTCCCTGCATCCCGGCTCCCTGCATCCCTGGCTCCCTGCATCCCTGGTTCCCTGCATCCCTGGCTCCCTGCATCCTGGCTCTCCCATGGCCCGAGCCCGGGCTCTAGCCCCCTCTTTCTTCCCTTCATTGGCTTGCCTGTAGTTGCAAAGAGCATCTCCTGTAGCCTCTTCTCCCTTCTTCTCCTTCCACCTTTCCTGCCTAACTCCCCCTCCGTGCCCTGCACCCTACCTCTTGCCACCCCTCTCTGCCAGCTCTCCAACCTTGCTCCTTTGCCCAGAACCTCACACATTAAGCCCAAGGTGCTGCTGGCTGCCTCCCAGTCCCACCGTTATAAATCCATCCCTGCATGCCCCCATGCCCATGCCTCAGGCTCCTTCAGGTGTTCCCCACTAAATCTGAGACCAGAGACGAGAAGCCCCCTAGGAATACAAGAGCCTCACCATCCCTGGGCCCCAACCTCAAGCCCATAAAAGACACACACCCTGACCCCTCCCTACACTGAGGGAGGTGAGGCCCTGGGGCTGACTGGAGCCTGGCCCCTGAGCCCCCCTCCATGTTTCCTTCCTGCTGGCCTTCAATTCAGTCCTTCTGGCAAGATTAGAGGCAGGGTGGGGCTGGCCTTTCTGCTCCAGCCAGGCTGGTGGACCCTGCTGGACCCTGGGAAGCTGGCAGCCCCAAAGCTGGCCTCACCCAGGAGATGCAATTCAAATGTGATAAATTCAGACAACCTCAGCACTTCCCAGGACTCCGGCAGTGGGGGTGGGGGTGGGGCACGGGGGCTATCGTTAGCGTTCTCAGCACCCACAGTCCCCGAGTAATGCTGCCAAGAACGAGGGATGGGGAAGGCTGCGCAGTGCCAGCAGCCCAGACTCACACGGCAGGCGATTGCCAGCCCTGACCAGAGCCCAACCTTCCTCCCCCACCTCATCTATATGATGCATCAAAACACTCACCGGCTTTTGAGGTGGGAGCCCAGTGCTGCAAAGCTATAACTCTCCGAGCCCCACGGCACCCCTCCCCCAGCTCCGGCGGCTGAGGTCCTCCTCCCCGCCCCTCGGGGCCCCTTCTGAAGAGCGGGGCTCTGGATCTGATCTGGTCTAATCAGTCATCTCTCCGGCTGGCAGGTCCCTGGCGCAGGGAGAGGATGCTGTTGTGGTGACTGCAGGATCCAGCATCCTTCCCAGGCAGAAGCAGCTGGGCATGCTCCATCTGCTCCGTGGGGATTTCAGAGCCACGTGACTCTCCCTCCCCAAGCTGTCACTTAGGATCAGGAGTAAATAGTCCCCGGAAAGGTTTAACTCCATCCACACCAGTGGCAAGCCGCCTGCCCAGCAGAGGATGGAGGACTCCCGCACAGCCTTCCTGGCCTTCTGCCACCGGGATGAGGCTGCCCCCCAGAGGGGTCTGGGCCATAGGCTGCGTGAGCTGCAGTTTGCAGTTCCCCCACCAGGGTACAAGGAGCTAGAAGCTGCCCAGGGGTCTGGCACCCTGAGGCCTCACCAGGCCTGCCTGTGCTTGCCTTTTGTCTCTGAAGCTGCCCACCTAAGAGGTGGGCACATCTCTAGGTGTCAGGAGGGCTTGGCCCGGCCCTGAGTGCCTTCACATCCCCCCAACTCAGCACAATGAATTTAAAGAAGTAACATTTGGAGCTGGTTGGAGCCCATTACAAAACGCCAGGATTCCTAGGTCCTCCACTCAAACTGGTCCCCAGTGACCTTAGGCAAGGATGCTGGCCAAGCCAGGGAGCACCTGTGCTTTGCATTACTGAGGGTCAGAGGCAGAACGGAGGGCTTCAGACAACAGGACGGCAGCCCTGTTTCTGCTGCAGACAAGCCCAAGCCATTAAGAGATCTCTCTCTCAATCTCAATCTCTCTCTCTTTGCCTCAGTTTCCTTCTCGTCTTCACATTTCTGTGGATGCTGGAAAAATAACAGATTCTCTGTGACAATGGGTAAAGTGCAATAGAAACACTGGGTGTCATAACCAGGATCAGAAAGGAAGAAAATGGAGTACTCCCACTGAAACTTCCAGGCAGGTTCATGGGCTCTCAGCCCCACCTGCCCCTGAGACCCAGAAGCTGGAGACGGAACCAGACCAGCTCATGGGGTCACTTCTGAGTACAGAAACATCTCAAGAAGCAGGGGCTAGATGAGGGGCATCCTCAAGGACCCACCCACATGACTATTACATCTTTCTTGAATGTTTATTATTAGAACAACTAGATTTCAAAAATTAACATTTGGGGCCAGCCCAGTGGCATAGAGGTTAAGTTTGTGCACTCTGCTTCAGTGGCCCAGGATTCGTGAGTTCAGATCCTGAGCTCAGACCTAGACACCACTCATCAAGCCATGCTGTGGTGGCGTCCCACATATAAAATAGAGGAAGATGGGCACAAATGTTAGCTCAGGGCCAACCTTCCGCAGCAAAAAATAAAAATAAAACAATAAAGTAAAAAAATAAACCTCTCTTCACTCAAATACAACTATTTACCCTTCTCTGAGGGTCTCTTTTAACACGATCTGAGTATAAGCATCATTTTACCAACTGAAGTCTTTACCTTTAAGAAGAATCTACTGTGGGAGAAGGAGGAGCGCAGACTTGCCCCAGGGCCCGGGGCCCTGTCAGCGAGGGTTGTTCAGAAGAGCTGACCCACACCCCACTTCCACATACCCCAGAGAGCTCCTGGAAGGACTGTCCTTCCCGCCCCAGAGCTGGCCAGGCCGGAGCTGGGATCTCACGGTAGAGTAGCAGGCCGTCCCCCCCCTCCACCCCCACCCCCATCCTGCAGCCATGGGCGGGCGTGGTCTGCAGGTCAGCCCCCTCTGCTCCACCCACCTGGCTGAGACACTGAGGTTGTCAGCTACGGGAAAGCCACTCAGCTGAAGAGCAAAGAAGCCCCAGGCACAGGCCCAGGGCCAGGCATTACCAGTGAAGCCCGACCCACCTGCCCCGGCTCTCCAGGACTTGGCGAGACTAAGCACAGGCAGGGGAGGGCCAGCTTCCAGCCAGACCAAAGTGAGGGGACCTCGGGGGTCTCTGGCCTTGAGGAGCCCATGGAGCAAAGCAGGGTTGGGGCCATAGATTATAGCATCCAGGAGAGGACAGGGAGTGGGGAGAAGGGGACAAGGAGCCCAGCTCCCATCCCATACAATCCTCAGGCAGCTGGAAAGGCAGGAGACACACAGACGGGCCTGCTGGGAGGGTTTCCTCTCTGGCAGACCCAGGGCCGGCCGGCGCTGCAAACGACTGTCATGGATCCTCTGAGAAGCCCAGGCCAGACGTGGCGATGCCCCTGGGAGATCTGGGCGGCCTTGGGGGCAGTGCCTTCGTCTGGGGAGCAAGGTGGGGGAAATGTCGCAGCAGGAGGGCCTTAGGGTTCCAGCTAGGATGGGTGAGGGGAGCAGAGAAACAGTCTGATGGCCACGAAGCTGACTGACTGGACCCTCAAAGTGCCGTACCCATTCCCTACCCAGGCCATGTCCTCGTGTCCTTGTGGCTCTCTCCCTCCCAGAATGTACCAACTGGGGAGCAGAGCAGGGAGCCCCATCTGGTGAATTCTCCCTGAGGACCCACCTGAGTTTGAACCCGGCTCGTCCAGATCAGCTGAGGGACTTGTAATGAGTTACCTGACTGCTGAGCCTCAGTTTTCCTCACCTGCAAACGGGGATTCTCTCCCCTGAGCCCCACACCATTCACGACCTTTCTCCCCGTCTGTCTCACTCTTTACTGTTCTGGGCGTCAAATGCCTTTCTGAAGGCAGAGCTAGTCAGGCCACTAATTACCAGATCTGCTGCCCTGTCCCTTTGTCCCTCTGGAGACAACAGAACAATTCTGGTGGCTGGGTTGCGCCTCCCAGGGTGCTGCCTCCTCTGGGATCCCACAGGTTGAGGTCTCCACTGATGACTCTCAGGGACCCAGCCCACGCGGGGGGCAGAGGCCTGCGCTTCTGCATCCCTGCCTTCCCCAGCGCCTGCACAGCACCGAGCAGCAGCTCAGGGACGGGTCGGAGGCACCGGTGGAGAGGCTGCCCATTCTGGTACCCTCTTGGAGGAAGTGTTCAGACCAGAACACGGAAGAAGTGACACCGCTGGGCGGGGCTCCCTGGGAGGGAGGAGGTGCGGGCCGGGTTGCGTGGGGGGAGCAGCAGGGCCCAGGCTGCGGACCAGGGTTATCAGGGTGCAGCTCTGCAGAAAGCGCCGCGGCCGCTCTCCCTCCCGCCAGCTGCGGAGAAAGAGACAGAAGCCACAGCGGGCTGCTCCGGGGAGAGGAGTCGGGCCAGGGAAAGTCAGCAATGAGGGCTCCATGGCCAGATCTTTAAGCATCTGAAAGAAGTCCACCAGAGCCATGGAGCCGAGACTCGGCCGAGGACGGTCCGCCGGCGCTATCAGGGGTCAGTCCGCGGCCAGCACGGACACGCGGAGCGACCCTCGCCGGCCTCGGGGCGGCTCGCGCGTGCTTTGACGCCCTCTCGTGGACCCACGGGGCGTGTGCACACGAGCTTGCAATGGGCTTCACCCACGTTTCAACCCTTTGCTTTTTCTCCTGTCCCCGCACACCCTTCCTGAGCCACGACGGCAGCTGTGGGCGCCATGAGACACACAGGTATCACATTCATCTGATGCTGGGCAAACGTCAATATTTGCTCACTGAAGTTTGACTCATTCACACTAGAAGGAGAAAATAGCCTCCCAAGTTGTCTGTGTATCTGACTCTCATTACTGCCTCTTGGGATCCATGTCTGGGGTCTCAGAGCTCCTGACTCACCCATCAACCAAACCTCATAAACCTTTGCAGGGAGCTGTGGAGACAAGGAGAGTGGGCTGGAATCATTCACTCGTTCACTCACTCACTCTTTCAGCCAGGGTTTGTGGGCACCTCCCTTGTGAGGCACCAGGATGCTGGAGGCAGCAGCGGCATGATGTTAAGAGCGTCACCTGTGAAATCGGGCAGACATAGGCTGCATCCCAGCTTTGCTTTCCACGAGCATTGGGACAGTGAACAAGTCATTTACTAAGTCTCAGCCTTCGCCTTACTTGCTCAGACAGTTGGGGAGGATAGCGCCTCCCTCACAGGGCCATTGTGAGGAGTGACTGAGATCATGGAGGAAAGCGCTCAGCTCCTAGAGCGGCCACTGCTGCTCCTGACGACAGAGTTGCCACCACAACTGGGAACAGACACAAATGCATAACCGACGGCTTGCTGACATTTGGTTACAGTACATAATGAAATAACATTGTCTATGTTTCCAGACTCTGTGTTCGCCCCTGCCCTTAATGAGTTTGCAGTCTAGACCAGCAGTTCTCAAAGGGTGGTCCCCGGACCAGCAGCCTCAGCATCACCTGGGAACCTGCTGTGAAATGATGGGTGAGTCAGGAGCTCTGGGACCCCAGACATGGATCCCAAGAGGCAGTAATAAGAGTCAGATACACAGACAACTTAGGAGGCTATTTTCTCCTAGTGTGAGTGGGTCAAACTTCAGTGAGCAAAGATTGACATTTGCCCAGCATCCGATCAGAAGCTCTAGGGGTGGGGCCCAGCGATTTGTTTTCACAAGCCCTCCAGGTGATGCTGATGCACATTCACATTTGTGAACTCCGACCTAGGGGAAATGACACACGTGTAAACAAATAATGAATAAGTGGGCTTCCCTGAAGAAGTGGTGCCATAGGCGAGGCCTAAAGGAAGAGCAGGTGTCGCAGGTGGACGTGCTCCAGGAGCACTAGCACTTGCACAGGCTGGGAGGCCTGGAAGGGAGGGGAGTGTGGAGGGCACACCGTGATTTGGTCTGGCCACCTGGGGAGTATGGAAGGCCAGGCTGGAGGAGGAAGGCAGGGGCCAGATTAGGAGGGCCTCTCAGTGCCTGAGTATGGAATTCAGAGTTTATCCGTAACTGATGGGAAGCAGGAAAGGCTTTAATGGAGAAGGATATGACTAAATTGGCATTGTAGAAAAAAAGCGCTGTTGCAACAGGATGGCCTAGAGGCAGGAAGATCAGTGCAAAGCTGCTAGAATGGTCCAGGTGAGAGCCCACGTGGGCGTGGATGATTGAGAAGGGGGTGGGGGAGAGATGTGTAGAAGGGAAATTGGCAAGACTGTGGGAAGGGGCCTGAGGGTGTCTGAGGGTCCCGGCTTGGTGCACTGTGAGGAAGATGGAGCCAGCACTGGTGAGGGAAGATGACGAGTTCAGGACAGGACATGCCGAATTGGGAGCGAATTCTCAGGAGAGATGCGCTGGGCTGCAGCTGAAGCAGGGGTTAATTATGCCTCTGCTGTTTTTCTCCCAACATTTTTCATTCATTTATTTCAGCAAAAATCGGGTTCCTCTCATGTGCCAAAGAGGTTCTAGGATAGAATGGAAAACAGTAGCCAGAATCTGCTCTCAGGGCTGACATGGCAGTGGGGGAATACCACCAATAAATAAGTAAGCAAATACATAAACCAAAGCATTCCAGCAGTGGTAGGTGCTATGAAGAAAGTAAGAGAGACTAAGGCACAGGGGGTACTTCAGTTGGGGCCGTCAGGAAAGGTCCTTCTGAGAAGATGACACTTGAGCTAAATGAGAAGTAGGAGCTACATGTGCAAAAATAGGAGGAAAGTGCTCCAGGCAATGGGAGCAGCACATACAAAGGCCCTGAGGTCAGAATGAACTTGGCCTGACAGAGGAAAAGAAAGATAAGAATCAGCGCAGCTAGCCAGTTTGGGAGATGAGGTCAGAGAGGTGGACAGGGCCAGACCACAGTAGGTGGTAAGCTTTCAGAGACTGAAGGGATGAGGTAACACATGTGAAAGTGCTTAGTAAATGATCTCAAGAACCCAATGCACATAAAGGAATTCTAAGACGATATCTTCAAAGGGAAAAAAAGAAATAAGTCTTAACTGAAGCAGGAAGGAATTTGGTTCAACTTCAGGGAAAGCTCAGTCTGCAAGAGCCATGCCATACCAGAATAATTTCCAAAACAGATAATTTACCCATTTTGCTTGGTTTTTGTTTTAAGAATACAGTTAACAGCCAAGCTAATGTGAGTGCTGGCTGGTCTTGGGCTGGGGGATGGAAAGATGACCCCTTGTGGTAGAAACGATGAAGATTTCGAAGAAGAGAGGGAAAGAAAGGAGATGAGAAGAGGGTGCTCCCTCCACTGGCTGCGTGGGGGCTCCCTGGGGCCAGCTGCTCTCTACCAGCCCCACAGAATCCCAGGCCAGCCCAGGCGGGGCGGCCCACAGGCCTGAGCATGCTGAGCCTCACCCATGGGAACGAGGCCAGGACCCCGCCTGGGGGAGATGGAGAGACCAGAGCAAGGCAGAGGGAAAGGAGTCCAATGGGGCAGGTGGGAGCAGCCAGCCCAAAGAGCTGTCCTCCCCTTCTCAGGCTGTCTCCACCTCCATCAGCCCATCAGTTGCTGAGGCCTGACCCACCCCTAGAGGAAAGCAGAGCAGCCCCACACCTCACCTCCAGGACTACACATGCCCCATCCAGGGGAGCAAGGGGGACAGTCGGCTTTGCCACCAGCCAAGCTGCCTTTTGTGCACCCCACTCACACCTTCCCCAGCTGGCTCCACCTCCTCCCTCTCACGGCGCCCGGTGTTCCATCCCCTTCCTCTGAACCTTTGTCCCGTGTGTGTCTAGAACAGCTCTTTCCTCTACTTTGTTGAGCCACGTCCGTCCCACCCATAGAGCGCAGCCCAACGCTCCACACGCCAGCCCCAACCCAGAAAACTTCCCATGACTGACGCGGCTCTCCCAGGCCAACATAAACACGCACACTGAGAGACGCGCACCCCACACACACCTCTGGCTTTGTGCTAGCGCTCTCTCGGAAGCCGTGACACCTCCTGGCCATCCAGACGCCAGCAGTGCCTTCAGCGAAAAAAACAGACCCTTTCACCATCTCCTCCCCTGAGGATGTGCCAAAAGCGGGACCAACAGAGAGACCAGAAGGAAACTCCGCCTTACTCACTTGATGAAGTACACGGCTCCTTCCCGGGTGGAGTCCACCTCCCAGCCCTTGGGCAAACCTGTGAGGAAGCAAGGCCACAAGGTCACCCTGTCTCCCTTCTCAGCTCCGCAAGCCTGACCTGCTTCAGGAGGGCTGGGGCCGGGAGAAGCAGGAATACCACAGCTGCGCCAACAGTGTTCAAACCAGCCGTCTCACCCCCTTTGCCCATTATTCCTATCAGTCTGTTTCCAGCAAATAAGAGAGAGGGCACTGGAAGGGACAGCCCCTGGCAATGAGTGGTGAAGTGCTCAAATGAATCCTTGCCTCGCAGGATTCACTCATTCATTCAACAAACTTTTCTTTTAAAGATTGGCACCTGAGCTAACAACTGTTGCCAATCTTTTTTTTCTGCTTTTTCTCCCCAAATCCCCCCAGTATTTAGTTGTATATTTTTTTAACTTTTTATTAAGATTATGATAGTTTACAACCTTGTGAAATTTCAGTTGTACATTCTTGTTTGTCATTCGTGTTGTAGGTACACCACTTCACCCTTTGTGCCCTCCCCCCACTCCACTTTCCCCTGGTAACCACTAATCTGTTCTCTTTGTCTACATGTTTAACTTTCACATATGAGTGTAGTCAGGCAGAGATTGTCTTTCTCTATCTGGCTTATTTCACTTAACATAATACCCTCAAGGTCCATCCATGTTGTTGTGAATGGGATGATTTTATCCTTTTTTATGGCTGACTAGTATTCCATTGTGTATATATACCACATCTTCTTTATCCAATCATCAGTTGATGGGCACTTAGGTTGCTTCTATGTCTTGGCTATTGTAAATAATGCTGCAGTGAACATAGGGGTGCATGGGACTTTTGGAATTGCTGATTTCAAGTTCTTTGGATAGATACCCAGTAGTGGGATGGCTGGGTCATAGGGTGTTTCTATTTTTAACTTTTTGAGAAATCTCCATACTGTTTTCCATAGAGGCTGTACCAGTTTGCATTCCCACCAGCAGTGTATGAGGGTTCCTTTTTCTCCACAACCTCTCCAACATTTGTCCCTCTTGGTTTTGGATATTTTTGCCATTCTAACAGGTGTAAGGTGATATCTTAGTGTAGTTTTGATTTGCATTTCCCTGAGGATTAGTGATGATGAGCATCTTTTCATGTGCCTATTGGCCATCTGTATATCTTCTTTGGAGAAATGTCTGTTCATGTTTCCTGCCCATTTTTTGATAAGGTTGTTTGATTTTTTGTTGTTGAGCTGTGTGAGTTCTTTATATATTATGGAGATTAACCCTTTGTCGGATAAATAACTTGCAAATATTTTTTTCCCAACTAGTGGGTTGTTTTTTTGTTTCAATCCTGTTTTCCCTTGCCTTGAAGAAGCTCTTTAGTCTGATGAAGTCTCATTTGTTTATTCTTTCTATTGTTTCCCTTGTCTGAGGAGTTATGGTGTCCGAAAAGATTCTTTTGAAACTGATGTCAAAGAGTGTACTGCCTACGTTTTCTTCCAGAAGCCTTATGGTTTCAGGTCTCCCCTTTAGGTCTTTGATCCATTTTGAGTTTATTTTGGTGAATGGTGAAAAAGAATGGTTGATTTTCATTCTTTTACATGTGGCTGTCCAGTTTTCCCAGCACCATTTGTTGAAGAGACTTTCTTTTCTCCATTGTATGCCCTCAGCTCCTTTGTCGAAGATTAGCTGTCCATAGATGTGTGGTTTTATTTCTGGGCTTTCAATTCTGTTCCATTGATCTGTGCACCTGTTTTTGTACCCGTACCATGCTGTTTTGATTACTGTAGCTTTGTAGTATGTTTTGAAGTCAGGGATTGTGATGCCTCCAGTTTTGTTCTTCTTTCTCAGGATTGCTTTAGCAATTCGGGGTCTTTTGTTGCCCCGAGTTGTACATTTTTTTAATTGTGGTTCTTCTAGTTGTGGCACACGGGACACCACCTCAACATGGCCTGATGAGTGGTGCCATGTCCGCGCCCAGGATCCCAACCCTGGGCCACTGGAGCAGAGCGCACGAACTTAACCACTCGGCCACGGGGCCGGCCCCCAACGAACTTTTCTTGAGCAGCTACTCTGTGCCAGGCCCTGCGCCAGCCCCCGGGGGATACAGCAGTGACCGCACAGGTGGTTGCCCTGGGGGGTCCTCAGGATCATCCCGCCAGCGCCTGTCTATCACAGAAGCAGAAGTTAGAGCCAAGGGCGCTCACTTGCCCCAGGCCTCACAGATGATCAGCATCCGGGATCAGACCAGGACTCATGTCTCCGAATCCCAGGCCCGTGTTATTGCCCCGGATTCTGCTGCCTCTGGATCCAGCGCTGGACTTGGGAGATCAGTCCAGACAAGTGGGGAGGCCTTAAAAAATGTTTCCTAGCACCTCTGAAAAAGTTAATGGCAGAAATGTTCCGAGTGGAGAGCCACAAGGACAGCACAGCTGAGGACGGTGGCCTCGGCCAGGGGCGCCAGCAGTCCCTGCAGGAGACGCCGCCCCCTCCAGACTCTCCAGGGAGGCGCGGCGCCTCGGGATCCTAGAGCGCCGGGTGGGCACCGCCATGGCCGTCCTGCCACCCTCCCAAACAGCCACCCTGGAGTGTCCTGCCTCCCGCAAACAGGACGCCTCCACCCCGAGGCAGAGGCGGGAACAGGCGGGCGGAGGGGTCACACGCCTTTAGCGGGTGCAGGAGCCCCGGGGCAGACATACTGGAAACAGGTTTGGATGCTCCTGACAATCACGGCCACCTCCTTGGTCAGTCCGACACCTGCCTGGTGTAAGGTTTTATAAAGCACAGCCATGCACTGCCTCCAGCCATGTTCTCTGCTGCCTCAGGGCACAGGCCGCTGGAGGGCAGAGCGGGGCTCTGTGGAGAGCCAGCCCAGGCTCCATCCACCCAGCTACTCGCCCCTGTTCATCAAGGGTCTGTATTTCCATGGTTGCTGCTGATGCCATGCTGCTGCTTCAACGCATCAGGGCAGCCAGCCGGCCCACTCCCCTCCCAGGACTTGTCCAGAGAAATAACCACGCCAGCTACCACCGAGCGAGTGCCTCCTTCCTCTAAGCTATGCATGTTGCCACTGCCAGCACATTTAATCTGCACAGCCACAGCATACAATAGGCACCAGCCCGAATATTTTTACAGATGAGGAAACTGAGACCCAGAGAGGTTAATCAACTTGCTGAAGGTCACACAGGAAAGTGTCTGGGCCGGGAGGTGAGTCTGGTCTGCGGCCTCCAAAGCTCACATTCTTTCCTCTGTGCCGCTCCATAAATGCTACTTGTTCCCCTCTGTCCCTGTGGGAGGACGTCCCCATCCAGCAGGGTGGGACTGGCAGCCTCCCCAGTGGAAAGATCCCTGTTGGGTCAGAATCATAAGTAATCCTGCCACTGTGATGTCCCCAGGAAAGTGGCCAGTGTGAATTATGTCCCCTGCCTTTTCTAGCAACTTCCCTCCACACTGCCCTCTCTGCCCGGGCAACACCAAGACCTCTTTGACTCCTCTCCAGGCGGGTGCCCGCCAAGGCAGCTGCCCTCCCAGCAGGCCAGGGGGCAACTTACCTCGTCCCCAGCCTTGGACAGTCTGCTGGCTGCAGCCCAAAGCGGAAGAACTGGCCCACAGGCTTTCACTCGCCTTCCAGGGCTGCCGAGGGGCCGACGGCAGGGACGGCTCAGACCGTGGATGGCGGCGCCCGCCCCACCGCGGGGGAGAGAGCCCGGCGCCGCAGGAGCCTCGCTTCCAGTCGGAAATACAACACGGTCACCTCTCCCAACGGTGACTCTGTCGTGTAATCTTCACTCCAGCCTTTTGAGGTTCCTAATCCTACCCCGTTTCCCAGAGGAAGGAGCCAAGTCCGGGCACTCAGGGCACGTGCGGGGAAACAGCGCCAAGGCCTGAGCGCCAGGTCCGCCTGAAGAAAGGGGCCTCCGCCCCGACACTGCTTGCTCGTCAGCTGAGTGGCCTGGAGCCAGGGAAGGGCCGAAGGGCAGCGGGGTGGGGGTCTCCCAGCGGTTCGCGCCCCTGCCCTTCTGTGGCCTGTGGGAGCCCGCCGATGGGATGGTGGCTGCTCCCTTGAAGTGCCCCTGGCCTTCTGATTCTTGGGTCTCCGCCTCTCCAATCGGACAGAAATCTGCCGCCTGGTTGCGTCCCACCTCTCCAGCAGCCTGCGAGGTCCCCGGGGGCTAGCAGCAGGGTCATCTGCACAGTGAGCAGTCAGTGTTGCCCTGCCCACTTTTCTTTCGTGTTCCCCTAAATGTGAAGGAGCTTCTACTAGCCACGTGGGGCTATTTAAATTTAAATGAATTAAACTCTAAACTTTGGTTCCTCGGTCATGCCTCCCTTTCACTTGCACAGCAGCTGCGTGTGGCTAAGGGGGACTGACCCGGGCAGCATAGAGAGAGCATCTCCATCGTGGCATGAAGCCCACAGTGCAGCACTGGGGGCTGTGCTCTGCCCAGCTCAGGAGCTCTCAAGATGGAGTGGGGGCCGGCCCGGTGGCACAGTGGTTAACTACACACGTTCTGCTTTGGTGGCCAGGGGTTCACCGGTTCAGATCCCGATGCGGACATGGCACCGCTTGGCACGCCATGCTGTGGCAGGCGTCCCACATATAAAGAAGAGGAAGAGGGGCACGGATGTTAGCTCAGGGCCAGTCTTCCTCAGCAAAAAGAGGAGGATTGGCAGCAGTTAGCTCAGGGCTAATCTTCCTCAAAAAACATAAAATAAAGATTGAAAAAAAAAAAAGATGGAGGGCATTTTCGGACTGGGCTGCGGGATGAGATGGGAGTAAAATCTTCGTCCTCAAAGCTCCGTCCCAGACACTGATGGTAGAGCTGGAAGCTTGGACGGACCTCGAGGCAAGCATCAGCCCTCCTGCAATATCGCCGGAGGGCATTCCAAGTGCTAAGCGTGGCCCCTCCACGGAGAAAGGAGAAAGTCAGGGCACCCGGAGCCACCGCTTCCTCCTCGACTCAAAGGCAGACAGGCGAGCTCCTTACCTGGGCTGGAGCAGTGTCCACTCTGGAGGGGTGACTCCGTACCAGGGTGCACCCAGCTGGTTGACTCTTCCTCATCACTATGGAAGACCAGGAAGAAAGTGTCACCTGCGAGAGCGGCGTCTCTGAGCAGGACACCCATCTCCAGATTCACATCCACACTGACCGTCCGATCCCAGACACCTGAGATGGGGCATCCACGCGGCCATTCACTCCTTCACATTCACAGAGCACTTCCTGAGCAGACTCGAGGACCCAGAGAGGAGTACTCGTCTCTGAGTACCAGACCCCAAAGGACGTTAACCCACTGGGGAAACAGGCGTCTGAAAAGATAGTTGCACTATGATGTGATGGGGCTATCGGCCCTTCTGGAGCTCTGCACAGAGGGTGTTACACCATCCCAGGGAGGAAGCGCTGACTGGGATGAAGGTCAGGAAGCGGAACAGCACGAAGCCTTCACTAAGAGGGGGCACTTGAGGTCCTGGGGAAGCTGCGGGGAGGAGCAGGGAAGGCCCGTAACTGGCAGCTTCTCCGTGGCTGAGAAAAGAGGAGGCTGGGCGAAGCCGTAGTCCTTGCGTGTCTACAGGGGTACAGACTTCCATTCCCAGCGTTCCCTCCCATTGGGAATTTTACAGAGTGTGAATCTGAGGTTCAGAGAAGTTAAGTAATTTACCCAAAGCCACACAATCAATAAGTGATGAAGCCAGGATTCAGACCTAGATCTGTCCCCCAAACCCAGGCTCTTTCTGATGTCTCACTCCCAGCAGCGCGGGCTCCCGGGCAATGCAAGCCCTCTGGGCTCCAGGTGTGATGGCAGATGAGCCCACCGGCATCTCTCAAGCCCCCACCAACCAAGTGGCACCGACTTTTCCTCAGCCAGGCGTAACCCGGGGGGAAGCCCACGTGGGCGCGCAGAGGAAAGACCCCTCCCATCACCCAGGTCCTCCAGGCAGCAGGGCGGGGCCTCAGGGTCCAGGACAGGACTCCACTCAAGGCTTTTAAGGCACAATTAGTACCTTAATTAACAGAACAAACTCCACTAGGAAGGGCTCCACTAGATTTTTACGAAAGCAGGGTATACAATGAGCTGCACATACTTAACGTGGACAGTTTAGTAAGTTTTGACGTGTCTATGTGGTGTGAAACCACCACCAAAATCAAGATGCGAACTCCCCAAACTTTCCTGTGCCCTTTGTAACTCCTCTCCCCTGCCTCTGCCTCCTACCATCCTCACCCTCCCCCCTGAGCAACCGATTTGCTTTCTGTTTCTCTAGATGTTTGCATTTTCTAGACTTTCTAGAATTTCATATAAATGGAATCATACAAACTAGACCTCTTTCCTTCTTTCTTTCCTTCCTTCTTTCTTCCATGTGGCAGTGGGCGTGGATAGTTCGTTCCGTTCATCACCGAGTGGTAGTCCGCTTTAGGACACACCACGCGTGTTCATCCACTCACCTGGCGGTGGACATTTGGGTTGTTTTCAGTACTGGCCATCAGAAATAAAGCTGCTATGAACATTCGTCTCCAAGTCTTTGTGTGGGCATATGCTTTCTTTTCTCTTAACTCCACTAATGTTTCTCTAAGTCTGGACACCTGCTGCAGGAAGAGATTTCCCAGCTGACCCACCCCTCTGATGAGGAGAGAAGAAACAAAGTCACTGTTCTGGTGTCCCTGAGGCCCTGGAGCCACCGTGTGCCACGGCAGATGAGCTGTGCTCTGGGCCTGCGCCTGGGAGGCAGTGGGAGAGGAAGCCGAGGAAGGGGACATCAGCCCACGCTACACTGTAAAGTGGGAGGGGAAAGCCATTCTCACCCCGCCTCTTCAGCTGCCCCCGATTCCTCTCCTCCTCTCACACTGTCAGCTCCCTCAGACTTCACGTCTGTCTCTACGTCGCCTGGGACTCACGGAGGATCACAGGGCACCACACCCTCCACTTCCTCTTCCCCTTGTCCTTCTGCTAGCTGCCCCTCATCAGCCCCGGCCCAGAGCAACGCAGCCACATAGTCACAGGCTGTCTCCACTCCAGCTTCAGGCTGACGGGGAAGCTGGAACCAGGGGGACTGGTGTCACTGCAAATCCACAGTCCCCAAGCTTAGCTGGGCCCTAAGCGCCACCTAGAATCTTCTCCAGGAGCCCCGGGCAGTTGCTATTTACAGAGCTTCCCACCAACCTCAAGGCCCACGCCTGCCTCTCCTCACCTTCCCCGTTCTCACCGGATAATCTTATCTCTTAACTCAAGAAAAAGTAGAGGGGCCCGCCGGGGCCAAGTGGTTAAAGTTCCGCGCCCTCCCCTTCAATGGCCCAGGTTCGCGGGTTCAGATCCCAGGTTTGGATTCCGGGCCGGGACCTACTCCACTCATCAGCCCAGCTGTGGCGGCATCCCACATACAAAGCAGAGGAACACTGGCACCAATGTTAGCTCAGAGCTAATCTTCCTCAAGCAAAAGAGGAGGATTGGCAACGGATGTTAGCTCAGGGCAAATCTTCCTCACAAAAATAATTTTTTTAAAATAAAAACCATTAGGTAGGGGCTTCCCCCAATACACTCAGCCACCCTACCCCCAAACTCACCCGTGTTCCCACCATCCTTTAACACTTGTCTCTACGTTGGAGAAGAGGTTCCCCCATTTAAGGCTAATCCTTCTGCCTGGGTTGTAGTCCCCATCCTCGCCCATCTTTTCTAGAACCTTATTCTATTGAGCATCGCAGACTTGTATCTTCAACTTCTCTCTCCCTGCTGGGTCCGTCCCTTTAGACTCCCCTGCTGTCACGTCTTCCAGTCTGAACCCTCGGCCTCCCCCTCAACACCGCCTCCCCTCCCAGCTTCCCAACACCTGCTCCCCTTCTTACTGGCCACACTTCCTTCTTGGAATCTAGTCCCTTCCAGCTGTCGTCCACTTCCTGGTCTCCACTCCCCTGTCCTCTGCAATCTGGTCCCTGTTCCCAGCCCTCCCGTGAAAACACTTCCCTCAAGGTCATTAAAGACCGTCCTGGTTCTTAGATCCAGCAGACACTTTCCGGTCTTGAGCTCATTTGGCTTTTCCCCTGTTGACTGTCCCTTTCTTCTTGACGTCCTTCTTAGTTGCCTTTTGGGGCAGCAGCCTACCCTGGCCCTGCCGCTGCCCAGCTCTGTGACCCGCGGGTCTTCTCCACCTGGCCTCTCTTCCTCTATTCTTTCCTTAAATGCGGGTGCCCTCCTGCTGGGTACCCTCCTGTCTTCTCCCTCGCACTCTTCTGGGTGGTTCCACCGCAGTGATGACTCCCAGGCCTCTCTCTTCAACCTCTATCCTGTACATCCAGCTGCCTATGAGACATCACCTCCTGAAGGTCCTATCGGGACCTCAAACTCAGTGTTTCCCCATTGAAGCTGTGCTGTCCCTAAAGTCTGTTCCTCTTTTCATACTCCTGATCTCTGTCAAATCAAGTTCCAAATTCTGAGATTTCTCTTCAGTTCTTCCTTTTCCCCTCATTCTCCCATCTCCAGGTAGTAAATGAACACTTTCTATTCTACTTCTGAAGCTTTCTCCCATCTCTCCCTCCCCTTCCCTCTGTTCTCACCACTTTAATTCAGGTCCCCATCAGCCATCTCCCGGACTTTTGCAGTTGCTCCTAACCGCTCTCCACACCTCAAGTTTCTCGCCCTGCCCCCATTCGGCCCTCAAATCGTCATCCCTGCAGCTGCCAGAGATCCTGCTGGAACACAGACCTAACCACGTCAGTGCTCTGTTTCGCATTTCCTTGGTGTCCCATCACCTGCAGGACCAAGTTCAAACCCCTTAGCCCAATACAGAAGGCCGCTCTCAACGCTGTCTGCTTCCCACTTGCTCCGCCTGGTCTCCTGCAGCTCCTTGTCTCTGCTCCATCTCGACTGCACCCTCAGAGTGTTCTAGACAGCCTGTGCCCTAGCCCCCATTGGTGCCCTCCTTCCCACAGGCCTCTGCTTCAAGGCCCCTTTCACTCTAGCCTCTCTCTTCCAGAATCAATTCAAATCCTTCCTTCTCCAGGAGGCCCTCCCTCAACTCCCCAGAGAGCATTAGCTCTTTCTTCCTCATGTTCCTATAGCATTATGCAAATACCCTAGAATGTACCCTATTGTTCCCCTCCCCCCAGGAAGATTAGCCCTGAGCTAACATCTGCTGCCAATCCTCCTCTTTTGCTAAGGAAGACTGGCCCTGAGCTAACATCTGTGCCCATCTTCCTCTACTTTATCTGTGGGATGCCTGCCACAGCATGGCTTGATGAGTGGTGTCTAGGTCCCCGCCCAGGATCCAAACCGGCAAACCCCAGGCCACTGAAGCAGAATGTGCAAACTTAACCACTGTGCACCCTGGCTGGCCCCTACACTATTGTTTCTTAAGGATTTATTTGCATTTTATCCCTACTACCTTCAAGGAAGCTATCTGTATCTTTTTTTTTTTTTATCTCCAATGCCTAGCGCTGTGACAGACAAATAGTGGATACTCAATAAATGTTTGTGGAATGAAAGACGAAAAGAAGCTGGAAGGCAAGCCAGAGACTGGGAGGAAAGAAAAAGCCAAATTAACCACCTCTTCAGAATATCTGAGGAGCTTGTGGAAGTTCAGATTCTCAAGTGTCACCCCAGATCTTTTGAATTGGAATCTCAGGATGTAGGGCTCAGGAATCAGTCTTTTTAATTTTTTTTTGGTGAGGAAGATTGGCCCTGAGCTAACATCTGTGCCAACCTTCCTCAATTTTATATGTGGGACACTACCACAGCATGGCTTGAGGACCAGCATATAAGATCCATGCCGGGATCTGAACCCGTGAACTCTGGCCACCAAAGTGGAGCGCGCAAAGCCAACCATTACGCCACCTGCTGGCCCAGGAATCAGCCTTTTTTATAAGTTCCTTGGGTGATTTTTACCGACTCTAAAGTCTCAAAGCACTGACCGAAGGGACTCCAGTTTTAATACTGGGGAAGTTCGCTTCTTTAACACTCTGACTGAGGGTCAAGAACTTTAGCGTAGTTAATTTCTAAGATGATAATAATTACAACATCAATTACGATCATGGTGAGATAACAGAAGAAAGGCCTACAGCAAATGTGGAAACTGAGAAACAACAGAGAGGCCCTGGCTGCCTGAGCTCCTGCAAAGGCCGTGGGGCAGCAAGGCAAAGGCGCAGCAAGGTCCGTGGGCGCCGGCTTGACCCGAGACAAACACTTAGACAGGTCTTCGGTTTCTAGGGACCTGCTCCCCGGCTGAGAAATGAGGGGGTTGCATCCCAGGCCCCTCTGCGCTCCAATGTCCTGCGAGAGGCTGTCTGGAGACGGGAAACGGCACGCGTGGCTAACAGTTCAGGACGCTGTGCTTCTGGACTCACTCTATTCTCAGGAGACTTCTCTCCTGGCAAAAGATGACCACAGCAGGACGGGGCCGAAACAGCGCCCGGGGCCACCCTGCTGCAGGGAGATGGAGCCCGAGCCGCTCCGGTTCAGGAAACAGCCCAGCGCTGGGAGCGCACGGCTGGGAGCAGCAAAGGCGCCCCCGCTCCCGGGAACGCCGGGCGCGCTGTGGGCATCTCCTTCCTGACCGCAGCCCCGGGAAGAAGCAGGAAGGGGGAGGCCCGCCGTCTCCGAGCCCGAGTCCCGGGGTGAGCGACTGCCGGGAACTGGGTGGCAGGGCAGGGTCCCCCGGCAAGTGGTCAGCCCAAGTCGGCCCGTAGGACAGCGGGGGGAGGCGGGGCGGGGCGCGGCAGGAAGAACTGCTCCCGGCCCCTTGGGCGCACAGCCCCGCAGGCTGGCTCCGGTGCCCCGTCCTCGGGGTCCCACTCCCCCGCGCGCGGCCCGCCTTTCCAGCCCCAGGGCGACGCCGAGCCCGCCCGGACTCCGGCCCCTGGGGGAAGGGCGGCCGTCCCGCGGCGCCCCGGAGCCCCTTCCTTCGTCGGCCGCCCCCCGCGCCCGGCCCGGCCCGGCCCCGCCGCCCTGGAGGTCGGCGACTCCGGAGAACGACTGGAAACCCGGGGAGCCCCACGTACTTGACGAAGAAGACCCTCCCGCCGCGGTCCACGCCGTAGGTCCAGCGGCCGGGCAGGTCCAGCCAGTCGAGCTCCTCGGCCATCGCGGCCGCAGCCCCGGCCCTCCCGGCGGCGCCTCCCGGCGGCTCGGCCTCCCCGGCGGCGGCGGGCGGGAGCCGGACACGCCCCCGCAGCGCCTCCCGGCGGCTCGAGCTCGGCCTCCCCGGGAGCAGGTGGCGGCGGGGCGGGGAGGCGGGCCCGCCCCAGGTACCGCGGCCGCCGCCGCCTCCAGCGCGGGGCTGCCAGGGCTTTGAGTCACCAACCGGGACGAGTGCAGCCGCCGACCGGAAAGGGGAAGTGGTCAACCTGGGTCTACTCGGCTGGAGGTCAGGAGAGGAGCAAAGGTCAGAGGCAGGGAAGAGTGGCCGGGTGTGAGCGGCGAGGGGCCCTGGGTGTCTCTTCTTGCCAAGAAGTCAGCCGAATTAATCCAGCTGGTCTTACCTTGCCTTCCCAGCAGCTCCTCCAAGAAGCCTACCTTGACTAAGTAGAATCAGAGGGAGACCCAGAGACACACTCGGAAACCAACAGCTTTTATGTCCCTTCCCCCTAACTCGCACCAGAAAAAGGAAAAGGAAAAAAGAAACAAAAAGCAGAGGAAGGAATATTTCTGTGCACAGAATACAGGTTGCAAGCAGTCAATACTGGCACATCAAAAACGGTAACATTGATACAGAGGCTTATGCACCCCTATGTTCACTGCAGTATTATTCACAATAGCCAAGGTGTGAAAGCAACCCAAGTGCCCATTGACTGATGATTGGACAAAGAAGATGTGGTGGATATAGATATATACAATGCAATACTACTCAGCCATGAAAAAAGACAGAATTGTCCCCTTCGCAACAGGGATGGACCTTGAGAGTGTTTTGTTAAGCGAAATAAGTCAGACTGAGAAAGACAAACACCATATGATTTCACTCATGTGGAAGATAAACAAACTTACAGGCGAAGAGAATAATTTAGTGGTTACCACGAGGAAGGGAGGGGCGGGTGGGCACAAGGCGTGAAAGGGCACACTTATATGGTGACAGACAAATATTAACGTACAACTGAAATTTCACAATGTTATAAACTATTATGATCTCAATTAAATAAATAAAATAGTATTGTTGGAGCCCACAGTTCTGCTGTCTCTAGGGTCTGTATCAAAGTTGGGCTCCAGGCAGCTTTCCTAGTTTGCTCAGGACCTGCCCCTGGGGCTCCAATTAAGTGCACACGGCTCCCATCCCTGTGTCAGACCTGGGAGACCCGTGTCTTTAGAGGAAGCAGCAGGCCGCATGGCAGTAGGTGGGCAAGTGTCTGCTGAGTGAGCACACTTGTTGTAAGCACTCTAAGGGGTTGGAGCCCTGTTCCACCCAGAGACTTCCTACTCACCCTTCAGTGCCTGCCCATGTGTCACCTCCTCTGGGAAGCCGTTCTTGACTCTACCCCAGACAGATTTATATGTCCATCCTCTATGTGTCATGGCACTTTATTAATAACCCTATAGTGAAACTTATCACACTGTAATGCGATCCTTCCCTGAGCTTTGCTGTGCTCCTCAGGGCAGGGCTCCATCTTTTTCATCTTTATAGTCCCAGCCCCTACCTGGGGCATCCAATTAATGTTTGATGAATGACTGATACTGTCATAAGTAGGAATGGCTCTTAACTCTAACTACAATCCTGTACTTTTGGACCTTATGTAGGGGCCTGCTGAATATAACCATCAGCAACCTCAGGGTGTGTGGGGGGAGAAAAAGAAACAACCAGGGAGCCTTCCCAGGTAGCCACATGCTCAACCTGGAGGCTGTAATGTGTGTACATCTGATAGATAGTGAAGCTAGAAGATGCTAGAGAACATCTTGGTCCAATCCTCTTGTTTTTGATACGGGAAACTGAGGAGCAAAGAAGGCAGGCACCAGTTAAGGTCACTGAGCAAGGTGGTGGCAGAGACAGATCTGTCCCCCAGTGTCCCAGGCCAGAGCTCTTTCCATGACATCATTCTGCCTCCAACACTGGAAATTCACTCTGCCAACATATACAGGTTGATTCCTGGGTGCCAGGTCTAAGCTGAGCCCTTTCTCCAGATGCAGAAGAGGAGCAGAAACCCATAATACCCAACTCTTTTCTCCCTTCTCAGATCCTACAGGTTTCTAGTAGAGAAAGCTGCATTCGACAATGAAGCAGAGCCCCATGCGAGAAGCAAAGATGAGGCTCTATGCCCCCTGGTTCTTGAATTGGGGGGTGGGGGAGGGTCAAGGGATCAGACTCCTCCTCAGGCCCCAGGCCTCAGCCCCCAGCTTTGTGAAACACCTGTAAGACTCCTCCCGCTGATAAAGCAGGAAGCCACCTGCCCGGCCCCTGCAATATCCGAGGATCTGAACCGGCAGAAGCAGTGCCAAGACGCCTCCAGGGAAAATACCAGCACCCAGTGCACTCCCAGTCCGACCTGAGCAACCAGTAAGGGCGGCTGCCTGGGCTGAATGTGGGACAAAATGGCATTTATTTGAAAACATGTATTCTGCCACTGTCTTCTTTGAGGAGTAGGGACTCCTGTGGATTTCTTCACAACATTTTTGTCTTCCTTATCTCTTATCTAGCCTGGGGTTCCTTGGAACATCTACCTGGACATGAAAAGGCCGGTAGTTGAGATTTTGAGTGTTTTTTACTCATTTGAAATAAGAAAAGAAATCAGGTTTGAAAATATTTTTCTAACTGTGATAAATTCTAGCTAGTGACGTTTTACATTCCAGTTCTCGTTTATCAATTATGATGAGTATTAATACTGCTAATAAAGACATTTTAACAAAGGATCTAAAGACAATGCGGAAAGGAGTGGAAAACTCAAGTAAAACTGGTTGAGTTTCTGGTTTAACAATTTCCTGGAAGAGGACAGGAGGTTTGTTATGTTGAAATGGAAACCTTACATGCCCTGCAATGCAGTCAGAAATTTAGTTGCATTTCCCCTGCAGCCTATTTGATTTTACCCCTTTAAAAGGCAACAGAGCACATGGATAAAATATATCAGCGATATTTGGAAGTTATTCTGATCCTCTCCTACCTTTTGAGACCGTAGATTAGTCAAAAATAGTGTGCTTCTGGTTGGGTACCTGTGGGAGGCTGGAAAACAGCCCCCCAAAAGCTGTCCATGTCAAAGCCCTGGAACCCAGGAATGTGCTAATTTGGAAAAAGGTCTTTGCGATGTAATTAAGTTAAGGATCATGAGATGAGAAGATTATTCTGGATTATTCAGGTGAGCCCTAAATTCAGTGACAAATCCTTGTAGGAGAAAGGCAGGGGGAGATTTGAAATGTACAGAAGAGAAGGAAGCAATGTGGCCACAGAGGCAGCGATTGGAGTGATGTGGCCACAAGTCAAGGGATGTTGACAGGCACACTGTCAGAGGTTGGAAGAGGCAAGGAAAGGCTTCTGCCCCAGAGGCCACAGAGGGAGTGTGGCCCTGTTAACACCTTGATTTCAGATTTCTGGCGGGAGAGAATAAATTTTTGTGGTTTAAGCCACTCGGTTTGTTGGTAATTTGTTACAGCAGCCATGGGAAATCATGGGAACTTAATTTTGTTGTTATTAGTGCTGTTGAGTTGATTCCTACTCCTAGCAACCTGCTCGGTCTTTCTGCGCCATCCTCTCACCCTCTGGCGCTCTATCAGACAATCTTTGCTGTTGTTCAGAGGGTTTTCATGGCCAGTTTTTGGGGAAGTGAGTGACCAGGTCCTTCTTCCTAGTCTGTCTTAGTCTGGAAGCTCCACTGAAACCTATCAACCATGGGTGACCCCGCTGGTATTTGAAATACTGATGTCATAGCTTCAGCATCATAGCAACATGCAGCTGCCACAGTGTGACAATCGAGAGACGGGTGGTGTGATTCCATGACAGAGAGACAAACCCGCCACAGCAGTGAGAGCTCTGAATCTTAACCACTAGACCACCAGGACTTGCTGGAAAATTAATACAGTACCTATGAAAAAATCATAACTAAATGAGGACTGAAATAAATGTCTATTATTTTTACTTGTCCAATATCCAATCTCCCTTCTTCTGTTGATAGCCCCCTGAGTTTCCTTTTGACATCCATCCTTCTGCCACTGTCAGACCATGTGGATTAGTTGGGCTGGCCCCATCTCCACCCCAGCTATGATGCAGATGTGGCTAAATCTGACTCTATTCCCCTGGCCGTCGTGATTGGTTAAGGAAAGAACACAGGACTGAGACCAGACCAAGATTCAGTTTAAAGAAGATCCCAGGATTCTTGGAAGAAGCCCTTTCTCTCTTGGATTTGAAGCTGGCAGGTGTCATTTTGGTGCTGCTGGGGTCTTCATGTGGGGAGAGTCTGCAGAAAACGAAGCCCAATAGAGGACAAAGTGGAGCTGGAAGATAAGGAGAGACTGGATCTTCCTTATGTCCCATGAGCTCTGGGACCCAGAAGAGGCCCTACCCCTGGCATTTCAACTTGGTGTCAGTAAACACCCTTATTTACTTCAGCCAGTTTGAGTTGGGCTTCTACCCCTAACAACTGAAAAATTCCAGACCAGGACAGGGGTCACTGTGTCTCATGTCCCTGTTTCTTTGAGTAACCAAGGTTTCTTTGGGAAAGCCAATGAGATTGCCACCAGAAACTCTAGTGACTCGAGAATGGGAACTGTGCTCTTTCAAGAAAGCCACAATTTTAAATCAAGAATGGGTCTTGGTGATCATCTAGTCAAAGCCCACATTTTCCCCTAGAGGCTGCTGGAGAACTCAGGAAAAGCACCCAGGTTTGCGGCAATTCCATGGCAGAGTTGGGCCCACAACCCAGGTCTCCTGCACGCTGAGAGGTGGAAAGCTGTATTTCAAGATGTTTGCTGTATCACTAAATATAGTTGGCCCAGAGACTCACACAGTCACAAGATTATAACAGATTCCTCTGCTCTATGAAAGAGCACAGTTGTCCCTCGGTATCCGCAGGGGATTGGTTCCAGAACCCCCTGAGGATGTTCACTTCCTTATACAAAATGGTGGAGTGTTTGCATATAACCTACGCCATCCTCCCATGTACTTTAAATCATCTCTAGATTACTTATAATACTTAACGTAAACGCTATGCAAATAGTTGCTATGCTGTACTGTTTAGGGAGTAATGACAAGAAAAAAAGTGTACGTGTTCAGCACAGACGCAGCCATGGTAGGTGTTTTGATCTGCGGTTGGTTGAATCCGCAAATGCAGAACTGCTGATATGGAGGCCAGCTGTAACCACGGCAGAAATTGTACTGGGTGTCGGTGTTTAATAGTCATGCTCACCTGCAGGGTTGGTCACCGGCTACTGCTGATCTTCTTGCAGGCACCAGGAAGTGAAGGCAAAGAAGGCAAGGCCCCTCTGCTGGATCGATACACGGCTGTAACTGCGCAAGCGCCCGACACGCCAGCCGTGTCTCCACGAGGCCTTCAGACGGGAGCTCTTGTTATAAAGACGGCTGCGCTAGTGCTGGAAACCAGAAGACTGTGGAGTCCTGCAGTTTCCCGACAGCCTGACGAACTGAAGTGCGTGGGCTCCACAGAGGAGCCCGGTACTGCTGCATGTACACGAGTGAGTAAAGCAGACAGGTCCTGCTCTCGCAGAGTTTACATTTGATAAATATACAGTCTCAGAGGCTGAGGAGTCTGTGGAACAAAACTGGAGGAGTGAAGGAGACAGGAGAGCAATGAACGCCCTGTCTTATATTCCACAGATTTCCTACAGGGCGGGCAGGAAAGGCCTCACTGAGAAGAGCAACATTTGAACAAAGACTCAAAGGAAGTGAGAGAGCCAACCGTGTGGATGTTGACGAGACATGTTCCAGGGAGAGGAGACAATCAGTGCAAAGGCTCTGAGGCAGGAACATCCCTGGTGTGTCTGAGAAACAAGGAGGCCAGGGTGGCTGAAGCAGAGCAAATGAGGGAGAGGACAGTGGGAGCTGAGGACAGAGCGGGTGAGGGAGGCCAGATCGTTCCAGGTCACAAGGAGATGTGCTGTTGTTCTAAGTGAGATGGGAAACTGTTGGAGGGCTGAGTGTGGGAGCGACATGACGGTCGTGACTTCCCGACTTTTTAGAGGCCCATTCTGGCCATCGTTTGGAGTGTGGGAAAAGCGGGTTCCAGTTAGGAGGGTATGGCAATAATCCAAGCAAAACATGGTGATGGCTTGGTTCATGGTGTTGCGGGGTAGAAGCAGTCAGAAGTAGTCAGGTTCTGGGTATTTTTTGAAGGTGGAATGACAGGGTTTGTGATAGATTGTAATTGGGCTGAGAGAGGAAGAGAGGAGCCGGGTTGACTCCAAGGTATTTGGCCCCGAGCCATTGGAAGGATAGAGCTGCCACTGACGGAGTGGGGCGCAGAAGTTCAATTTTGAGCATGTTAAGTTGGAGATGCCTATGAGAGACCCAAGTAGAGACGCCAGGGAGGTGACTAGATACTTAAGGCTGGAGTCTGTCTCAAGAGCAGAGGCATGCATTTGGTATTTTTCAATGACTGGATGGTGTTAAAGCCAGGAGGCTGGTTGAGATCACAAAGGAAAGGGGTGCAGGGAGGGAGGAGGCGGACCTCAAGGGCTGAGAACTGGGACACTCCAACTTTCGGAGGTCAAGTTAATGAGATGGAGCCTGCACAGGTGGCAGAACAAGCGGCAAGTGAAGTAGGACGAGAACAAGAGAGACTAGTGTCCTGGAAGGGAGCCTTCAGTTGCATTCCCATCCCTCACAAGGAGAAGGAAGGTGCAAATGGTGCCTGTGCTCTGGAAGGGCTGAGGTTAAGGTGGGTTCTCTCTGAGCAGGAAGCAACTTGTCCTCCTGTGTGAAAGGGCGGAGAGACAGCTCAGGTGATCTTTAAGTCGGTCTGAGAGTGGCCTGAGAAGATGATCGTTTGGCTAATAAGCCCTTGCTCACTGTGGAGAAGGACGCCTGAGCTGCGCTTCCTTCAGCCCCATCTCTCAGCCGTTGCTCTGGCTTCTCCTGGGAATGACGCCAGCCCAAGAGGGCTGGCTGATTTTTGCTGCCAGGACTGTGTCATGGAGGAGAGAACTGGCCCTGGCAGCTCCATGGGGGAGGGATGGAATGAAATTGTCAGTCGTCAGCTCAGAACAAGAGCTGTGGGCTGGGTGGAGCCTGGAGGAGTGGCCCAGTAGTCGACCTGCTGGTATTTTTTCTCTGGGTCCCTTCTTGACTCTTCAGCTTAGGCAACACTCTTTCTGTGCTGACTTTGATTCTGATCTGGGCTTTTTCTAGAAAATGGCAGCTAGTGCTGACTTGGGCATTTCCTGGAACTAACACAGCACTTGGCTTCAGTTTAGTTCAATCAACTTACAAGGCACCACGTGCCTCTGTCTCTAAAACTGTCTCAGCCTTCAGCCAACCAGTTTATCCCCCTTGTCTCGGCCGCCCACCACCGTGCTGGTCAGCCCTCTACTCTCCTCGAAGACCTTGGCTCCTGCCTCAGCATCTTCCTCTCCATCCCTTATCTCCCTCTCATCCCTGGTGATTTCAGTACCTCACAGCACCCTAACATCCTCAGCTCCAGGGACATTCACCTCCATGCACACCCAGCGCCATAGCTTAGACTTTCCTACCACTCAGATCTACTCCCACCTGGAAACACAAACTCTAACAGCCCACTTTCTGACCACAGTTTGGGTGCTTCTAACACCCTCATTCCTGTCTTCTCTTTATGCCTGTTCCTTGCCTCCCTCCAGTGCCTTTAGCCTCTCAAATTCCCTCCTCATCTATCAGTGGAAGCCTTGTCTCTCTTCCTGCACTGTTCAGCCAAACTCACAGCCTCTCACATTATGCCTTCACCAACCAATACCCTTGTCCGCTTGGCCTTGGTAGTACCTACTCTGCAAAATTCCACTCTGGATTAATTTGTCCACCTTTTCTGCTCCTATGCTCAGAAAAATATCACACCAAGCTATTGGAAAAATCAAACAAATCAATACCCTATCATTCTCACTCTCCAGCCTCCCACATATCTCTTGCTGGGTCTACAGTCACTCTCAGCAGCAGAACCATCATTATTCCAACAAAAAGCAAAGGCAGTTGGGAAGCCTTATGCTAGAACGTCTTCCCTCAGGCTGCCTCTGCCGCCGTTACAATCTTATCTCCCTCTCTGCCCATCTGTCTCTCTTTCCTCCTACCCAAAGCTAACCTTTCTACATGTTCCCATCCTTACAAATGCCCAGCCCTACCAGCTCCTCTGAAATCTTAGTCCATCAATTATCTCCTCTCTCCTGTATTTTCAAGCTTTCCCTTCTCTTCTAGTTCTGTCTTTCCACCCTATAACTAAGCTCAGGATTTTTACCATTAAAAAAAAACACACACAGCAAGACTCAACCCCCTGCCCACCCTCACCCCACTCTCCTTCCTCTCACTCGAAGTTTCTGAAAGGAGTGAGCTGTGTGCTTGGCGTGTCAGGTTCCTTGTCTCCCAGTTATCACTCTCTGGTTTCTGTCCCCACAGCTCCTTGAAAATGGCTAAGACTATTCTGGCAAAGTCGAACACTTACTTCCAGGTTGCTAAATCCAACAGACATTTCTCAGTTCTCCTCTTAGGTGACCTTTCTGAGGCATTTGCCAACTCTGCCCCTCCCTGCTCCCTGTGCTGGACAGCGAGTATTTCACCACTCTGTGCCCCGGCCATCCGGAGACCCCTGTGCTTATCACTGTCATAGCACCCCTCAGAGTTCGGGTATTGACCTTGCTGTCTCCCCACTGGACTGAGACTCCTTGAGAGCTGTCTTTTTTTGTGTGCATATGTGAGGAAGATTGGCCCTGAGCTAACATCCCTGCCAATCTTCCTCTACTTGCATGTGGGACGCTGCCACAGCCTGGCTTGATGAGCAGTGTGTAGGTCTGCACCTGGGATCCAAACCGGCGAACCCCAGGACACTGAAACAGAGCGTGCAAACTTAACCACTATGCCACCAGGCTGGCCCCCTAAATCTACTTTTTGTCTTCATTTTACTCAGCAGCATTTGACAGTTGGTCAGTCTCACCTTCATGAAGCCCTTTTTTCTCTAGGCCTTCATGACACCACATTCCCTGGTTTATCTGCCACTTCACTGGCTATTTCTTCTTAATCTCTTGGGTAACTGCCTCTCCTCTGCTTAACCTCAAAATGTTGGAGTATCCAGACTCCACCCTCGGCCTGCTTCTCTCCTCTGTCTACACGCTCCCCCTAGGTATCTCCCCACTGTTTTAAACACCATCTACATGCTGTTGGCTCCCGAATGTCTGTCTGAATCTGGCCTCTCCCTCGGACTTCAGATGCATATATCCGATTGCCTACTCCTGCTCTGCTTGGATATTTAAGAAGCATCTCAAATTTAACATGGCCCAACTAGAACTCTTGATTTATACCTCCGAACCTATTCTCCCTGAGTCCTCTCAGTCTATGGCACGATCAACAACCACCCCATTGCTTGGCTCAAAAACCTAGAAGTAGTGTGACAACTGTCCTGGTTTGTCTGGGACTTGTCCTGGTTTTAGCCCTGAAAACCCCGTATCCCAGGAAACCCCTCCGTCTCAGGCAAACCAGGTGGATCCCACCCGGGAGTCACCCTAGATTTCCTTCTCTTCCTCACGTTCCACAGCCAATCGACTGGCTCTCCCTCCAGATATGCCCCCAATTTGCCCTTCCCGCCTCCACTGCCTCCTGGTACAAGCCTCCATCACGTCCCGCCCTGGGCCGTCCCAGCGGCCTCCTCTTCTGGTCTCTTCCTTCCTTGCTTGGCCCACTACATTTTTCACAGAATAACGCCCTCCAGTGACACTCAGAATAAATCCAGATTTCCTTCCTGCAGGCTCCACATCCTCTGGCCCCTGCTTACCAAGGCACTGTGGTCTCACAGTTCGCTCACCCTTCCTCTCTCCGCTTCCCCAATCAGCTCCTGACCCACCCCTCCTACCGTGCAGGGCTGGGGTGAGAGGGCCCTCCTCAGAGATGCCGTCCCCAATCACTGCATGCAGAGTCGCTCCCCAGGAGGCCCCCATCATATCACTCTCTCTACTGTGCTCTGTTCATAATTTTTTTGTTTTTCTTTTGTTATTGACTCCCCCAACTAAGATGTAAGCTCTTTGAAAGCAGAGACCCTGCCAGTCTTGCTCACATCGGTGTCCCCATCACTCAGTCTCCACACAGTGCATGCGCAGTAAACATCTGCTGAGTAAATGCATAATCAGCACCCAGTATAAGGCCTCTCACCGCACTCGTAAATGGGCTGAGTGAACAAATTCACGAGAGTCCACCAAGCTCTGTGCTGGGCCCTGGGCCCACCTCAACAACTAAGACGTGGTTCCTGGGGCTGGCCTGGTGGCACAGTGCTTAAGTGCCCACGTTCCGCTTCAGCGGCCCGGGGTTCACCAGTTCTGATCCCGGGTGCAGACATGGCACCACTTGGCAAGCCGTGCTGTGGCAGGCTTCCCACATATAAAGTAGAGGAAGATAGGTACGGATGTTAGCTCAGGGCCAGTCTTCCTCAGCAAAAAGAAGAGGATTGGCAGCAGTTAGCTCAGAGCTAATCTTCCTCAAAAAAAAAAAAAAAAGGCATGGTTCCTTAGGAGCTTATGGTCTACTAAGAAACAGAGGCATAAATCAAACTTTTAAACTAAATAATCATAACAATTATAAATATGCTGGGGAGCAAGAAATATCATATTCTTTTATTCTATTAAGTAAAATGTGGTCTGCTCTGGGTCCCCATCCCACTAGGGTGGGAGGAGATTCGATCTCCATCATTATTGAGCCCCTCTCCCAACCACTGGAATCATACGGAACACCAGGAGTCCAGAATATTCAGAAGGGCCCTTTAATCTTCAGGCCACCCTGGCCACCGCCCACATGCTCCTGGCTCAAGCCTTCGTAGTGCCTTGAAGTGTTAGCTGCTTCTTGGCCAAGCTCGGACTTGAGGGAAAGGATACGTAAGAGAGGTTGAGAGGTGAGCGTTTTGTGGGAGCAAACTGCTGACCCAAGCTACTCGGAGGACCTCTTCAAAGCCCATGCCATTTTCAGCTCAGGGAAATTGTTCCAAACCCACTTCTAGTCTGTGAATTCCACCTCTCTTGACCCAAGCCATTCCCTCTTTTCCCTCCCCGCTTGGAACTATCCTAAAAAGTCTCCCTTAGGTGGCCCCTTTGCTGCTTCCTGCAGAAGGAGAAGACACTAAAAATGGTCAGTTCTCCATGAAAAGCAGAGTTCTTACGTTTCCTTCCACTGACCTGCTCCTCTTTCAGAATTCCCTAGCTCAATTAATAATTGAGTTCACTTTCCTCCTTGTCACCAAGGATAGCAAAGCTGACTCATTTGTAACCTCTCCTCCTTTGTCTAGTCAGCCGCTGAGTCCTGCCAACTCGTATCCCTCCAGGACACCCCCTTCCAGTCTCCCCTCCCTGTGGTCGAGCTCATTTCTTCACACCTATACTTGTGCGAGAACTCCTGCTAGCTCTCTCTATTCTAGTTTCTCCTCAGTTCAGTCCATCCACCAAATGACCCAAGACCTATTCCAAAAGAGCCTGTCTGACCGTGTCACTCACTTGACGGCTTGTCACTTTATGTAGAATGAAACAGACCAAACTTCTTAGCACGACCCTCAAAGTACTCTATCCTTTAGACCCCACATGACAAAGTGTATCCTCCACTATGCTTCTCCATCCCACAGAACCTGTACGCTGTGTGACCAGCCTATTATAAGCCTTTCCCCCAGCATGCTTCCTATATTCTCCCATTTCTACCTTTTCTCTAAAGCTATTTTCCCTGTTTGAAATGTCCTTTGCCTCCCTCCCCTTTATCTGCCCCTTTCCACATTGTCCACCCAATGAAGGGTGCTCATCTTTAAAAGTCCAACACTAGTTTCGTCTCATCCATTAATGCTTCCTGAGAGGAGGAGAGGAGTGTTGTAGGTAAAGCCATGGGCTGTGGAGCCAGACTGGGCTTAACTCCCAGTTCTCTGCTGTTCCCTACTTGTGTAACCTTCAGTAGTTTATTGTGCTTCAGATCCTTTATCTGTAAATTGGGAGATACATACGTATTTCACATAATACACGCTGTGTGAGTGTTTGATGTTATTATTACATGCCAAATATGGTACTAAGAACTTTCCATACAATATCTAATTTAGTCTTCCTAGCTGCTCTGAGAGATATTATTATTCAATTTTTACATGTGACCCCCAGGATTCAAGTAATTTACCAAAAGGCACACAGCTGGTGGAAATGGAAAACTGGAATTGAAGTCCAAGTCTGTCCAGACTAATACATAGGCTCTCCTCATAGCACTGGAGAGAGCGCTGGGGAGGAGACCAGTGAGGCCTGGCCTCTCCAACTTCCTCTCAGATGGAGGTGGCAAAGGAGAGTGCATGCTCCAGGAGAGCGTGCAGGAAATGGAACCACTGGCCAGTGATACTGGGGTCAGAGTCAAAGGCAGATGATAGGCCGGTGTGCAACCCCTCAAGGAAAAAGAAATGACTGGAAACATTACACGTGGGTGTGATCCCAATGGCAGTATCAGAATTTGTTATGGGAAAAGGCAGAGGTGTTCCTGAAACTGTTAACTTGAGGAGAGAAGTGCTACATCCAACATTTTTAACTCCAAGAGACCTAGTACAAAATTAGAAACTCAAAGAGTTTAAGAGCTGGATGAGACCATGGAGTGACATCTTTAAAGTACCAAAAGAAAAAACCCATTAACTTAGAATTCTATAGCTAGCGAAAATATCTTTCAAAAATAAAGACAAGTAAACACTTCGTTTCAAACAAACAAGATCTGAGAGAAATCATCATCAGTAAACTTGCACGACAAGAAATGTTAAAGGTGTTTTTCAGGCAGAAGGAAAATATTTGATAGAAATTTTTATCTACACAAAGCTCTGAAAACGGTAAATATATGGTAAATAAAAAGATTTTTTTCTAATTTTCCATTTCTTTAAAAGATGACTGACCCTTTAAAGTGAAAATAATACTAATGTAATATAGGTTTAGCAAACCCTCGTGGTCTAGTGGTTAAGATTCCGCGCTCTCACTGCCGTGGCCTGGGTTCATTTCCCAGTCAGAGACCACACCACCCATCTGTCGGTTGTCACACTGTGGCAGCTGCATGTCACTGTGATGCCAAAGCTCTGCCATCGGTATTTCAAACACCAGCAGGGTCCCCCATGGTGGACGGGTTTCAGCAGAGCTTCCAGACTAAGACAGACTAGGAAGAAGGACCAGGCCACCAACTTCAAAAAAACTTGGCCATGAAAACCCTGTGAACAGCAGCGGAGCATTGTCTGATAGAGCGCTGGAAGGTGAGAGGATGGCGCAGAAAGACTGGCCAGGGCTCCACTCTGCTGCACACAGGGCGCTAGGAGTTGAAATCGACTCAATGGCACTAACAACAAAAAGTAGGTTTATAACTTTTGTGTAAGAAGAAGGTATCACAACAGTAACACAAGGGACAGGAGGGGAGAAATCGAAGTATACCGTTGTAAGGGGGGGGCGTGTGTGTACATATAGTGCTGTACATGAAGCGGTACGATATGATTTAAACATAAACTGTGTTGAGTTAAAGCTGTATTTAAACATTACAACAGCCACTAAAATCAAATCAGATAGAGAGGTATGGCTAATAAGCCAATAGTGAGGACAAAATGGACTCACAAAAAAAGAATACTCATTCCAAAAGGGGGCAGGAAAAGAGGAGCCAAAGGAATTAAATCAGATGGGACGTACAGAAAACAAAACGCAAGAGAGTAAATTTAAGCTCAACTCTGTCAATAATTACATTAAATGTAAATGGTCTAAATACTCCCAATTAAAAGGCAGACATTGTCATATTGGATTTAAAAAATTATTGTATGCTGTCTGCAAAAAAAAACCTACTGAAATATAAAAACAGATAGGTTAAAAATAAAAGGATGGCCAGACTTCCAGCTACGGTGTTATGAAGAGATCAGCAAATCCTCTTCACCAAAAGCAAATATAAAAAATATTTTGATCTTTTTGGACAAAATTTCCAAAAAGAAACATATCAGGGATCTGGAAATGAATCAAAGACAGAAAAAATAATGAGAACTGTTTATTCCTGAAAAACTGCTGGAGCTTTGGGTATGAAATATTAAAGAAATTGAATTTCTCAACCTCAGTACATAACATTTGGGGCTGAATAACTCTTCGTCATGGGGGCTGTCCCAGGCATTGTAGGATGTTTAGCAGCATTCCTGGCTTCTGCCCACTAGATGCCAGCAGCATCCTCCCAGTTGCAACAACCAAAAATGTCTCCAGATACTTCCAAATATTCCCTAGGGGGCAAAGTCAGGAAGATAAACAATTAGAAATGTACAAGCACCTAGCAAAGAGCCCCAAAATACATGAAGCAAAAACTAATAGGGGCCGGCCCGGTGGTGCAGCAGTTAAGTGCGCACGTTCTGCTTCAGCAGCCCGGGGTTCACCGGCTCGGATCCCAGGTGTGGACGTGGTACCACTTGGCAAGCCATGCTGTGGTAGGCGTCCCACATATAAAAAATAGAGGAAGATGGGCATGGATGTTAGCTCAGGCCCAGTCTTCCTCAGCAAAAAGAGGAGGATTGGCAGCAGATGTTAGCTCAGGGCTAATCTTCCTCAAAAAAAAAAAGAAAAAAAATAGCTTGGAATGAACGAAAACACAACATATAATCATATTTGAGAAGCAGCTAAAGCACTGCTCATAGAGACATTTATAGCATTATGTACTTAAATTAGAAAAAAAGAAAGGTTTTGAATCAGTGGTCTAAGCTCCACCTTAAGAAACTAGAAAATCAAATTAGACCCAAAGAATGTAGAAGGAAGGAAATGGACTGAAATCAGAAATCTGTGGACTAGAACACAACACAGAACAAAACAGAACAAAAACAATAGAGAAAAAGCAATGAAACCAAAAGCAGTTTCTTTGAAAAGATCAATAAAATTGGTAAATCTCTAGCCAGACTGATAGGAAAAAAAAGGGACAAGACATGAATTACCAGGAATGAAAGAGAAGACGTCATTATTCCTATTGACAAGACAAGGGTGTTTGCTCTGGTGTTTCTATCCAACAATGTACTGAACGTCCTCGCCAGTACAACAAGGCAAGAAAAAAGAAACAAAAGGCACACAGATTGGAAAGAAAGACGCAAAACTGTGTTTATTCTAAGATGTGACCACCCATCAATGTAAAAACTCCTACGATCACAGGATACAAGATCGATATACAAAAATAAGCTGTATCTCCATATATTAGCAGCAAAGAATTGGAAATTGAGTTGAAAAAAGCACAATTTACAGTAGAATGAAAAATAGGAAATATTTATGGATAAATGTAACAAAATATGTGCAAGATCAGTATATTGAAAATGACAAAACATTGCTGAGAGAAATTTAAAAAGACTCAAATAAATGGGGGATATACTATGTTTACGGATCAGAAGACTCAGTATTGTTAAGATGTCAACCCTTCCCTTAATCAATCTGTAAAACTAATATAATCTTATTTAATACCTCAGCAGGATTTTTTTTGGTAGAATTAATAGGTTGGTTCTAAAATTCTAATATAGATGCAAAGAACCTAGAGTAGCCCAAACAATTCTGAGAAAGAACAAACTGATTTCAAGACTCAGCAAAAACTGAGCGTAATGAAGACAGTGTGAACTTGTGTAAGCACAGAGACACAGGTCCGTGAAGGGAGCAAGAGGGAGCAGAGCAGGCCGCTCAGTGGGACAAACCACTGAACATCCACGTGCAAAACATGACTCTCCCCTCTGACTTCACACCACACAGGAAAGTCAGCTGGAAAGGGACCAAAGACGCAAATGGCAGAGTCAAAACTATAAAACTTCCAGAAGAAAGCATAAGCAAAAATATTTGTAACCTGGCCTGGGGAAAGATTTCTGAGATAGAACACAAAAAGCATGCACCATGGGGAAAAAATTGATAAATTGGACTTCTGCAAAATTTTTAAATTTTGCTCTTCAAATGACATTATTAAGAAAATGAAAATGCAAGCCAGGGACTGGGAGAAAATATTTTCAAATATATTATATAGTATATATGATAAGGGAATTATATCTAGAATATACTACAAAATCATACACACATACATACATATATATATATATATAAACATACAAACAACTTGGCTAAGAAAATAGACAAAAGATCTGAACACATACATCATCAAACAAGATATTTGCCATTAAAAATAAACGTATGAAAAGATGTTCCACTTCATTAAACATCAAGGAAGTGCAAATTTACACCAAAATAAGATGTGACGGCGCCAGGGGCGGGCGGCGGTGGGGGGGGGGGGTGGCCGGGGCGGGGTTGCCTGCCCCGTGGCCGAGTGGTTGGGTTTGCACACTCTGCTTTGGAGACCCAGAGTTTCGCCACTTCGGATCCTGGGCGCAGACATGGCACTGTTCATCAGGCCACGCTGAGGCATCGTCCCACATGCCACAACTAGAAGGACCCACAACTAAAACTACACAACTATGTACCGGGGGGCATTGGGAGAAAAAGGAAAAATAAAATCTTTAAAAATAAATAAATAAATAAGATGTGACTACAAATCCACTAGAATAGCTAAACTTAAAAAGCTTTACGACATCGAGTGTCAGTAAGGACGTGGAACAACTAGCTCTCACACACGTTGCTGCTAGGTAATACAGCCGCTTTGGAAAACTGGGACTTTTCTTGTAACGTTACACACATGCTTCCCACATGACCCAGCAATCTCACTCCTAAATTTATGCAAAAGGAATGAAAACAGATGTCCACAAATGTTCACAGAAGCTTCATTCATAATAGCTACACTTTGTAAACAGACCAACTATCCGTCAACTAGTGAATGAATAAGTAAATTGTAGTATATCTATACAATGGAATACTACTCAGCAATGAAAAGGAATGGACTGTGGATATACTCAACAGCCTAGATGAATTTCAAAAGCACTACACTAGACTAAGGAAACTAGACACAAAAGGATACATACTGTATGTATGATACCATTTTTATGAAATTCTAGAAAAGGTAAAATAGTGATAAAAAGAAGATCAATGGCTGCCAAAAGCTGGAGGTTGGTTGAACACAAAAGAGCGTGAGGGAACTTTTTGGGGCGATGGAAATGCTTTGCATTTTGACTGCGGTAGTGTTAAATGATTGTACATGTTTGTCAAAACTCATTGAACTTGGGGGCCAGCCCAGTGATGCAGCGGTTAAGTTCACGCACTCCACTTCGGCAGCCCAGGGTTCGCCAGTTCAGATCCCGGGCACAGGCCTACACACTGCTCATCAAGCCACGCTGAGGCAGCATCCCACACAGAAGAACTAGAAGGACTTACACAACTAGGATACACAACTGTGTACTAGGGCTTTGGGGAGGGAAAAAAAAGAGGAAGATTGGCAACAGATGTTAGCTCAAGGCCAATCTTCCTCACAAAAGAAAAACAAAAACAAAACCTCATTGAACTTTACACTTAAAAATGATTAATTTTATTGTGTGTAAATTATACCTTAATAAGCTGATTTTAAAAACGTCCTTAGAACTAACTATAAAAATTGGATGTGAATGATACCCTGCCTCATGACAAAGTGCCTTTCATAATGCTGATCAAGTTCCAATGAATCTCATGCTATCACTTGAAAGATCAGATCAGTAATGAAGACAACGTCAGCTGATTTAAAAGCTTAGGTTTAAAGTCATCACCAGAAACACAATCAGCCCTCTGCGTCCTCGTTCTGCATCTGCAGATTCAACCAACCCTGGATGGAAAGGCCTGCACTGGCTGCGTCTGTACTGAACACGCACAGACAGTTTCCTCGTCATTATTCCCTAAACAATACAGTACGACAACTATTTACAAAGCATTTACATCGTATGGGGTAGTATAAGTAATGCAGAGATGATTTAAAGTACACGGGAGGATGCACACAGGTTGGATGCAAACACTACGCCATTTCATATAAGGGACTGAGCGGCCGTGGATTTCGTGGTATGCACGGGGGAGGAGAGGGGGCGTCGTAGAACCAAGCCCTCCGTGGATACGGAGGGACAACTGTACTAGTTTCTCAAAAATATCTCAAGTGCTATAAATAAACATAATGTGTACATTGAAGATAGACTCACACATTTAATTGCTTCTTTGAAACACACGAATTAATAAATTACCCTACTGTTGTGTGTTGGGAGGGGCGCCTATCCATTGGGAGAAGGAGGCTATGGAAATTGTCGCTTGAGTTAAAGAAAAATGTGCACCTAAAACATTCTGGTTCCTGTGTGAGGACGCTTCCACCAAAGAGGTGCCAGTCGACAGGAAGTAACACGGAAGCAAACCACAATCACCACTCCATGTGATTAAAAAAAAAGGTGCACTGGGCACGGTAGCACTGAAAACAAGACAGGAATTCTGAGGATATAGAGATGGAGCCATCGCTAGGGAAGCCTTGAGAGGCGGATGAAACTGGATCCAGAGAGGTAAACGTTCCCAAAGCACCCTGAGGCGGTCTATGCCAGGGAGGGAAGAGAAGGGACATTAGCTTAAAGTACTTGTCATCTCACCTGAAACAGCCAGGGAAATCATTGCAAGAAAATGCACCTGCTTCAACCCTTTGACTTCCCTACAGACTTTTCTTCTGTAATTCAATATTCCTCTAGAAAAATCTCCTTCTCTCAGGCAGCACAGCGCTGTTCCCCCAGGCCAACCAAGCTGGGCCTTTCAGAGGTTGCCCCAGGGAAGGGAATCTGGGCAGAGGCGAATGGCTACAATATTGGCAACCAGAAGTAAAACGAATCCCCTGTAAATTCCTGAAGGTATCAAAACAAAAACAAAAAAGCTCCTATCCTCCCCACTCAGTCAAATCAAGCAGAAACAAAAAAGGAAAGGTACCACAATAATCCAGCTGAAAGGTGCCTCATTCGCTGCAGACACAGGAGATTGTATGCAGACAGACAATGGCCATCCACACCGCACACCTGGAAGCGGACTGGGGACAGGCCCTCGGAGCCAATACCAACCTGCCACGGAGCAGTCCTGGACATCCACCAGCCTCGGGCCTAGGCGGGAAGCAGGCAACGCCGGCACGAAACCGCAGCCCAATAGTTCTCGAGGCTCTCTTTCTCCTTCCACGCCAGCCAAAGGAACAACTGTGCAATCAGACAGCAATTCTCCATGCCCCGAGCGATGTGGCCCCCTCTCCCTCCCCTTACTCAGAGTGACTGCCCTGATGCACAGGAATGCAATAGAAAGCTGAATGCTAAGCAAATAGCTAAGTGAGATGGAAAAACCCTGACATGGAAAAGCCAGCACCTATCAGTACATCAGCCTTAGAGCTCCTCTCCAGCCTCCTAAATCACCACATTCATTTCATTCTCTCTCCTTGTAGACCAGGAAGAGTCAATTCGTTTGTTTGGTTCAAACACAAATCTTGGCTCTCCCATAAGGAACAGCCCCCGCTTCTGGGTGGTTACCACAAAAAGGTGGAGTCACAAGGGGCCGGGCAGCCCCGAGCGGGCAGGGCAGCTTTTCAGCTTGTTCCCAAACGACCTCCAAGCCAGCAACAGCCATCAGATTCGTAATACCAGGGAGCCGTCAGGCACGCCGAGAGAGCAAGTGACGCCATCTGGTGGGATTGACTAGGCGTCTCCCAAGCCAATCTTTTGCCAAAAAGGAGTAGAACTGAAAGCTCGGGTGTGGCGGGTGCTCTAATACAGGATATCACTTCTGGAAAAGGAAGGTCCCAGCCGATTTGCTCACATATGAAATTCACAAATTAATATGTACTGTATTAATAACACTCAAATTAATTGATGTGGTATCCCTAGCCAAATGGAAATTTGTAATTACACTCTAAAACTCTACAAGCTTACTGCAGCTTCTCTCTAAGGACTTTCAATTCTGTGATTCTCCAACACCTAGGACTGTGGCACGTTTGTTTCTAGTCTGACGTGGCTGGACTGATGAAACCTCAGTACAGGTATAAGAGAGGTGATTTTAAGAAAGTTATTAACTCATTCAACAAATATCTATTGACTCTCTATTTGCCAGGCACAGTTCTAGGCTCTGGATAGAATAAACAAGACACACAAAATCTCTGTTCTCAGGGAGTATACAAACTGGTGAGGGTGGCGGCAGACAAGAAGCAAGAAAAATGTTGGGGCTGGCCCAGGGGGGCAGTGGTTACGTTCGCGCGCTCCACTTTGGCAGCCCCAGGTTTGCAGGTTTGGATCCCAGGTGTGGACCTAGCACTGCTTGTCCAGCCATGCTGTGTCAGCGTTCCACATGCAGTAAAGCCTGGCACAGACGTTAGCTCAGGGCCAACCTTCCTCACACACACACACACACAATGTTGACAAGATGAGGTCAGAGTTAACCTCATTTAAAAGGTGATGTCAGAGGGCAAGGAGGGGTGGGGGTAGGGTGCTGAGGGGTCTCTTGGAGGGGGTGTTTGAGATCCAAAGTGGAGTTGGTCTTCTCATGAGGAAATTTGTTTTTAAAAACCACCTTTCCACGACATACATCCAGATGAGCCTTTTTCAAAACTCTTTTGGGACTCCTCTCGGGTTTTTCCCTTCAGAGCTGACATACGAACCCCTTTAAGAAAAGCAGGCTTAACTCAAAGCAGCATGACCCAGCGTTACTGTCACCTCTTCCTTTGACTCAACATCTCTAGGACGTTTCTGAAAGTCAGTCCAGCCTCAAAGCGTAGGTATTACCCTGACGTTTTGGTGGAGAATTGCACAGAGCTCTGCAGAGTTAGAGCTCTGTCAGGCCCACCTTGGATGGCATCTTTAATGAACACAGGCCTCTGGCAAGAAGATCCTCATCCTTCTTCTAGGATCTATAAAACAGCAGTGAAGATGAAACATTCAGCAAAGGCAGGAGGAAGCTGGAAAAGGAGAGCATGGAGACGAAGTGAAGGGTAAAAGATGAAAAGCACAAAACGTGGGAAATGGCTTGAGAGTGTCTTCCTTTGTGGTTCAGCTTTCTAGACACTATGTTCTCAGTAGATCCCTAGGGTGCCCTCCCCATGGGCCAAGCAACCCACATTCCATAAACCTAGTCTCCTCTGTCTTTCCCTGGCGAGATTACGGAGTCTGCCAATGAAGAAACACTGATGATGCGACTCAAAGTGTTAGGTCATAAGCACCCTCACCTCCACCCCGTGTTCTACAGGCCACGGGTACAATGACTTCTCTTTAAACGCCCTCAGGTCAACCTGTCTCTAAAGCGTATCAATTGAAAGCATTATAGATCCTGCTTGATAAACCCTCACAGTTCACAGGCTTGGAAGAGATTTATCCTATTTATTACACATGCTGTTGTGGACCTTGCTATCACGCTGCCTTTGTATTCTCAAGTCAGAACTAAACGACAACAGGAACGATCTCACTGGAGCAAACCCAGGGACGAAAAGACTGGTGTTTTGTATTGATCACAAACCATTCAACTAAGTCCATAAGGAAAGAACTCTAATTACCCATGCAGAATGATCCCAAATTGGTAACATTTGTGTCATAATCAGTTAAATGAAGAAATACAGGGCCCGGCCTGGTGGCGCAGCAGTTAAGTTGGCACATTCCACTTCTGTGGCCCGGGGTTTGCTGGTTCAGATCCCAGGTACGGACCTGGCACTGCTTGGCAAGCCATGCTGTGGCAGGCGTCCCACATATAAAGTAGAGGAAGATGGGCACGGATGTTAGCTCAGGACCAGTCTTCCTCAGCAAAAAGAGGAGGATTGGCAGCAGATGTTAGCTCAGGGCTAATCTTCCTCAAAAAAAAAGAAAAAGAAAAAAAATACCAAAACCTCTTTATATGCATAAAAAGAAAACTGTCTCTCACCTCAAAAAGGCACCATGGGCAGCATACTTATCTTTTACAATGTACCAAAAATGCCTTTGTATATCTCTATATTAGATACTTTTATAAATAACATGTATTTTTATGAGAAAAAAGCGAGGATGTTCCCATTCTTATTTTTTTTAAAGTACAGAGTCCAAAGGAAGTGTCCAAATGAGACCACCAAATTCTACATGCAACGATCAAGATTCCTGAGATCAGCAAATTTTGCTTTAAATTTTCTTTTAAAATAGGAAAAAAAGCACAATTTCAATAGAATATCAGAATAGTCATATCAATAAATCTGGCTTGATGTGATTATGGCCATTTTCATATACCTTCCTGAGGAGAAACAGCCAAAAATGCTTAAATTAACCCCAAGATGGTAAGAAAAGTATAACCTGGGGCTGTCAACTCAATTTGTACTAAACATTGATTATCTGCAACCAAATGTTAGTTTCTTTCCTTCCAGTGCAACAATGTACCTTTAGTAATTTTTCTTCACTAGCTAGGAAGATCCAAATCCCTAATAAAGAACAGTACTATGCCTTAACATTAATAGGTTTCCCATAACCCAATGCTTGTCTTTTTTTTTTTTGAGGAAGATTAGCCCTGAGCTAACATCTGCTGCCAATCCCCCTCTTTTTGCTGAGGAAGACTGGCCCTGAGCTAACATCCTGCCCGTCTTCCTCTACTTTACATGTGGGACACATGCCACAGCATGGCTTGACAAGCGGTGTAGGTTCCCACATAGGATCCAAACCCGAGAGCCCCAGGACACCAAGGTGGATCATGTGAACTTAACTCCTGTGCCACCAGACTGGTCCCCCAATGCTTGTCTTTTTCTCAGGATAAAAAGTTTTTTCTGGTGTTACCATCACATTCACTCAATATTGTAAATGTGAGAACATTGTGACGTACAATATCATGGTCATCAGTAATAATGCACAAAACAGAGAAGATTTCTCTGCTACTTGGGAGAAACACCATGCTGACCCCAGTATCTGAGTTTTACTGCTTCTGTGAATACTGTTTTACTGTCTGCTTTGCAGCAGAAGTGGGTGGCTGGGGACAATTTTAGAATCAAATCCCTTCTTGGAGATGTCCAAGAAGGGCATTTCATATTCTAAGAAACAACTTCTCCTTTCTATTACTAAATTGTGCTTTCTAATTGCAATAGTTATCTTTTTACCCTTCCTCTATTAGCTGAAGTGCAATTTACATGTCACATAACCTTTTTCAACCACAAAAATTCGTCTTTAGCACCTCTAAATTTATAGTGCTTCTGCAAAAATACCTGATTTAATCCAGAAAATCCTGCTCAGTAATTCCAAAACCCATGTAAAATACTATGAAACACACAATATACAGTTGAACCAAAATATCATGTAACATTTAATAATTGCAAATACATTTATTACAATTTACAGATTAGTTAAGTTATAGACACAAATACAATTTTAGCTATAAAATCCCGATGAACTGGTTGCGTTTAAATTACTGGATCTGTAGAAGCCAATTTGGAAGTCTTCTAGTCTAACTTCACCTTCCTAAATTATAGAAAAATAAAATCTGATAGTTTTGATTTCAAGTTAAAGATGAAGAGGTGCTGTTATCACATTTCAACACTCAGAAAAGGAAATTTCACCTGTCTGTACAAAGCCTTTCACATGCTACATTGATACTTAAAGCACCATTGCAAGACTTGAAGTGTGTAAAATGTTCCATTAAAACTTACAAGGATTTTCTGAGATTATGGGGGTTTAAGTTTGTTCTAACAACTAAGATTGGATGAAACTGACAGGAACTTTTTCTCCTCGGTCCAACTTACAAACGGTCCCCCCATCCTGCTCACCCCCGTCTGGCCACTGCCTTTAGAGGAGGGCAGCAAACCACTCCTAACCAAGCTTTTCCTCATTGGGCACCGAGGGTGGGACCCCAAGGAACAATTTCCCAAATCCAATAAATGTAAAAATATCCCACTATTTTCAAATATGCAAACATTCTAGATTTCAGAAACACAGAACACAACCTAAGTCTCTGAAATAAAAGTATACTTCGGTCTGGTTTTCAAAGAATGCCTACACGTTTTCCAAAAGCTTTTTTCAAGGCGAATGCCGCCTTCCTTCCCACTGACACAGCTGGGGCTTGAAACTAGCCTGTTTCCACGGTGTTCCACCAGGCTCCATAAACACACCCCCTACGACTACCTAAGGGGGAGGGACGCAGAACACACAGAACAAAGGCTCTGTGAAAATCAGGCCCGCCTGCACGCTGTCACACCCGCAGAGTGTTTACGTATGAATACACATATTAACACTGGCAGCAGTTTTTAGAGCAAGCCAGAGAGGCATAAAACAAGGACCAGGTAGATTACAAACTGAGGTAGTAGCCCTGCAAGCACTTCTCATGGAAACCTTGTTCCCACGCTGAGACAAGGTCAAAACGAAGGTCATCTTTCTACTCAGGTTTTCCATTACCTGTGACAGGAAGCACGTGGAGCAGAAACCGACCATTAGGGAGCTGGTTAGCATTCCCTCAACCTAACAGATGCACACGTGGAGAGCTAACTAACTAAACCAAGCACAACCAGCTGCTGCAGACACTTCAATTCAAAAGTAAACTTTGGGCTAAAGACAGCAAGACCTTCTACTTGTTAAATCTCCAGTCCTATCCTTTCCTCGAAGTACAGACTTGCCACCACTTCCCTCATTGTTGAAACAGTAGAACACAAGAAACTTGGATGCTGGCTGAAGTCTGTATTTGACAGTTCCAACTGGAAAATTCAGAACTGCCCGTCTCCAAGTTTAGTGTCACCCTGACAGGTTTTAAAAGTGACAGTGCTGAGGCATGGCATTAATAACACTGGCTTTCTGGTGAGAGCACATACAACAAAACAAAGTCGCTCTGAAATGGCTTCTATCTTATTTCTAAGAAAATTCTAGGCTTTTAAATTTAAAAAACAGGGGTCGGCCCAGTGGTGCAGCAGTCAAGTTCGCACATTCCACTTCGGCAGCCTAGGGTTCGCCGGTTCAGATCCCGGGTGCGGACATGGCACTGCTTGGCACGCCATGCTGTGGCAGGCGTCCCACATATAAGTAGAGGAAGATGGGCACGGACGTTGGCTCAGGGCCAGTCTTCCTCAGCAAAAAGAGGAGGATTGGCAGCAGATGTTAGCTCAGGGCTAATCTTCCTCAAAAAAAAAAATAAATGCCTATGATGCTATTATTACTTTCTGGAGTCTTTTACAACAATTTCTACTTGCTGAAAGATACAAAGAACCAATTCAACTGAGAACTACAACAACATATACAGAACCCTCTCCCAAAGACAGTTTGCACAGAAGTGAACTATATTAGCTGTTAGAATATGCAGAAAGACGCAGCTTTCCCAAAGTAGCAGCGAGTGCTGCACAGGGAGCTCTGGTGGCAGTCCTTGGAAACCTCTTCGGCAGAACTTAACCTAGAAATAAAAACCCACCACACACTTTCAACCAAAGTCATTTTAGAAGGAAAAAAGAGTGACACAAGATAATGTTCTGTAAGTTGGTAGCATATATAAAATTATTTTCTGAGCCTTAAAGCAGAAGGGCCACATCACTGAAAACAGAAAACATAAAAGCCCATTAATTTCAGAATGTTGGGGTGGGAGAAGAGCCCAAACTTTTTATACAGGTAAACAATTTAAATTAGAATGGAAAATGGGCTTTGAGCCCTATAAATATTGTTTCCCATAAAAACAAGTTTTGAAAGAGCAAAATTACACTTTAAAAGGTCCCCTTTTCACCCGAGCAAGTAAATGGCCTTCACAAACACATCAACTACATCAAACACGGGACGATTAGAGATCACAGCATCCCATCCTTCATCATCAGGGCTGGACACAAACCTGGATGTTTCTGAGCAGGACACAGTGCAAAAAATATTAAACTAGGTCACTGGATCCAAGGTGCACATCCTCTAAAAAAAGTCAAAGGACAGCTGCCAATTTTTGTTTTTAAATGAAACCTCTCAAGTAAGAGGTAGTGTATGCTAGGGCCAGAGGCTGTTCAATCGTCTTAACATTGCTCAAAAATATCAAGTCCTTTGAAACATGTGTCCTGGAGTCTATTAAACATTCTTTCCCTGTGCTCAAATGTCAAGCAATATCCAATAGCATCTTCTGTTTCTTGAATTCGTTTCTGGAACCTGCATCCATCTCGTGCAAATTCCTCCCATGGTCCTTTGCGATCCTCATCACCACTTATATAGTACTCGGTGACTTCTTCGAAGAAGGTTACCTATAAAGACAAAGATGAATTTTAATCATGCTCTAGGATCATAAAATCATTGAGGTAATTAACCCTTTCTGCTACCAACTCTTTCGGAATATCACATATCTCACAGGAATATTTGGTCTCAACTTTAACAGAAATGAAAAAAGACTAAGTTCTGACTAGACGGCATCTGAATAAAACAAGGGGCAAATGCCACCTTCTTTCTTACACACACAGACTCCTGTCCCCCCTCCTTGGCTTCTGGAGTTAATAAACTGAATCCAGATGGGGAACTGAAATTTTCCTGATATTAATCCTTACTGTTTTTAATCCTTAGGGAAATAGTTTTGTGATACTCTTCTTCCAAAATGATCGATGTTCCCAAACAAAGAATTTCAGAAATCTATCTCTGGAAGTCAATGCTTGTACTTCAGCATCAGAAACCTTTAACAAGATCTCCACTTATTCCCATTCTTCCTTTTTTTTAAAAAAAAATTTCACTTTTCAGTGCTTTCCAATTTTTGAATCATGAACATTATTATTCTTACATTACTACTTTTGTAATCAGAATATAGAAGAGAAAGTTACTTAGTAAACAAAGTGCAGCAAAATTAACATATCTTTAAGGCTGTGTTACTGTAAGAGACTTTGTAGTTAAGATAAAAACCTTCTTTGTATTCCTCAATATGCTATTATATATACATGAAATTGTGATTATAATACACACATGATCACATGTAATAAGTGACAGTCCCTTTTAATCCCTACTTAATTTCTAATATATAAGTTTCTTTCTAAGATATCCAACTCCCAAAGTAAATACTTGCTTTAAAGTATGTTCAACAGTTACATCAGCTAATCCCACAGCGGCCTTCTACTTTCATTCCCTTTATATCAGGCCAAGGAATGCCCCTGAGGACAATTAGTAGGTATGTAACACCTTACTAGATATTGCATTTTAGTGTTACTCATTCGTTGTCACTAAGACAAATAATAATAACAAACATATACATAGTGTTTACTATATGACAGGCTCTTTTGAAAGTACTTTACAATTTCTATCTCATTTAATCCTATAACAACCCTATAGAATATGTACTATTACCATCTCCATTGTAGAGATAAGGAAAAACAGAGGTAGAGAGGTTAACTGACTTGTTCAAATCACACAGCTTCTGTGGTGTAACTGGTATTCAAACCCTGAGTCTGGCTCCACAATCTGCACTGTTATGCCATGACACAAGGCATTTTAAACTCCCTTATCCAAAAACCTCACTCCAAGAATGAGGCACTATTCGTTATTCCCATATACCTAAAGAATGGCAAGTAGTCAAAGGCTGCCGAATAATTTTACCATATTTTAGACATAATCATTAAAGATTATGTTGATAATCTTTAACAAAAGATTATCAAAAAAAAGATAAACGTTGCTTGCAGTTCACAGTCAATACTCTCACATCTACCTGACTCATCTCATTTTTACTCAATGAGCAAGCTAAAATGAGACTGAGGTCCTTGAACAGTAGGAGCTACCATTTAAAGGCAAAGCAATGAATTACGAGTTTTATTGACTCCTCTCATTTGACTCATGCAGTAACTCATACAACAGACATTATTACTACTCCCATCAGATAAGCGAGGGAATGGAGGCCATGCGAGGTCAAGCTACTCCCCAGGTCTGGCTGTCTTCCCAGGGTCCAGGGCCCGACTACTCAGGAGCAGGGAACACTGGTCTCCAGATGCCAAGTGCTCATCCATCGCCCCACTTTGTTCCTCGCCTAGTTACTAAAGAGGCCGTTTTGTCAGGGGCCCCCTAAAAAGACAGAGAAAAGCTCTTTTATGCCGGCACTTACAAAGTATGAAAATTTACTTTTTAACATGACTTATTCTGCTTCTCCAGATAAGACATAAGATTACCTCGACGACTTAAGAGACATTTACTACCCCAGGAAGAGTTTCAAAGTATTAAGCTGGCCACGTGCAGCCAATGGACTCTGGTGCTGTCTACTTGAAACTCCCTGAAGCTGCAGAACTTGAGGTCAGTAATCATTCACCCGCTGCTTCCTTTCCAAATAAAGGGCCAGGAAAGTGAAAAAACGCTCCCTCCGCAACAAAAGCTACCCTGTGAGTTTGGGGCCGCCCCGTGGCCGAGTGGTTAAGTTCTCGAGCTCCACTTCGGTGGCCCACGGTTTTGCTGGTTCGGATCCTGGGGGTGCGGAACAGGGCACTGCTCATCAGGCCATGCTAAGGCAGTGTCCATATAGCACAACCAGAAGGATCCACAACTAAAATATACAACTATGTACCGGGGCGCTTTGGGGAGAAAAAGAAAAAAAGAGAGAGAGAGAGAGATACCCTGTGAGTTTGGAAGGATTTTTCTCCAATTATTAACTTTAGCTGAATAAACAATAGAAAAAAAAGTAAAGCAATTCAAAAGACCCCCAAAATAACGCTGACAAAGTGTTGAAACAGTAAAATGCTCCATGAAGTTTTAAGACTAGCCTGGGGGCCGGCCTGGGGGCCCAGCGGTTAAGTGCCCACGTTCAGCTTCTGCGGCCTGGGGTTCGCCCGTTTGGATCCCGGACGCTTGGCATGCCATGCTGTGGCAGGCATCCCACATAAAGTAGAGGAAGATGGGCAGGGATGTTAGCTCAGGGCCAGTCTTCCTCAGCAAAAAGAGGAGGATTGGCAGATGTTAGCTCAGGGCTAATCTTCCTCAAAAACAAAAAAGATGACTAGCCTGGGAACAGAAAGCAACTACTCCAGATAAACCGAATAAGTGACCATAATAGTTTACATACAATCATTAACCTGCAGGTGCCAATGATAACTAGTACTGTATCCCTAAGAAAAGGCAATGCTATTTCCTGTCTTGTTTTTGACTGTTAATCAAAATCATGTACCCGTCCAAAAGTTAATGTTGAAATTAGCATTTTCTTTCGTGGCAAAAACTAGATAAACCTGAGGTGCTCCTTGGCACCATCGACCATTTGGGTTCTAAAAGACAGGAATGAAGACACTCACGTAGATAAAATAGAAAGTGTCTGCAAACGACTTACCACATTTACCCTCATTTGAAAACTCTATGTCTGTAAGAAGGCATTCTCAATCTCTGGAAAAATTAAATCGTGTATACACAAGGTCTAATTTTCCCGCTCCGTGAAAAAGAGTGAAAAGTCGGAGCTTGCAGGGAAATAGCTCAGAGCTGCCAACCCCCAGGAAAACGGCACTTCCCTGCTAACACCCGCGCGCCGGCATCTCCGATTTGGCTAGGAACCCCCCACAGGGCGGCAAGAAGCCGGGTCCCTGGTCAACCCCGGTCCGTGGACGGGAGACCCCGGGCGGCCCCCTCCGCCGCGCGTGCACCCCAGGCCGGCGCGGGCACAGCCGCGGGGCGTAACGCAGGGGCCCACCTTCTTCCTCCGGCCGCGCGCGCGGCCCGGCCCCCGCGCCGCCCCGCACGAGGGCGCGCCGGGCTCGGGCGGCCCCGCGGAGTCGCGACGGCCTCTCCGGCTTCTCCCGGTCCGAAAAGGGGCCTTGAAATTGAAGAGGTCGTAGGGGTCGTCGGAGCGACAGAAGGCGTTCCAGAGCCGCAGGCTCTCCGCCTCGTCGGCGCCCGCCCGCGCCGCGGCCTCCGCACCGCCCGCGGCCGGGCCCCCCTCGGCGGCGGGGGCGCCTCCCGGGGGCCCGGGGGCGCAGCGGCTCAGGCCCTCGGCGTCCGGCTCGGGGTCCGACTCGGCGAGCGAGCTGCCGCTGTCGAAGCCGTCGTCCGCGGCGTCCTCCCCGTCCGAGCCGCTCTCCGCCGGGCCGCCCCCCAGGATGTAGTCGATGAGCCGGTTGCCGCAGGCCGGCCGGGCGGCGCGCTCGGGCCCCGCGTGCGCGCGCGGCAGCCCGTGCTCCTCCTCCAGGCTGTGGTAGCCGTGGTCCTGCTCGGGCGTGGGCAGCGCCGGCCCCGCGGCGGCCGGCGGCGGGAGCTCCAGCCCCCCCACGCGCAGAGGGCGGCCTTCCGGCGGGCCGCCCCCGGGCGGAGCGGGGCGCGCGCGGCGCTCGGGCAGGCGGCCGCCGTCGGGGGCCGGCGGGGCGGCGGCGGCGGCGCGGAGGGCGTGGGCCCGCGGGGGCGCGGCGGGCTGCAGGGCCAGCGCCGGCAGGAGCGCGCCGAGGAGCCGGCCCCACGCCAGCAGCCGGCGCAGCAGGCCGGGCAGCGGCGCGAGCAGCGTCCTCCAGGCGCCGGCCCGGGCCTCGGGCGGGGGTGCGCGCTCCGGGGCGCGCCGCGGGGAGGAGACGCGCGGCGGCGGCGGGCGGGCGCCAGTCTCCATCGCCGTCCGCGGCCCGCCGGGACGCGGAGCGCGGGGGCGAGGGGCCTAGACGGCGCCGGCCGTGCGCAGCGGCGGCGTGGGCGCCCCGGGCCGCTCCCCGGGCCAGCAGCGGAGCCGCAGAGGACGGCGGCGGGCGGGCCCCGAGCCGGCACGGCGGGCGCGGGGCGCGGCGGCGTCCATGCTGCGGGAAGGCGTCCTAGTCAGCGCCCGGAGGGCGGCGGGCGGGCGGGCGGGCGCGGGGAGAGGCGAAGCCCAAGATGGCCGCAGGGCCAGGCCGGCGACGCCACCAGCCGGCGCCGAGCGTCACTGACGGGGCGGGAGGGCCTGCCGCTCCTCCGCGCGGCCGCCTCCTTCCTGCGCGGGCGGCTGCGCGCGCGGTTGCATCAGCCGCCGGCTGCGCGCCTGCGCACTCGTGTCCCGCGGTCTCCTAGGAGACGCCGCTCCCCCAGCGCCGGAGCGGCGGGCGAGGCGGGGCGTGCCCGGAAGCCCGCCGGGCGCCCCGGGCCCTTGAGTGGTCCCGCGCGCTCGACCGGATGCGCCTGCCGCACTCTTGCGTGCCTCGGGGTTCCAGTGCTGCCGAGCGCTAAGAAAAGCATCGACCTGAGGTTTTAGTATAATAAGAGTTGGACAGCGTCTGGCGTTGAGGCACGGAAAATCTGGAGTGCACGGTAGGAGTGGAAAATGAGCCATTCTTGTGCATTCTTGCCCCCTCGGTTTTAGGGTTTCCAAATCGCTATTTAGCTGTGCCCGGGATCTAGCTTTCAGCCTTTCCGCGTCCGGCCCACATGCATCCCCCACGAAAATGTGAGCTCGTGTTTCTCAGGTGGTGTCCTCGTCAGACTGTCCGCTTTCAGGGCGACAAACTGAAGTTACAGAAGAGGAAAGAAACGTAGTCCCCAGAACTGTTTCCTTTCTTTAATGCCTCCCAGCAGGCAATACGCTCAAATCATATTTACATCTGAGCCCCCAGAACCACAGGGTACAACACCTAAAGAAGGAAGCACAGACCATTATCCTTTGAAAAAATTTTGTCTGATAATTTTAAGATTTTTTTCCCTTTTTCTCCCCAAAGCCCCCCAGTACACAGCTGTCTATTTTTAGTTGCGAGTCCTTCTAGTTGTGGCATGTGGGAGACCGCCTCAGCATGGCCTGGTGAGCGGTGCCACGTGGCGCCCAGGATCCGAACCAGTGAAATCCTAGGCCCCCGAAGCTGAGGGCGCCACAGGCTGGCCCCGTCTGATAATTTTAGCTGATGTATTTGATTCTCTCGTGAGTTTGGTCTTAGTTCATCCCTATTTCTGCTAAAGCTGTTTAATGACATTCCTGAAGTCAGGTGTCTGCGACCGAGGGAGCGCTCGGGGACAGGAGAAAATCCTTCGGGAGCAGAAGGCGGCCAGCGCTCCTCCGCTCCGTGGGACTGGTCAAGGAACAGCCAACTTCCTTCTAAGGAACTAAGAGGGCCTCAATTTGTATGGTTTATCCCTTGGAAATAGCTCATTTTCAATCCTAAGAACTTGAGAAAAATGTGTAAATAATAGGAGTCAGTTTGATAATAGAAAAGAGATCCAAGAATGCAAATTAACTACTCAAAGCCTCAGTTTCTTTGGCTGTAAGGTGAGGCTACTGTCTCGTCTTTCAGTGGGTTGGTGAGAGAACTAAATTCCTAAACAGTGCCTAGCCTAGATAGCGTAGGGGCGCAAACATCAGCTCGTATTTGTTATTCATCAGCTAATAATTGTCTCCCATGGCCTGGGAGCCTGTCCTCCCCCTGCGCTTTGCCAGCCCTCTCTTCAGTAACTTCTGTTCACACATGTCATATTCCAGGGACATCGCACTGGTTTCCTGCCTTTACTCAACGCTGTTCCTCAGCTGAGAAACCCTCTTCTCCTGTTACATACCTACTCATGCCTCAAGGGCCAACTCAAAAGTCAACTCCTTGAAGTCGTTGCCAACCCCCCGAGTCAAGATTGTATCATTACACTGTATTAGAGCACTTGACACACGACACTGTATTCCTGTAAGTCTTCTCTCCTGCTGGTCTCAGCTCCTCGTGGGCTGTACCCCACTACGGTGCTTCCCAAAGTGTGGGCTAGGCACCAGTGGGGATCCCCTTTTAAGACCCTTCCAGAAGGTCCTCAAGGTCAAAAATATTTTTATACTACTGCGAAGCTGTTATTTTCCTTTTTAACTATTTTCCTCTCATGAGGGTACGGTGGACATGATCAGCTAGAGGACGCGTGGTCTGTGCTCTGCCTGCAACAGAGTGAGTGCAGAAGCGGACACGAGATTCAGCTGTCTTCTATTAAGCCAGATAGTAAAGACATTTGGAAAAAATGCAAAACAATGCCACTCATCTTGCTAAACTGTTGTTTTAAAAAATAATTTTTCATGAAAAATGTCATTTATCTTAACATGTAATGGGTTTATTATTTTTAAATGAATAAATATTTTTGAATTTCTGCTTTGAGTTCTTCAACAGTAACTATGGATAGATGTAATCCACATAAACAAAAATTCTTTGGGGTCCTCAATAATTTTTAAGAGTGTAAAGGGGTCCTGAGACAAAAAGTTTAGGAACCACCCACCTAGCACGCTGACTGGAGCATAACAGGTGATCTGTACATGTTGAATGAATAGAAGAGTAATAATACTTTACGGGGCGAGCCTGGTGGCACAGCAGTTAAGTTAGCACATTCCGCTTCTCAGCGGCCTGGGGTTCACCGCTTCGAATCCCAGGTGCGGACATGGAACTACTTGGCATGCCATGCTGTGGCAGGTGTCCCACATATAAAGTAGAGGAAGATGGGCACGGATGTTAGCTCAGAGCCAAGCTTCCTCAGCAAAAAGAGGAGGACTGGCAGTAGTTAGCTCAGGGCTAATCTTCCTAAAATAATAATACTTTAAAACAATAGCATCTTCTGTATGGCCAAGTCTCTTGCATTCCACTCGCAACTTTGTCACTAACACCACATGCCCCTGAAAAAAATTTCTTACAACTAGTATATACAACCATGTACTGGGGCTTTGGGGAGGAAAAAGCCAAAAAAAAAAAAAAAAAAAAGGAAGATTGGCAACAGATGTTAGCTCAGGGCAAATCCTTCCCTGCCAAAAAAAAAAATTTTCTTACAACTTTCTTGAATGGGCCTCCCCTTCCCTATGTAGTCATTGGATACATAATTCTTATTTTCCTTACCTTCTAAAAGGGAAAAAATGCAGTCATGAAGTATGGGAAAGCTGTAAGAATATGTGACTGCCTTGTCAGTCTCGACAGGAAAACAGTGTGAACCACCTCCTGCAGCCCGCTATCACCTGGGGACAGACGGAGGAGGCCCTGGACACAGAGATAACCATGCGTTGCCGAGGCCGTGTGCGTGCTGGTGGAGACAAGTGCGTGGACTGGCAAGCTGACTGGCACTTTGGCAGAAGAGAACTTAAACCTCAGTAAATTACGTTTATTTTAAAAGATTTTGCCGGGCCTGAGGTAAGGGGTTGATAGCTTTACTTCATTTTTCAGAGTCAGTACCACCTCCACAATCTTATTCCCAAGTATCTACTCTCTGGCTACCACCTCCTCTCCTTCCAGCACCCTGCCCTGGTACCCTAGTCAATGACTTAACCCCCCAAGACCTCAGACCATTGCTATTTCCACTTCTTTGGGTAATTCCTCACCCTCTTAATCTAACAGGAATCCCAGGATCCAGTATTAAAATTAATCCCTTTGCAAAGACCCTGCATTCACTTGCCCCCTCCTACACTAGCATTCTTCTCTGGCAAAACTCCAGCCCTAGTTAAGCCCAAGTACCCACCTATTCTGAGCCTGCACCCTCGCAGCTAATCATTGGTGGAGAAAAACACTCAGCCGTGTTGCCTCACTCACTCCCTACTTGTGATCACAAATTCCATCCACGCCAGGCACTCCTGCTAGTCCCACGGCAGCTCTGCCTCTACACCCTGACACAGTTTCACGTGTCTTTACTCAAACTTCCAGCATTCCCATAAACACACATTCTTCACTTATGATCACAACTCATACTTTATTGAGAAAATAGATACAGTTAAACCTCAACAATGCCATCTTTCCACCACCAAACCCACCAAACTACCTGCATCTGGACCCGCACGCTCTGCCTTCAATCCCATTACAAGCGAAAAAGCGTCCTGGGTCCTAATTCCTTCAAGTCTACTCAAGGGATTCTGGCCTCCCTTGTCTTCTTCCTGTAACACACACTGTTCTCTCTCAAGCTCCCAGAGCACTCACATCAACATAGGTCAGTATCCCCTAACTTAAAAACGCTCCCTAGACAGGTGCCCCTCCAAGTTTCTGCACCACTACGACAGAATTTCTCAAGAGCTGTCTATGCCCGCAGTCTCCACGTTCTCATCACCTATTCTCTCTTTAACTTAATCCAATGTCACTTTCATCCCCACCACTCATTCAAACAGCTCTTACAAGGTCACCAAGGACATTTTGCCAAATGTGTTCTCTAACTGCTGTGGATTGAATTGTGCTCCCCTAAAGATGTTAAAGTCCTAACCCCCCAGCAGCTGTGAAAGTGACCTTATTTGGAAATAGTCTTTGCAGGTTAAGATGAGGTCATTAGGGTGGGCCCTAATCCAATATGACTATGTCCTTATACAAAGAGGAATTTGGACATAGACATACGTGCACGTACACAGAGAGAACACAGGTGAACATGAAGGCAGAGAATGAGGTGACGCATCTCCTAGGCAAGGAATGCCACAGATCGCCAGCAAACCACCGGAAGCTAGGGGAGAGGCAGGCAACACATCCTCCTCAACTCCCAGCAGGAACCAACTCTGCCAACAGCTTGATCTTGGACTTCCAGCCTCCAGGACTGTGAGCAAATCCATCTCTGTTGTCTAAGCCGCGCAGTCTGCAGTACTTTGTTAGAGCAGCTCTGGGACATTGACAATGTCTTTTCTGTAGTCTCCCATGGCGCCATTCTCTTGCTTTACCTACAATCTCAGTGGCTCTTCCTCTTCTAAATGTTGGCCTGCATCAGAGCTCAGTCCACCCATGTCTTTCTTACTAGTCTCTCAAATCTGGGTTTTCTCATCCAGTTCCACGGCATTAAACGCCTCCTAAATGCTGATGACTTCTGGGTCTGAACTCCACACTGACCTCTCCCTTGGGCTTCAGATTCCATTCTCCTACTTCTCCACTTGGATGTGGACCAGACATCTCAAACTTATGATCGGAAGAGGACTCTTAATTCAGCCTCACCCAGCCCATCTTCCCATCCCCGCAGCACCCCAGTCTTCTTCACCCGTTTGTCAAGGGCTCAAACTTAGGAGTCAGCCTCAACTCCTCTTTCCCTCAACAACACAGCCAATCCATCAGCAAATCCAGAATTCAAAATGCATCCAACTTTGACCGCTTTCATCATCCCCAAGCACTATCACTTCCCTTGTAGACTACGGCCGTGGCCTTCTCTCCTGCCTCCTTCCTGCTTCAGACAGCAGCCAGTGGGGTCTTTGCAAACACACTGGGGCCCTGCAGGCCCTTTCTCAGAAGCTTCACATCCCCATCATACTAAGAACAAAGCTCAGAGTTCTGGTGGACCTTAAAACTCAGTTCCAACATCCCCTCGGGAAGCCCACTCTGCCGGCCCTGCCCGCCCCTTTTCCACCATGTCCCTGAGACACTGCACAGCCATTACTGGTTCCCATGTCCGCCTCCCTAGCTACACTGTGAGTTCGTTGAGGACACCATCTACACCTTTGTCATCTTAGTAGCCACAGTGCCTGGTGCCTCGCCTGACTCAGAGAAGGCCACCAGTGTTGTCTGTCAACCAGACATCTCACACAAGTCCCGCCACCAGAATGACCTCCCAACTTAAGAGGCTGCCTCACTTTTGACCTTTCCAGTCCAACCTAACCTTTGCTCCCAAATCCCAGCAAGTTGGGTTACTTCATTTTTGCCACTTCTTTTTGAACTCTGAAAACCCGGCCTCCTGGGCTCTTGTTTCTCTTCTCCCTGGGCAGCCCCTCGTCCCCCCACTCCCCAGCTCTCTCATTCCCACTCCCTCAGGGTGGTTCAGATTTCTACCCTATTTGGCCAAGAAATTTCCTTAACAAAGACTCTTGCCAGATTCAAGTTCTAACTTTTCAGAGGTCCTTTGGGACTTGTCCAGAACTGCAGTGACACCTCAAAACCACTTAGGAACAGAGCAGATGGGTAACACTTCCTACAGTCTACAACTCAAAGTCCCTTGGAGGCTCCATAAAATTTCCCAGCATGAAATATAACTCACCATTGGAGTTTGGAAAACTTCTGGGTAAAATGTTTGAACAGGGTCATATCACCTCCATCTTCCATTTGGGGGCTTCGGTTTCAGGGCAATGGCTCTGCTCTAGCGACTTAGTGGTCGTGAGCATCTCAGAGGTTCCATTTCCCCTCATGAAGTGGGGTAGTTAAATATCACTAGGCAGTGAGCTTCTGAAGTGAGAGGATTGTCTTAATTTATTTTAGTAATCCTCAGCCAGGATGGTGCAGGGCCCAGGCACACCTCCAAGGGCCGTGTTCTCCGTGAACGGAGGCATGCTACCAGGGGGCACTGGCAAGCACAGTAAACATTTGTTGGCAGGATGAATGAATGAACCATATCTACTTTCCAGAGTAGTTATAATGAAAACTGACATCGTTTATATTAAAGCACTCTGAAAACTAACAAATATTATACCAACTTCAGAGACTTATTCAACCTTGCCCAGGGGGAGGAGCACAAGGTTTGGAGTCAAACAACCTGGGCTCAAATTCCAGACGGAAGGCTGGCTGGCTGTGTCCTTAGGCAAGTCCCTTCCTCTCTCTGCACTTCCGTCCAGTAAAGTGGGGGTCACGCTACTCACCTGACCACGTCGTCGTGAGGCTAGATGCAGCTGACAAACCTAAGCTCCAGTGCAGTGCACCATCGCATGTGAAAGGCCCGTGGCAAAACCACTACCATTACCGTCTTCATCTTGTACATGAGACATTTTAATCTAAACATTTAAACACCAACCAATCTTGAGAACAATAGTTGTTTTTCTCAAATGTCATTTATTAGAAAATACAATTCTAGAGAAAGTGGGTACAGTACACATACCTCTTTAATCAGGGCACAGAGGGTCAAAATAAAATGAGCTACAGGCAACAAGCCAGTAACGCAGGTATGGTCCATTCACCTGGAGAAATTCCACCCCTCTCCCCACCCTCCAGCCCCTCCCCCCAGCTGCCAGCTGTATCCTAGACATTTTTAACTTAAAAGAAAAGTTTAAACTTCCTTGCTGCCCTGTGGCTTCAGTGAATGGAGCTTCCTTCTCCAGTTATGGAATGAATCAGCAAAAGGGGGAATTTCTGATCCCTGGAGCTGAGGAGGAAGCTAGTGAGGGACGATTCACAGGGCATCCCTGTTGAACTCCGTTCCCCAACCATGGGGGACATCGGCCAATTCTGGTTTAAAAAGTTAACGTCACATTCAAGGTCTCCCTCTTTTGTCAAAGACAAGCCTTTGGAGTAAAGCACGAGAGTGCTTTCAGATCCATCTGGGAGGGAATGAAGACAGTAAGAGCAAGAGACCCAGGCTCTCCCTCCCGCTCAGTGCCAGGGGATCTGCACCTCTGATCCAGGCTCCTCGCCACCAAAGAGAATCATGGGAAAAATGGTTTGGGTAGATCCCCCAGCCCATGCGACCTTTCCTTCAGTTAGGGCATCCCTTTGGCTCCAGACTAAATAGGTTTATGGCCCCATAGAATGAGGGAAATTCTTATAAAAAATGTGACAGAAGTGGAGTTTGGGAAAGAAGCAGCACAAAAGAGAGAAGTGGCATGGTGGGTGACCGGGGCCACATAGCACCTGCAGCCTAGAGGCCCTCCCAGGGCCAAGGTGCCCTCGGGCGAAGGAAATCTAAGGGCTGAGGCAGCATTTTATCCCCACCAGAGAAAAGAAGGCAGAGACCTATGGGGGAAGCACCCCCAGCATATTCACAGGGACCAGATGGTCCCCAGAAGGGCCGAGAGAACAGAGGGTAGAAGATAGTATTCAGGGCGAGTCCTAGCTAAGTAGGGGAAGACGAGAGGAGACTCCCCTGAGAGCTCGCGTCCCTGAATCCTGGTCCTCTGCAGAAGCCCCCATAGAAGGCCCTTCCTCACACACTAGGTATCACATCGCTCTCCTTTGGAGGCAAAATCAGAAAGGCCTGGCGGTGCAGGCCTCGTCCAGCACACGCAGCCCACCGTCCCTCCCCGACCTGCCCTGAGAGAGGGAGGGCTCTAAGCGAGGACCCACTGGGCCCCTCCTCAAATAATTCCTATAGACAGAAGAAAAACAAAAATCTAGTGAAAAGTCCAATAAGAACCTTAATCATACAAAATTCCAAAGTCTTCCTCTTCTGCCTGCTAAGGCATAGATGTACGTCCCTTCTCACAAGGCTTCCTGTCCAGTTAGGACAACGTTACTATTGCATTTTTAAAAATAAAAATAAAGATATCCACCCCCCTCCAAATGCTACTTCACCCAGCCCACCCCACACCCCCAAAGCAGGCATTGCTCCCTTGACACAAGGTAAACTTAAAACTTCGCTGCAACCTCACAGCCTCCAAGGGCTGCTCATCACAACCAGCCCCAGTTCCGTCTGCAGGGGAGGGGACGGCAGAGCGCAGGGACCCTCCCTGACGCCTAGCACGCAGGCCGGTCCACCGGACTGCAGGGAGGCCCGCCGAGGGCCCACCCCTCCACAAGGCAGGGAGCCGCTTCTCCCCCAGCTCCCCCAGCAGCCTGGAGTCCCAGGTTGGGCTCACGAGGTCTCCTGACTCCGGGATCCCAGTGCAAACCAGCCAGCCTTCTCCTGGGCCAGGTCCAGCTCTCGCAGGCGGATGCGCACCTCCCCGAGGAGAACGTTCTCCCAGAGTCCCTGCTCACTCAGCACACTCAGCTGGAGCTCCCGCTGCTGCAGGTCTCCCTTGGGGATCCCATCATACACCAGCTGCAAACACAGATCAGATCGGGAGGAGAGGGGAGCAGTGAGAGGGAATGTCGTAAGGAGTCCAGAGGAGCACGGAGGAGGGAGATGCTTGAGTGTGTGGTGGTTTGATCGGGCTGAGGCTAAGACCACTTTATCTCCCCAACCAGACAGAGTGCTGGCGAGCTGAGAAGGCATACAGCACCCAAAGGAAGCTTGAAAGAACTCCGCTCTTCGCTCAGAGCTCAAGCAGGTGAGGGCTTTGTATTGGGGCCACTGCTCACATCAGCAAGGGACCAGCAGGCTCCTCCTCCCCACAGGACAGGGCCCAGGGCATGCCCCAGCTGTAGAGTCCCCACCTGCAGGTTGGCAAACTTTTTCATGTAAAGGGCCAGATAGGAAATATTTTAGGCTTTATAGGCCATACAGCCTGGTCTGTGTCACAACTACTCAACCCTGCCACTGCCACAAGCAAGCAGCCCCAAACAGTACTGAAATGAATAGGTGTGGCCTCGTTGTGACACAGTTTTATGTACAAAAGCAGGCATGGCGTGCTGACCCCAGCCCTGCCCCACGCACCATCTCATTGTAGGTGGGGTTGCAGGTTTTCCGGGCCACTTTGGTTTTCTTCTTAGTGGTTTTCTGAGGGTCAGGAAGGAGATAAATCTTCACATAGGGGTCAGGGTCATTCCCGTCCTGGAGCAGCTGCTACAATAAAACGACAATAAAAAAGCTGAAGATTCTTCTGTCTCTCTGTCACCATTTCTGTGATCACACTCTGATCCAGACCCTCATCCCCCACACTTGGCTTCGTGCAATGCAGTCATTTATTTGTCTGCTTCCCAGCGCACTCCATTCTGATAGAAATTATCTATCATAATCATGCTAGGTGTCCTGCTAAAACATCAGTCAGACTGCCTGTTGCATCCAGTCTGTACTTTCTATACAACTGCCCAAGGCATGCCGTAATGTGGTATGTCGTGACTGAACCGTCGTCTTCCACCATGCCCAATGTCTTTGTTTATTTTTTCATTTGATCCAAGTAACCTCTAAGAGGAGAGAAATGAGTCAGAGACATTAAGTTGCTTGCTCAAGGTCAGCCAATGAGTGATTCACCTGGCGGGGTCCTTCTAAATCTTAAGTTAGATCTTGTCATGCCTCTGCTCAAAACCCTCAAGTGGCTCCCATCTCAGTCCACAGCCCCGATGGTGGGACCCAGGCTCTGGTCCGCTGTGCCCTCTCCGACCTCCACATCCTCTGTGCTGTTGGCTCCACGGGCTTCAGCCGCAACGGCCCCTTGCAGTTCCCAACGTGGCCCAGGCAGGCTCCGACTCAGGGCTTTTGGACTGAACTGCTCCCTCCTCCTGCAACAACCCTCCCTCAGGTGTATATTCATGCCTCCCTCTCTTACCTCCTTCCATCTTTGCTCAAACACTTCCTCCTCAATGAGGGCTTCCCTGACCACTCTGCAAACTGCCACTGCCCTCGCTCCACCCCAGGATTCCCGTCTCTGCTTTAGTTCGCATCAGAGCACTTACCACTGCCTGACCTGCCACATGGTTGGCTTATCTGTCTTCCTCCTAGGATGGAAGCCCCAAGGGCAGGGCTTGTTTACCCCTGTATCAGCGCCTGCACAGCAGACACCTGACAAACATTTGTTGAATGAATGAATGAATGAATGCTGTTGTAAGAGTGAAACCCAGGTTTCTGATTCCAAAACTCATGCTCCTTCTTCCACATGCTCCTACCAATGCCCCAACTACAGAAGTCCAGCACACTGCAGGTATTCAATAAAAGATCCCTTCCCCTTCTACTCACATTGTTCTTAGAGTCACACCAAAAGCTTAGTAAGTAGATGCTGCCTTGATGACACTGTCATGGGGCTGCCTTATCTCCATAACAAGAACAAGTAATGAGCCCCTTGGCCTCTCCCTTGTAAGAATCACCACAATCACCGCAATAATAATGCCAGGCACTATGTTAACTGCTCCACAGGCATTATCTCATTTGTTAAAGAACAAAAATTCAACAGAGTAAATTTAAACATCTACGGCTTTATTCAGTGGGATCATGACTCAGGCAGAATCTCACCCAGCAGACAGACAGAAGCTCCGAGGGACTGTACAACATGGAAGGTTTTTATAGGCAGAAAGAGGGTAGGACAAAGAAGTGAAAAGAGTGGATTATTTCAGGCCAGGTCACCTTCCTTTAGGGGAAGGCCAGGGTCCTGGCAGGCAGACCACCTCAGCTGGGGTTGATCAGGAAACTCCAGCCTGACTGGTTTCAAGTGCCACTCCATTAAGCCGTGGGGCTCACACAAGTGACGACACTTGGAGCCTGTTGTTTCTTTTTAACACAATGTTAAACAACAAAACCCAACAGAGGAAATTCGAAGATCTCCTTGGCTTTATTAGGTGACACATGAATCGGGCAGCATCCATCCAGCAAACACAGAGATACTCTGAGGAATTACATAAAAAGAAGGTTTTTATAGGAAGGAGGGTGGGGCAACAGAGCTAGCAGCAAAAGAAAAGAAAGGAATATTTTCAGAACAGGACATCTGCTTTTTGGGGGAGGGAACAGCAAGGGTTTAATCAGGTAGATGGCCTCTTCCTCCTCTGGGATGGAGAGGCCTACGGACAGGTTACCTCACGGGCGCTGACTAGAAAATTCCAGATGGGTGGATTAAGATGATATTTCTGGGCGGGGCTGAGGACCACAACTAGGTTAGCTATTAATCTAGGTTTGGTATTATGGCTTTAGCACAAGCGCCTCGTGGTTTTCTGTGTAACGACATTTCACCCCGTAACAACCCTTTGAGGCAAACCCTAACGTTTTCCCCATTTTAATGAGGCCCAGAGTAATTAGGCTACTCACCAAGGGCAACAGGGAGCAAGAAGCTGGGTCTAGCAGCACTGGGCCATACCATAGGCCTGGCATGGCAGCAGGCCCACTGGCGGGCACTCAGGAACCTCTGAGGTGCTGGGGCCCAGGGCAGGCCGCACCAAAATAGCCCACAATGGCATAATGATTATTTTGAGTTAAAGTTACTTGTTTTGACAAAGTTTTAACCCTCCTGTCTGTTCCCCTTGAAAGCAGAAAGTAAATCTCCCATGTGAAAGGGGAAAGATAGAGACATCCTTGTCACCACAGCAAGGAAATTCAGGGCTGAAAAGCCTGTAAAAACTAACCTTGTTACTTTTACTAATTTACTATCTCAAGCCTAAACTCTGCTTAAACTGCTAATTACATACCCCAAAGTTCCTTTATCCTGTCAAATCCTCACAAATTTATTGTCTCTTTGTATAAAAATATTATATATAAACTGCCTGCTTTGTTCACTCTCTGAGCATCATTTTTTCTATGATCTCCTGTGCACAAATACTGAATTGGTTTCTCTCCTGTTAATCTGGTCTTGTGTCAGGGCTTTTTTTTTTTTTTTGAGGAAGATTAGCCCTGAGCTAACTGCTGCCAATCCTCCTCTTTTTGCTGAGGAAGACTGGCCCTGAGCTAACATCCGTGCTCATCTTCCTCTACTTTCTATGTGGGATGCCTACCACAGCATGGCTTACCAAGCGGTGCCATGTCTGCACCCGGGATCTGAACTGGCCAACCCTGGGCCACTCAAGTGGAACGTGCACACTTAACCGCTCGCCACTAGGCCAGCCCCATGGTCTTGTGTCAGTTTTATTAATCCAGTCATAAGAACACAAGTGGAGTAGGGGGTGCATTTTCCTCCCCCCCAATGATGAGAGTGGTTACTCTCATCAGAGGGGGACAGAGAAGGTCTGACCAGTCAGAAAAGTACCAGAAGATAAAGAACCAAAGAAGGACTGCACATGCACTTACCAAGCCCCGAATATGCATCACCATGATGAAAAGTTTATTGTTTTTGTAGGAGATTGACAGCTTCACCTCCCCTCCTACCTTCCCGATGGGCCGCGCCCATGAGCCATCTGCAGGGATGAAGGAAACCAAGAAAGGTCATGAAGCCCCTGTCCCCATCTGGCACCAGGCAGGTGTGTGTGTGTTTTCCTCTGACCTCCCCCAGTATCTCCATGTCAGGTTCCTGACACTCCATGGCGGATCTGCCAAGTGGGGTCTGTGAACATGCTTTAGAGCTGGGTTGGGATGGTTCTATCCAATTTGAGTATGTAATCACCAACTGAATATCCAGTCCCTGGGAAACCTGCTCAAGGAGCTATGGACTCCCCAGCCTGAGTGGGAAACCAGATTCCACAGCCAGAAAGCAAAAGAACAGAGACAAGTCAAGGCAAGAGCATTAGGAAGAGGTGGAGGCAAGAGAAACTGCCCTTGGAAATGGTTCGGCGGGGCTGGCGGAAGTGTCGCAGAGGAGGCCTGTACCTGAGGACTTGGGAGCTGGGCTGGTGCCCGCAGCCTTCTCATCGCGGGGCAGTGGGTGGAAGAAGGTGCACACCAAATCACACTGGAATGGAATCAGAAAACAGGCTGTTCTTCAATAAGACAATGGCTCCATTTTTTTCATTGGGAAAGTGACTGTTCAGATTAAAAGAGACTGATGCAACAACCAAATGTAATGTGCAGTTCTCAGTTGGCTCAAACAAACCAACTCTAATGTACTGGATGATATAATGACACTCTAGTTATATAACAACACGTCCTTATTTTTAGAGATGCTTAGTGAGTATGAGGGGTGGAATGTCATGATGTCTGTGATTGATTTTAAAATACTTCATACAACAGATGATGCTTATATGGCAAAATATTAACTCTTCAGGTAATGAACATATAGGCACTCATTATACTGTTTCTCTACTTTTCTGTATGTTTGAAAGTTCTAATAAAAGGTTTTTTAAAAAAGAAAAAATAAAACTAGGTCACATCAGGTCAAATCAGTCTGTTCTTTTCTGCTACTCCCCCTACTATCGACACACACACTACCCCCTCAAGCACAGAGAAATGCCTAAGCCGGCCATGGACAAGGCCATGAATCCTGCTCTTGAGAATATTTCCCAAGTAATTGGGGAAAACAGAAACTAAAATGTGTGAAAATATCCACCCTAGTATTAATATGAAAAAAATGGACATATGTAAATGTCTTTCACGAAGCAAATGGTTAGAGATTATAGTATTGCGAGCCGATGTATTAATTTGGTATGGATATCCAAAGTTATGCTTACTGTAAATGCTAAGTAAAAAAACAATATAAAATTATATTTATGACCACTACAAAACTGTAAAAGTCACATTTGCAAATGGACAAATAGGAAGGAAACCTGGAAATGGGGTTAGACGATCTGTTAGGGTGACAGGACTCCTAACAGCTAGATTTGTTTTTATGCCCATTATAACACCAAATTACAGTACCATTTGTTTAAAACAAAGAAATCTTAGTGGATACATACTCAACCTGCTCAAAAAGCTCCTTTTCCTCAAGCACCCTTCCTTCCTCAGGTTTTCATCACTGCAAGCCCTCTGGGATCTCAGCGACAGTGCGCCCTCCCCGAGCGCCCGGGGCAAACCTCTGCTTCGCTGCAGTCATGTGCCCGACCCCACCGGGCTGGTGCCAGACCACTCAGCTCCTTCAGAGTCAGACCCAGAAGAGCCTGGGGCCTCCCTGATTCCACCGCCCCAGACCCTCCCACCCTGCAGCAGCGCCCACCCGGAACAGCCAGGAGCAGAGCTGGCCCACCCACCTCCGCCACCTCAGGGGCTGCGTGGATCAAGTGCCAGATGTAGCCGTTTAACTCCTCCCTCCGACGCTCGGCCGCCGCCTCTCCCCGGGAGCGCCCAATCACAAAGCGGCTGGGGAAGCTGGGGAGAGAGGAAGCCGGCAAAGAAACTTAAGACCAACGGGCTCTTGTCACATTTCCTTTGCACATGACCCCCCACTTCTCACCAGCCACCTTTCCCAGGGACCCTCACCCTACTCCATTCCCCGCAGCGCCCCCAGGCTTGTGCCAAGGACGCACGCGCATTTCACCCTCAACAGTTCCAAGGATTCCAGACAACAAAACCCAACTATTGGGAAGAGTCTTAGGGCTCCCGAGAAGTGCCCTGGAAAATAATTTTTTTAAAAATTGTGGTGAAATACACATAACATAAAATTTACCATCTTAACCATTTTTAGGTGTACGGTTGAGTGGCATTTAGTACATTTACACTGTTGTGCAACCATCAGCATCATCCGTCTCCAGAGCTCTGTTCCCTTTGCAAAACTGGAACTCTGTCCCCACCAAACGACGACTCCCCTCCTCCTCCTCCAGCCCCCGGCACCCACCATTCTACTTTCTGTCTCTATGGATTTGACTGCTCTAGGGACATCGTAGAAGTGGGATATCAGACAGTATTTGTCTTTTTGTGACTGGCTTATTTCACTTAGTATAAGGTCCTCAAGGTTCATCCATGTTGTAGCATGTGCCAGAATTTCCTTCCTTTTGGGGCTTAATAATATTCCAATGCATGTATATACCACATTTTGTTTATCTATCTGAACAATACTTTTACTCTTTAAAAAGTCAGAAACTTTGAAACCACCCGATTCAGTCAGTTCCTGCCCGCAATCCAGTTTGCTCTCCCGGCAGGTGGGCCCAAGCTGTTTCAGGGCTGGAGTGAGGCCTCCCAGGGGTGCGGGAGAGCTCAGCCAGCAGCAGGAGGACCTGTCATCAAACTTGTTACCAGGCCAAGAAAAGTAGGAAGATCTCAACTCTAAAATGGTAGTTTCTCACTGCTGCAGTCCTGCCTAACCCAACGCCGTCCACCTGCTCAGTACCCCTGTTCAGAGAGTAAAGGGGCAGCTACCTGGGCAAGAAGGAAGAAGGGAAGAGCAGCCGCAGCTTATTGTGTAACTCCTGGAACTCCTCAAATGTCCGCTGGATGTAAGTGGCCTCATGAGCATTCTCTCGCATCACCTTTACCACGTAAACCTGCAAAGGTCCACGTCTTAGAGAATACCTGCCAAGCCCTCCGCACCCAATGAAGGGGACAGGTAAGGGAACAGAAGTGTGTGAGAGAGTGTGTGTGTGTTGGGGGTACACCTTTCAGAAGGAAGACGGCACAGTGTCTCCATAGGAAATGTGCAGGACAGACAGCACATATGCGGGAGTCTGTGCGCAGGACCCTCATCTCAGAGGCATAATCATCCAATTCAGCCCTGGTTCTAGGCAGGCCACTTGGGCAAGGAAGAGGGAAGTGGTCTGCGATTGGTCCCAGCACAGGATGCTCAGTCAATTCCAGTATCCACAGTGTCGATGTGAGGAAAGTCAGAACCCCAATAAGCTGGGGGCAACGGGGACCAAGAGAGGGTCAGATTGGAGAAAACACTTACGTAGCCCTTGTTGGGGTAAAAGATCTTCTCATGGCGGCAGAGAAAAACATCACTGATGCGACCGGAGCTCTTGACAGTATATGTTCGGGGAGCAAAGGAAAGGGCCAGTCGGTCATCTGAGCCTGTGAATTTCATCTGGGCCAGGTTATGGATGAAAAAATTGAGCTTTGTGGCCACACTGCCCAGGCTGGACTCAATCAACCTGTTGGAGCAGGAGGATGGGAAGAAAAGGATGTAAACCGCAGACCCAAGTCCCCACTGCCTGGACAGAGCTATCTCAAGGAATATCCTCTGACACCTGAGACGAGCACTCAGCTCAGATGAAACCATGTTCCCTGTGTAACACCCTCAGAAAGCACGATGGAGACAATGAGCTACATGCATTTATTCCTGTGAATCCTTGAGTCAATGCCCACCTGAACCAAAGACAGTTAAACCAAGGTAGGGAAGAATGAGGGACTCCACAGAGGGTCACCCTGTGAATGTCTAAATATTGTCGTCAAACTGAATTTCAGGGTTCAGTACAATGGAGCCTCACCGAGCACTACTCAATCTAGAGATTTTAGTTCAAAAGGAAAGTTCTACATTAGACCCAAATAAAAAATTTAGTTGGCTAAGTTCCAAAAAGAGTGAGCAATAAAACAGAGACATCATCTACATGGACAAAACTGTAGATAATAGTACATAGACACCTCCCTGCTTTCATACACAGTGTGCCTAAAAATGTTGTGAAATATGGGAAAATGGAAGTGTGGAATTCCATGTTTTGACGAGGGGGAAGGCTCTGATCCAGGGAGCTAGAAACTATTGAAAATCCACATTATACATTGCCCCGTAGACAAAGTCTTTGACCGAGACCTGAGGAGAATGCAAGTAAGAGAGGGACTATAGCACCTCCACATACAAAGTCAGCACCAGAGTGCAGGCGGGAAACTGAGTCTGAGAGAAGCAAAGCGATTGACCTAAGTCAGAGGCAGAGCTGGGCAACAGGCTCTGCTGGGCAACCAGCCCTGCTGTCAGTTCTAGGCTCTGCTGTCAGTTCTAACCTCTGCTGGGCAGCAGGCCCTGCTGTCAGTTTTAGGCTCTGCTGAACAACAGGCCCTGCTGTCAGTTTTAGGCTCTGCCATGTGAGCTAAGCCCTCCCTGTTTCCCGAGCCCCGCTCCTCCCAATCAGGCAGCCTGGAAGTTGTGTAGTCAGGGCGGGCAGTACCGTTTTGTGCACAATGTGTTACCTAGTGAAGTAGGTAGTGGCATTGGCCTCTGTGTCCTGAGGCCTCAGGGCATCATACACATATTTGAGGTCCTCCAGGTCTGAGAGCTCAGGGATCCCACAGGACAACATCTAGAAGGAGAACACAGGAGAGAGGATGCTTGTACCAACTAGGAATTCTTGTTTCTTCTCTGCCATAGGCAAGATTTTCTCTAGCTGTGCTCCCCAACCCTCACAGAGGGTGGCAGGCAGATGCTGTGGGCAGGGGCGGGAGGGCCACAGAAGTGGAGGGGCTGCAGCAGGAAGTCAGACACCTGCACAGGCACCACCATTCCAAGTGTCTGGGCCCTGCTTTTATCGAGGGCTCAGGGAAGCCGATCTCCTGAAATCCTTTGAAGCAAGACAGGGAGTCTTAAAAATGGTGCCAGATGAGAAGGAGGGGTTCAGAAAGGGATGGAGCTCCTCACCAGGCCCAGAAGGTTGAGGAAGAGGTGGGTGTGCTTGCGAATGAGGTTGTAGGCTTGGCAGCAAAGGTCAACAAAATCATGGAAGCGGCTGGAAGGCTTGTCACCCCCGTTGATGACATACGCCATGTCCGAGGTGAAGACAAAGGGGGCACGGTCCCTGGGCCAAAGAGAACACACAGGCAGAAGGTCAACATGGAGGAGGAAGCCCACTCGTGGGCTGCATGAGGGGATGGTCCCCCTCATCCCTCATCACCTGTGAGAACCTGAAGAGATCGGGCTCCTCTAACTTTGCCTTCTTTTCCTACCTCAGTCTTAAAAGATCCCCCGAGACAAGGTATTCCACAACCTTCACTGGTTCCTTGCCTGTGAGCTACAACATTTTTCCTGGGTAATCTAACTGTATGCCCTCTGCTGTGGTTCCGGCTCATTTCCTTTGCTCAGTCCTCAGCAGGGAGGGGACAGCAGCTCCTCGCCTTCTTCTGCATGGCTCGGCAAGACCTTGACTTCATCAGTTTTCTCTTCTCCAAAGAGCTCAGCCCAGGGACCACACGGTGAAGTGCAGCACCTTCCATCTCGGGCTTGGGCTCCAGCTCTGAACCACTTCTGCTGACCTCCCTGCCCTACACACATCCTGTCTTCAGGCGACCACTTACCGCTTGATGTTGCCAAACATCTGGGCGTGACCCAGGAAGCGGCCAAAATCTATGTGGAACATGTGGCCGGTGGTCTTCAGCATGATGTTGTCGTTGTGTCGGTCACAGATGCCCAAGACGTATGTGGCCACGCAACAGCCAGCACAGGAATAGATGAAGTTCTCCACAGCCTGGGAGGGGGGAGGCGGTTGGGAGGAGAGAACATAAGGCTGGCTTGGAGGGACTCCAGGGGCCACAGCCAAACTGAATCCAGCCAGCTCCGGCCTCTGTCTCGTGAGCCCAACAGCACCTCACATCTGCCTGCTCAGCCTCCCTCACGCACTAATGCACACACTGCTGCACGTGGGAACACCTCTTCTATCTGACAGGCTGTAAGGAGACGGAAGGCTTCTATGTATATCTCCACCGCTTTCTCTGCAACTCATCTTCCTCTGAGCCTTTCTTTCTCCTTGGAAGATTGGTTGGAAAGACAGTGAACTCATCTGGGAGCCCAGATTTCACCAGTCCAGACTGAAGAGACCTTAACAGACGGGAAGACTGACGTTTACAACTTTCCCAACTGGTTGTGACCATCTTAACTGAGGCACAGCGCTGAGGCAGCTGACTTAACGGGCCCCTTCCTGACCCCGCTCAGAGTTCTTCCATCCTGCTCCCTGCCCCAAATACAGCGCCCGCCTGTGCCCAGTGTCCTTGGTAACAGCTAAATGCTAATCTAATTCAAGTCACTACACTCCAAAGGAGAACTGAGGCAGCCTAACACTTCTAGGGAGTGTTTTACGCTTGAAAATCAGACGTCTCCAGTCGGCAAGATGTTAGAGCTATTTCTGAGTGTATGGGGGGAGGGGGGATCTACCTTGTTTTATCTGGTCAACATCTGTCCCCTTATCTGCCTTTCCAGGGAGCAAGCATAAGTGGAATTAGTAAGTGGACATCTTTCACCCTCTAAATTGTCTTTGTGAGCTTTATGAACTTCCCAAGAACTAGGAACGACTCGTCAGCCGAAGGCAACAACTATCACAGCCAACCAGGAATGTACACAGCCGGGAGTGAGAGAAAGCGTCCCAGATGTAGAATGCGTGCCCTCCCCGCCTCCCTCTGCACATTTCCCCCATCTTTCCCCGACTTCCTGAGTCCCAGACTTCCCAGTTCACACTGACTCCTCCCTCACTGAGCCCCTACAGCCCGCTGCCACCACCATCCACTCCCGGCTTAGTCTTTTCACTCCCCCAGGGTCCAGGATCTTCTCTCCCAGTGGCTTCTTGGCTGTCCACAAGGTCTATTTCAAAACTAGCTACACACGGAAACCCCCCAGCTGCTTGTCGAATTAAACCAGATGACTAATTCATAGGAAACTAAGAAAAGAAAGGTTGTAAAGAAACCACAGAATGCATCTTCTGGAAGAAAAAGACGATTTCTGTGGAAGGGAAATAATGAATGAAAAGAAGCCACTCACTAAGGAGTACTATCAACTCCAGTCTTCACCTTCATCTCCGTCAATCTGTCTTCCTGTTACAGATATTCTTCCCATCTGAAATGCATCCTGTTTTGACTCACAGAACACCTGTGTGCCCAGGTAAATGACTGAAGCCTCATCACATGAACTATGAGGGTGTGGCTGCTCACTGACAGGAGGGCTCACCGTATAAAGGGCGCCCCTGATTTACCGAGTCTCACTGGCAGGATATGAGGTGTTCTCTTTGCCAAGAGACAAACGTCTCTAGTTCTTTCCCAGCGGAAGTCAACACAAGAAACTACCAGCATTATTCCAGCAGAAAGGCTAGGAGAGCCGAGCAGCTACCTCTGAAGGGTTGATATTAAATCCAAAGAAGCAGAGTTAGCCTCTGTGTGTGCTTCTACTCTTGTTGTACATACATCTATCATATATATTTTGACTGTTTATTACACGGGCAGGAAGTAATCATAATTCCAGCAACAAGCACAGTGCCTCTGCATAGTGGCTGTTTAACAACTGAAAAATACATGTTTATATAAATAGCATATGGGGTGGGTGGGAGGGAGGAAAGAATCTATATTACTCCTCTCTAGGGTAGAATACCTAAAATTTGCAACATAGAGGAGGTGGGTTTTGAGGGATGGGAAAGGGAAGAAATGGCTTTCCAGGCAAAGGGAATATTCTCATCTAAGGGTGTCAAGGAAATGCAAGCAGCCCCCTAAGCTGAAGTGTAAGCTACCACAAGATGGGGAGGGGCAGCAGATGGGACTACAGGGGAGGCAGGGCTGGCTTACAAAAGCCCTTGCATCAAATACTATGGATGTTGGACTTATCTTTTAGGACACAGGGAGCCTTTGAAGAACTCAGAGCAAAGGAGTGACGTGAGTGATTCGCACTTCATTAAAAAACTTTGAATCAAGAAGAGGTTGGCAAAGAGAGGAGAAACATTCCCGTGGTTCAGGGGACAGACAGCAAATAGCGTAAAGAAATGGAAAGAAGAGGGCAGATCTGAGAGATACTTGGGAAGAAGAATCAACAAGGCTGGGCACAGGAGAGGGGAGGCAGGAGGAAGTGTGAAGACTCAGGGCTCTGTCTTGAGTGACTGCACAGAGTCGAACCACTTACTGATAGGAAACTCACAAAAAGCGGGTCTGAAGAGGAGGAGGAGAGACAGAAAGCTTGGTTTTGCCTATACAGTCAGGCATTGCGTAATGACGTTTCAGTCAACAACAGACAGCATATACGACGGTGGCCCTGTAAAATTAGTACCACATAGCCTAGGTGTGTAGTCAACTACACCATGTAGGTTTGTATAAGTGCACTCTGTGATAGTCACACAACAACGAAATCACATGACAACGCATTTCTCAGAAAGTGTCCATTGCTGAGTGACGCACCACTAAACCGAGTTTGAGGTATGGCTGCAACACAAGAGACGGCCAGCAAGCAGGTGGCCGCAGAGTACGAAGCTAGAGGGACGGAAGCGGGTTAGAAGAATGCCTTTGGAAGGCAGCAGCAAATGGGTGGTAGTTAAAGTAATAAGGGATGATGAGCTGGCACAAGGAGAATGCAAACAGAGCACAGCAGGCCAGGAATTATACCCTGGGGACACAAACATTTAAGGCCATTTAAGATCATCTCATTAGATGTTCACTAAACAACATTCTGATTATAATTTAGCTGTCCACGTAGGTTTCCCTTGGGGATAAAATGCATTGATCAATATAAATTAGTATTTGGACGCCCTGGAAGTTAAATTATATAAATAAGCACTCTGGCATATACTCAGTCTCTTATGAGTTTGAATACTGTGAATTGTTCTCTCCCCTAAACTTCATTATCCCAGAGACTAGACTATGGACCACAGCAGGCCACCAAGGCCCTACCACCCACTAAAGCTTCACCTGAGCACCAGGTCAGGCCCCTTTCCTGCATCTCCAGCTCATATCTAACCTGGATCCTGGCTTCCAGTTACAGCATCTCCATAAACCAGCTCCATAACTAGGAACAACTGAGTGACTCCTAATTCACATCTACGAAAAGAAGGGTTGAATTAAAACGATCTCTAAAGACTCTTCCAACCAACCCTTGTTCCTCAATGAACCACGGAAGCCCTCTAAGGGCAAAGGAGGAACTGGACAGGACCCACGATTAGGAGGGACACCACACAGCTTCTCAAAAGTTGGTCCCCCTCCTCCAAAACTCCATCTGCCAGGGGAACTCAGTGAAGCTCCCTGAGCAGCTCCCAAGGAATTTTCCCAGTCTGCTTACAACACTCATTTGAGCCAGCCCTAGATGTCAGGAGGCATCGTCAACCGAGGGTGGTTTATTCCTCCCAACACAGCTGAGCTGTCCTCGCTGTGCACAGGCAGGTCTCACGGTAACGCAGCAATTGCAGCGTCAGGCCCGACCTCACCCCCCATCCTACCTTCTCATACTCCTCCTCCCCAGGGTTGTGTTTCTGCAGCCAGTCAGCCAGGGGCCGGTCCTTGAACGAGCCGGTCACCCCGTGCTCCACCTGGATCTTGCGCAGGGTCTCAGCATTGGGGATCATCTCCACCATCCCTGGGAGAGGAGGCACTGGGGTCACTCCAGAGCAGAGAGAGGGCACTGTCGGGGGAGGACTATGAGAGCTTTGCTGGATGCTTCCGTCTAAATTCAGCTCTAGGACATTTGCACAAAGTCCGATAACAAGGGGAAAGGACAACGGTAGAAAGGAAGGCCACTGCTCAGGCCTCAGATTCCACAATATGAGGGGGTCCTTGGTCTTCCCTGTTCACAGGCGCTACTCCTTTTTCATTTTTAACTTCGACTATGGGAATTTTCCAATACGTATAAGAATAAAGAGAACACAGATTCATGAATGCTAATGGTCACGAATTCACACATAACCATCACCCAGTTTCAAAAATTATCAACATTTTGCTAATCTTGTTTCATCTATTTCACTCACCAATCCTGCTTCTCCCTGCTGGCTGGAGTGTTTGAAAGGAAATCCCAGACTTGTCACTTCACTCTGAATATTTCAAGGACAACTAACAAGGACGCAACCACCATGCCATTATCATATCCAAAAAATTAAGTCATTCTCTAATCTGATCCAATCTAACCCAGTCTATATTTAAATTTTCCCCATTTGTCTCAAAAAATATCTTTTTACAATTGGTTTGTTTGAATCGGGATCCAAAGTCTACAAAGTATGTTGGTTGTTATGTCTCCAAGTCTGTTTTATTTTATAAGTCTCTCTCCCCTGCCTTCTTTTTTTTAAGGCCGTGCTATAGCTTCTAATGAAATGCTCTTGCCCGTTTTGTTTTTCTGGAGAAGTACACAGCTCACGTTGGCGAATAGGCAGAGGCAGTGAGCAAGGGTGCCCTCCACACCAGCCGCCTATGCGCAGCCCCACCCACGCCCAACTGACCTCTCCCCCGGCCAGTGGAGAAGCAGCGGAAGATGACCATGCGCATGTCCAGCCCCTCCTGGACCCAGATCTTGCTCATGATGCGAATCATCTGCAGGGTTAGCATGTCCTGGCGAAGGTCATCCCCGCACTGCAGGGAAGAAGACAGTGACCAGGACCCGTCTCCCCCGGCTCCCACATCTCCCAGGAGGGCAACCCTGCCCCAAACTACAGCGACAGGTGATGACCCAGTTCCCCCACCTCACACCTCTGGCCACTTACTCAGCTCACACCAGGTCAAACAAACAGAGGTGGGCCAGTAACCACAATTGTTCATGTGGGGTTCCAGCTCATCCCTCAACCCCACAGCTCCATGTGAATTGAATTCAAGTTCCTACTCTTCGTGCAGGCCTTCTGACCATCAACGTTTTTTTAAACTTGAGCATTTATACCTTGGGTTTGCAATGTACACACAGCAAATGTATATTATCAGTTACTAAGTCACATACGTGCATTTCCTCTCCCCCAAAAGATTATATACTCTGAGACTATCATTTACTTCTCAGGATCACGGATGTATCAGCTAGAAAGGATCTCAGGGTTCGTAAGTCCAACCTACACCTGATATCTTAATTTCCTCTTCAACATGGCTGCCGTGTAGTCATTCAGCTTCTGCTTGAACATCCCCAGGGAGAAGCAGATCACCATCTTATCCATGTCCTTGTTGGGCAGGTCTGCCCCCTAGAAAACGCTTCCATGTATTGAGCTGTCAGTTGCCTCCCTACACCTCCTACACTCTGCTCGTAGCGCTCTGGGGCCATGCAGAGTTAGTCTGTTTCCTGGTTCACCTGATGTCTTTCACATTGTAAACTGGCATCGTGGAACAGTGGGAAGAGAACTGCTTCTGCCACACTCAGGCTCCCTCCTCCCCTTCTCTCTGCCACCTTCGTCCCACCAGGCTTGAGTGAAGTGTCCTCACCTTGAAGATGACACGGATGTTCTCACCCAGCGGATCCACATTCTGGAAGGAGAGCTTGAGGGGGACAGCATTGGAGTTGAAGTAGGAACAGTCCTGCCACAGTAGAGAGGGTAGCAATGAGGGTCAGGCTGGCCCACACCCAGGAAGGAACGTGGCCTCTCAACCTTCGCTCAAGCTGCTGCCAGTCCAGCTGCTCGCTGTTTCTTCCAGATTTCTCAGGAGCCCACATTCCTTCCTTCCTTCCCTCCCCACTGCTGTCATCCCACTCTGCTGTTGGCAACCTCAGCTCTGGCATCTGGTCTCCCATCCCTTCGATTTATTCTGCACACAGCTCACTAGCTGTGTGACTTCTGACAAGTCACCAGTCCCTCAGGTGACTCCTCTGTAAACGGGCTCACAATACCAACTTCATCAGAGTTGTGGGGATGAACGTGATAGCCAGCATAAAGCACTCAGACCAGTGCGGGCACGGGCGTGCACAGCAGATGGCAGCTGAGAGCTGCGATCACCACCACCGCTCCGGATTGCATCCCAACAGCACGGGGAGAGGCACCTACCCAGCCCCCAACCCAGTTCCTCCACCCTCCACAGCTGTCAGGCAAAGGTCCATACACGTCAGGGCTGGGAAGAGGCCCAGCCATGCCTTTCTCCCTCCTGTCTCTCAGAGCCAGGTGGTCAGTGAGGACCTTGCCTCCACAGAGCCCTCCCCACCAGTCACTCACCCTGGGCACGATGCCCTTGACCAGCAGACTGGGGCTGAGCGGAAGGCGGCAGGAGCCGTTGAGGGTAAAGAACTGCCTCACCTCCTCCAGGCCCGAGCGGAGGATGCCCTGACAGGAGGGCAGATGGAGAGCGCGGTGAGACACAGGCCAACCTCGCAGAACCAGCCCCCTAGAGGGGGGTACCCAGCAGGAAAACAGCCCCTTGGGAAGTGCGGACAGCCTCGAGGAGCCCAGGAAGGACAATATCCAGCCAGATGCGAGCCTGGGATGGCACCTAGGCAGCGAGCCTAAACCCGAGCGGCTGGGTGGATGGCAGAACAGCGCGCAGCAGGCCATGGCGAGCAAGGAGGGTGGCTGTGTCTCTGGGGGAGATGCTGCTCAGGCTCTTGCCAAGATAGGTCAACAATCTGGACATTAAAATCTCCCAGTTTTTAAATGTTAGCAACCAGGAACACTGCTGGCCTGATACAGCCCCTTTGTGCAAACAGATAAAGGTGCCCCCTCTGGCTGGCAACAGCCTCGAGCCATGGCTCAGAGCAAGTGAACAAAGTATGACTGGATTTCAGCCTGTACATGCCCCTTCTCGCTGGTGCTCTAGTGCAGTGAACAACTTACACAACTGTGCTTAGCCTTTAAGGCAAATAGTTAAATAAAAATTTTAATGCTTTGCCGGTCAAACAAAACACATCCATGGGCTGTATCGAGCTGGCAGACTATCACCTTGTAGGTTACTGACAGAGTCATCTCCTTCCAGCCCTTAAACCAAGGATGGTCAAGTGCCATCATGCTGGTCAGGATGCCTATGAAGTTAATGACTAGCTGCAGAAGCCAGGACCAGAAATGGGTAGAGGCGGTCTCACCCCACTCACCTGCCGTACAGATGGGGTGGCCTCCCGGACCTGCTGGGCCAGCTTGGCCAGGGTGCTGACGAGGCAGCACTGGCGGTTAAACTCCTCTCTCAGCCCCTTGCCACAGCAGCACAACAAGGCTGCCAGCAGATACTGGTAGCGGATGCTGAACTGAGAGTCCTTGAGGCCATCCTTCAGCAACCTGCAAGGCAGAGGGAGTGGGGAGTCAGGAGCTCAGAGGATCACAGGCAAGGGTGTGTATGTTGGGGGTGGGGGGAGTCAGACCCAGCTTCAGCTCCCTGGAAAATCCACCCCAAACATGGGAGGGAAAATAGACTCTGTATGCGTAGTTTATACAGAGGTGTTCATCATATTCTAGCTGGTCCTACTGTGCCCTTAAGGACAGCGTGAAGCTCCTCTGTGTCTGGTCTCCTTGATATTTCTGCTGTGTGTGGGAGGGAAGTACCAGGGATGATCCTCACTGTGCCACGCGGGGGTGGACGGAGACCCCCGAGGAAGGGGAGCCACCCAAGGCCTTGTGGAAATCATCACATGCTGGAGCCCCAGGAGCTCACTCCCCCTCGCTTGCAGCAGAGCAGAACACTCCCAAGGGAAGCCCTCGCCTTGCTGCACGCGCAGTTTTACCAGAAGAAGTAGTGAGTCACTCTCAAGTCAGAGACGGCGCGTTTCAGCAGGAAGCGCACGAGGGGGCTGTCCAGGTAGCACTCATACTTCAGGGCCTGTTTGGGATGGAGCCAACAGGAGGCTTTACCCACTGCCTGTAACCCACAACCACTACGAGCCCCTGGGACCCTGGGTTCCAAGGGCAGACCGCAGACTGACCTGGGGCTTGTGGTGGGACCATGAGAACTGGAGGGAAGGCCAGTCCACCCACCTGCACGAGCTGGGGCAAGTAGTCGAGCAGCTCGGCGTCCGAGAGCGAGCCAATCCACTGCACAGCCATGCGACGCACCTCCTGGTCTGGGAAGCTGCAAGACAGAGCCCAGGACCTGACGACCCAGCCACGGGCTCTGAGTGTAGCAGTGAGCAAGCACGCCACCCCTGGGCTTCAGAGGCACGGATGGAGGAAAGGCAATGACTCCCAGAATCTGCCAAAGCCACTAGAAGAATCCTAAGCAACCAGACAGCAACCCTTGAGAATGGCCCTGGCCCACAGTCCGAGTTAGCCTCGCGCCAGAAATTCCCATCACCAAAGAGCCCTCGTAGGGTTACAGCATTAATGTGTCTTGGTACCATCCTGTAATGCAAAGCTTGCCAGGCAAGTGAGAGAACCAGGGAATTTTACATCAGCCGGTACCCTTGGCAGCACGAGTTTAGCAGAGATTAGCAAAACCGTTGCCTCAAAAAGTCCTGAAGGCAAGACGTGTGGATTGGGTCCATGTTAATTACTGAGAGTGGTGAGAAACAGGCCAGGGATCCTGGGTACCATTCAGGAAAGGTGGCCCAGGGTCTATACTGGGAGCCCGTGTCCCCAGAGAGCCCTTCAGAGGAAAGAGGGAAAAGAGGACTGTCAGCGCAGAACCAGGGGATAAGGTCCAGGTCACAGAGGTGTGTGAATCTGTCAGGACGCAGCACACTACAAGGCAGGTTGGCATTCCCTTCTACGTAAACTAACGAGCTCTAGCTAATGAGATGCAGGTGAAGTATTTAGGAGGGAGTTATGATGTCTGCAATTTACTTCAAAATGCATAAAAAATAAGCTGGATGGATAGATGGATGCACATGTGACAAAGCAATATAGCAAATGGAATGGTCAGAGTCCAGGTGGTGGGCAGATGGATGTTCACTGCAAAAGTTTCATTTTGTTGAATGTTTGACAATGTTCATTATATAACGTTGAGGGAAAATGAGGAAAAGAAAAAATAAGAGAGAAGAGGGAAAAGCCCCAACTTTCAGGCCCACTTTACCATGGTCCCCAGGGCTGACTCAGGCCAGGAAGGGGCATGCTGGCCCAGCTTCTGGAAGGACATGTGGTCAGGACAGGTGGGGTAACAACTCACGTGGCATGAAGGAGCCCCAGGGCATCCTGGTGGTTCATGTGGGTCCACTGCTTCAGGAGAGCATAGGTGTCGGGCAGGCACGCCCACTCCCAGCTGGGGGCGCTGGCGAGCACCAAGGGGAGCGAGCTCACCTCCGAGTGGCAATAATATCGCTTCTCCCACAGGCGCTTCTTGTCAGCATCAGTGAGCCTGGGGTAGGGGTGGAGGGGGAGGCGAGAAAGTAGAGTCAGCCAGAGAACAGGGTGCTTACTCTCCAGGAGAATGCCACCTTCTCTCCAGTTCAGTGGTTTCCCAGATTTTGCTGCGCAGTACAATCCCCCGAGGAGCTGTGTAAAATCCCCTTGCCCAGGCCACACCCAACACCAAGCAAGACAGCAAGTCTGGGGACGCCAGGCATCCGCGTCCTTAAAAGATCCCTAATGACTGCAACGTGTGAAGCTGAGTGTGGACACCAGGGCCCAAACTTCATCTTGCATCCTGACTCAGGGACATCTCAGGCCAAGGAAGAATGCAAGGGCCAAGGGCAACACATGCTACCCCTCCTGAGGATGCCCTGAGGGCACCACTCCCAAGAAGGGCCACCAGAGGGCGGTGGTCCCCACAGGTCAGGGTCTGGGCAGCTGAGAGGCCTCCTGGGGCTTCCGGGGGCCAGCTGGAGATTTTAAAGGACCAGCAGCTAATTGGGCCTGGCCTGCGATCAGGAGTCTAACGGCAGCTCTGCAGGCACTCAGCTGATCTGGCCGCCTTGGGTGGGACATGGGGGACAGATGAGCCTGTCTCTCATTTCCCCAGCTACCACTTGTGCAGGGCCACGCAGGAGCCAGAGAGGCACCCAGAGAGAGCAGGCAGAGGAGGAGCCCAGGTCCCACCAGCTCCTGCAGCTCATCTACTCTTCTCCAATCCTGGTGAGAGGAGCAGCCTCAAGGATGAGGTCAGCTGGACTCGCTAACTCCTGAGAGCTGCCAGCTGGCCTTGACACCTGATGCTTTTTGAAAAGTGACAGGACCAGAGAAATCCTAAGGCTATGGGTGTGGAAGGGGCAGGAGGTGGGAGCAGGGTAGTGAGGATGGCAGCCAGCTGCCCCACTGGACAGTGAGTAGTAGACAGCTTATCTGGGGTGTCGGGCAAAGCTCTGGTCCTCCTGCCAAGCCGGGTCTGGGCCAAGTCCCTAGTGAGGGGACAGGCATTCCCAGATCTAATCCTGACCCTCACCTCTCCACTTTGCCTAATGTCGGCTCATGAAAAAAGGGCTGGGGCTATCCTCAGCAGAGCCCTCTCTCCACTACCTCCTGCTTAGGTGGCAATGCCCACCCCATCCATCCTACCTCTACTCCCAAAGCAGGAGGCCAGGTGCCTAGCTGGCAGGGGAGAGAAGGTCAGACAAAATGCGGCAGACCTAGTGGGCTGAGCCACACCTGGGCGATGCCCGGGCCTCACCAGTACAAGGACTCCTTCTGCATGATGTTTTTAAGCACGCGTTGGTCTTCCTCCCGGAGGCTGCCAAACTCATAGCGGGGGCTGAACTTGTCTCCAGGGGGGCTGGTGAACTTGATGTCGAAGGCAGAGGTGGGGAAGTCAATCTGGGGGACGGCATGAGAGAATGGTGGAGAGAGAACAGGCAGGTGAGTGGGGGCTGCCACCAACCTGGGTCTCCAGCTTCTGTCACACACCAGCATTCCTGCCCTTCTCCTTCCCTCTTTTCCTCCCTTCCCTGGGTTCTTTGTCTGTAAATTAGTCCCCAGTTGGGGACTCAGTGATCTCTAAAGTCCCCTCCAGCTGTAACTTCCAGCAAAAAATGAGAAGGAAACAAAGAGCAAGAGAGAAAAATGGGAAAGAGAGAAATTGGGCTAAGATGCATCCAGGTGAGGGGCCAGCCGCAGGCCAGGACTCTGAACAGAAGCGTTGCCAGGCGGAGCCACTGGGAGCCTCCAGTGTGGTCCTGTAGGGCACTGCTGCCTGATGGGATGTGGGATCACATGCCAGGGAGGGCCCTATGGACTCTAAAGCCCGCGATATTCAGTCCCCTTGTTCTATGCTGCCAGATGGTCATCCTCCTAAAATGGATATCAGAGCTGAGTGAGCCAGGACTCGAAAGGAGTTCTATGTTCCCTCATTCAGCAAATGTTCATTGAACCCCATTATGCACCAAGCATCATTCTAGGCCTGGGCAGAGAGTAGTAAATAAGACACGTAGAAACATCTGCTTCTCAGAGCTTTCATTCTATTATCATTCCATTTCATTCCATACCCACTTTGACATTCCATATTCCATATCAAAGCAACTCGTGACCACAAGAAAGGGGAGCCAGAAACTAGACCTTGGGCCTGACCAGTTCCTCCTCCTCCCCCCCCCAGAGAATGGGTCCAGCCCACTAGAGCATGGAGTGACTGGCTGAGGGAAGGTCCCCCACACACACCGAGGGCACGGTTCAGACTGGATCAGACTTAGTAATATGAGGGTTCAATATAAGGGACTCCGAGGAGCTGAGCCTTGGATAGGGAGGGTCTCAGACCCTGCCTTCAGGCTCCTGGAAATCAAAGTTCACCTCCGGCAGACGGGATGTAGATTCCACAGAACTCGCACTCCCACTCCGGGTCTAACCATATTCACCCCGTGGCCTCAGTCACGTCATCATCCAATGCACAAAATTCCAGCCCAAACCGCAGGGGAGACTTGGAGCTGATCTGGAGTGGTCCTGATGGGTGGGCAGGAGGGAGGGACTGGGCTAGGGTCTCACCTGCAGAATGACGCTATCCGGCTGGTGGAAATTAGGTGCACTCCAACGGGCACTGGGATTTTCCTGTGTTGCTGGCCATAAGCCCAGAAGCTTCCGGCCACAGGTCAGGACTCTAAGGAGGATGGAGGGTGGGCTGAGCCAAAAAACCCAGTGGCTGAGATGGTTCTCTTCTGGCTTCTTGATTCAAAAACCTGCCTTCTTCTTGAAGCCACCACCCAGCTCCTCTCTCTCATTCTTCCCTTAGACATGGCCTCTTCCTTCTTCCAAGTCTTAGAAAAGCCCACCCCATCCAGGAAGCCTTTCTGAGCTAACCACACCCTGGTCTGGATGGCCTGGTGGCACGGATGCCTTCATGAGGTAGAGAGCTGGACTAGGTGACCTCTAAAGTCCTTCCAGTGACAAGAGCAAATAACACGTTACCCAAACATTGCACTTCCATGCCCCTGCCCAACCGTGCTGTGCCACCAGTCCCGCCCAGTAACCCTTGGTTACATCAATTGTCCTGGTCTCGCGTCCTGTGCCTTGGTCCTCTCCACCAGGGCTGGGACCCTCTGGACCCTGTTGGCGAGCCTCACATGGCCAACCCTTCCAAGGGGCATTGGCCAGTACGGCAGCCAGGACCCTCTCTCTATCCCCCTCTTTCCCTTCCAAGGCCAAGCAGCTGCTGCCGGGGGCCACATACTGCCTGAAGTTGAAGAGTGGGGTAGTGACCCAGCCCAGGGCTTCAGGCACCCGCCGCTGCTTATTGGCCTCCGAGGAGCCGCCAGCTGGGGGGATGGGCAGAGCATAGAGAGTGGCACACAGCAGGGTCTCCCGAGGCAGCCGGTTCACCTGCACGGGGAAGCAGATCCTAGGGAGGACAGGAAACCAAATCAGGCAGTGCTGCCCTTGTGGCTTCAAGGGACAGGCAGCCCAGGAAGTTAACCGGAGGCTGAGAACTCGTCCTCCTCTAGGATATCGGATGTGTTCCCTGGGGAAGCCCTCCTGCAGAACGAGGACATGTCCCAAACTGGAGGCAAAACTCCACTGGATGCTCCCAGAAGCACAGGATGGTATCTTCGCAGCCTCTCAGCAGAGCGAAGCAAACGCTCTGACTCTGAGGCTACGCACGGCACCCAGACAGACCTCACTGCTAGAGCCGTCTCAGCGTTTGGGGGACCACAGGCCCCACTGTAAGCCATGTGCCTCCCTCGTTTTAGCATTCCTGCAGGGGGCCACCAGGAAGCTGCTCCTTTTGACAATCCTTTTCCATGGAAGTATCCTCACCCTTCCCCCACTTCATGCCGCTGACAGGAACCAGGAAGCAGCAGCAGCGAGTTCTTGGCCCTCATGCACACCCCTCACGGGCCTCCTGCCTGTCTCTCCTCTCCCGGCCCCTTCTCAAACTAACCCCCGGGCCACAAGACAGTTGGTTCCCACCCTAAAACATTTTCAAAGCCAAAGGGATAAAGAGAAGGGGCTTCCCAAAGTCCCCAGGGGAGGGGGTGAGAAAGTAGCCTGGTAGGGCCGAAAGCGCGGAGAGTAAGCCTTGCCACTGCCCAGCCCAGGTGTTCCCTCTGCCTGAGCCACGCCCGCCACTCCCTCCAAGCCCAGGACAAGGAGCTGGGGTGCAGTGAGGCAGAGAGGGGAGGGCAGCTGTGGAAAGAGAGGGAGGACCCACATTACCTTTCTGGGAAGCTGTCCCTGGGCCAAAGTCCACACTGTCACACCCTCCTGGCCGGCACAAGGCCAGCAGCTTCTATGCCAGAGGCCACAGAGGCAGGGCGGCCACCAAGGGCAGCAGTCTCCCTCCACTGCTGCCCCTCACTCCTCCAGGGAAATCGCCACCTAGATGAGGCACTCCCTCCTGCCAGAGACTGGCAGAGCCCAGCTCTGTCCCAGCTGCCCCTACCCTTGGGGGCCCACAGCTATAATTAGGGCCCCTCCAGCTGCCAGCAGATATGCTGGCCAGCGCTTGGCTAGGGGTGGCAGCGCACGGCTGCTGGGCCTATTTTGAGAGGGTAACTGACCCCAGCACTGGTGCAGTGAGAACCAGCTGACCCCAGAGCAGAGGAGACAGCGGGTCCTGAGCCCTCCCTTTTTTTTTACCCAGGAGGCAGCTAACTTCACATCTGGAGAAAACGGGGTGTAAGGAAACTTTCTAACTGAAACCCTAACCCCTAGACCTAGCCGAGGCCCCCTTCTCCTCAGTTCTCGAGTATCTCTGGCATTCCAAAACCTCCCCACAGACCTTCAGCCAGGGTCATTCAGGATAACCGGAATAGTGGCTGCAGCCCTGAACCTCCTCCCTGTCTGAGAAACCCCTCTGCTTCCCTCTGCAACCCATTCCTCAACAGCACATCACGGGGACTGCCTCTTCCAGGAAGGACTCCTAGGATGTGCAGGTTCCGGTCCTGGCTCTGCCACTCACAACTTTGGGCAACTACTCACATCTCTGTGCCTCAGTTTCCTCATCAGTGCAAAGGGGACAGAGCTCCACCTGTGTGATATGTGTGCCCCTTGTCCAGGCACTCTCTGTTATGTGGCACTGTGGCTACGACACTGGCACTGGGCTACATGGTCAGTATTTTTGTGCACAGATATCTCCATCTATCAGTTACTGTTTAAGTCACTTGGAACACAGAAACCAGAACCGAGAGGGCTCCCCCAGCTAAGAAGAAAGCATTGATGATGTGCTCGGTATTGTGCCAAGTTCTTCACTTGCAATGTCCCACCTGCTCTCAAACAATCCTGTAGGGTAGGCCCTAGGACCATGTCCACTTCTGGCTGAATGACCTGCCCACGGCTGCATCTACAGTAAGGAGGGAGGATGACTGAACCCGGAGCCTGTGCTCTGAGCCCTACACTGCAGCGCCTTCTCCCAAAGACCTTGGTCTTGACCATGAAAGTGCGAAGAGGTCTGCCATGGAGCATCTGGATAGGCAGGGCTTGCTCCACAAGGTGCTAGGCAGGGATCCAGCCCTCTGGGATTGGGGGCAGAGATCTCAGACAGGGAGCGGAATGAGACCCAGAGGCCAGGCTGCTTCTTTACCTCCGATACTCCATGGGAAAAGGGTCTAGCCACTCTGGTGGGGCTGTCTGGGCCGGAGCACTGCATAACACCCCTCCCTTGGCAGCGGCAGGGACTGAGGCCGGAGGCACCCAAGGGTTGGTGCAACTCCAGAGTCACTGAAGGCAGCCATCCTGCCTCCAAGGCGGTTCTCTTGCCCTGGAGGCTGTGTGACTAAAGGACTTTATCTACACCTTTACTGTTCTAAGAATTATGCAGGTGCGAAGACAGGAGAAAGGGTCTGCCTTCCCAGCTGTCTACCTGTAAAGCGAGCATCTCCAGACTCAGAGCATCTCGGGACTCTGTCTACCTATTTCAGCATCCTTAGCCTCCCCAAGGGCCCTCTGCACTCTTATCCATCTGCACTCCAAACACTGAAGTTGCAGTTTTGCTCTGTAAATAAGGACTCAGATGTAGTCACTTCTGGGGAAGTGAAGCTGGGGGCAGCAAACACGGGGCTTTCTGACTGTCTGGAGGGAGGGCAGCGCACAGCCCAGAAAGGCCCAGGCAGGCAACACCTGCAGTGCCACCCTCCGAAGCATGCTCGCCTCCATTTCCTTCCTGCCTTGCTTGGCTGATGCTTACCTTCCTGACACTGTTAATAAACCGTGATTAATACCATCTTGTGCTTGTGGTTACATGTTTATATTTATAACCTATTTCATTTCAATGCCACAACTGCCTCTGAGTTAAAAAAAAAAAGTCCCCACTTTACAGTTTGAGAAACCAAGGTACAGAGAGGCCAAAGAGACCCGAGGACTAGAGACAGAGCTAGAAAGGGAGCCCGGTTCCCATGGCTCCAAGCCCACTGTCCTCCCTCTGGACACCCTTCCCTTCTCCATCTGTATGAGAGAAAGCACAGCTCCCTGTCCCTATTCTATGGAAACCATGGGAGGAAGGGAGAGGATGAGAGTCCCTCAGACTAGTTAAACCTTTGAGGGGAGACAAGATCAAAATGATGAATGATTATTAAAACTAGTAATCAACAACCAACACTTGTGTAGCCCTTCGCGGTTTACGAATGGCCTTTATGGACACTTCTCATTGGAGTCTCATAAGTTGAGAGGTAGAAATTATACTTGTTTCCATTTAAGAGTTAGGGAAGCAGAGACTCGAGAGGCTGATTGACTTGTTTGGTTAGGGTTAGTGACAGGAGCCTGGTTTAATCTCCGCAGGCAGCCCTAGTCCCAGTAGGGATGGATGTGCAGTGGCTGGGCAGGGAGCCTGTGGGAGGGCTTACTGCTGGTCCCAGATGATGAGGTGGAAGAGGTACTTGGAGAAGTGAGCCCTTCGGGTCTGCAGGGGGCTGCACAGCTCCTTGCCGCCGTGGCTGAGGGAGCAGGAGAGGTAGAAATCTTCATAGCTACAAGAGAAAGGAGGCAGGTCAGGACAATCAGCTCCCAAACCCCATCCCAGTCACCCAACCTATGCCATGCTCCGTTTCCCCTAGAAAACTCCTCTGGTCTCTGGGCACTGTAACTAGGGGTCACTGGACAAGACAGCCAGGTTGGATTTGTGGAAGTGAGCTCCAGGAGAAGCAACTCAATCTGGATCCCTCTGCCCAGCTTCAGGCTCCAGGCTAGCTCCACGCTTTTTTCTTCCTTCCTCATCGGGAACCAGCCACGGAGCCGCCTCCTCAGTCAGCTCCAGCCCATCGGGTGCGGGATGCGCAAGCGCATGAGCAGGTGAGAAGGGTGGGGGAGGAACGACATATGCCGACATGAATGCCAACACATGGGAGTCCCTGTGGCTCGCGACAGGTGCCTGACAGAAGAGGTCAGAGAAGGCCCTGGTTTCCCAGGCTGCCTCCTTTGTTCTCCGCCAGTCGCCCAGAGGAATACATTAACTGAGGAACAAAGAGTGAAGGGAGGGGTTCCGGAAGGGGCGGGGGGCGGGCAGAGACGCATGCCTACTCCCCGGGCCTTGGATGCCAGGGGACCCTGCAGAGGAGCCAAGGATTACAAAATGAACGTGCCCCTCCACCCACCCCTGCAGGCCTAAGGACTCCAGACAAAGGGTCATCTCCCACCTCCCCGCCCCTCCCACTGTGTGTCTGCAGCAGGGCGCAGTCATTGGCCGTGGGGCATGCACTCGATCTGGGAAGAGGCCATCTGTCGCCCTGTCTCCCTCAGCTAGCCTTGGATGGGAGGGGGCAGGGATGCCGTTGCAGCCAGCACTGAGAGGGAAGGACAGGACTGACCGCTGCTGCTGCCTCTTCTCCTCTCCTAGAGGACCTTCTCTCTCCTCTGGGGTGTCTCAGCCCACGGCCCCCTCGAGCACATGGCTCACCCCCTCAGCCCCAGTGCACTACAATGCCACAGAGCCTAAACTTAAGACAGCGGGGTCATGCAGCTGGGAGAGCCCATCTGAGTCTAATGCAGCTCGCTCCCTGGAGGCCATTCAGCAGTGGACTGACCTGGTAGCCCAGGTGATGGGGATGCGGTGGGTGGCATAGACAGTGAAGGCCAGGGGCCCAGAGAAATGGCAGGCCTCCTGGACCAGGTCATGCTTGTGGCTCCCGTGCACTGCTGTCTGGAAGTCTGCGTTGAACGCGTTGCAGTACAGCTCCACCAGGTCCAAGATGGCAGCTGTCAGGGCTTCCACGACCTTCTCTGTGAAATGCAGGGGTCAGAAGGAAAAGTTGTGAGACCTCACAAGCTCCATCTTGTTGCTATGGCACTGACTAGGATGGGACACCCTAGGACAGCAGGCCCCAAATACCAGTAGGTTTCTCATAGCTGGGGCAAAGCTCATCCAATGGTGGTGGGATGAGAAAAAAGCAGGCGCATGCCATGAGCTTCTCATAAAATGGTAGATTTTTAAGTTTAAACATTGTCCTTATTTTTATGTATTGATACCTATTTAGTGTTAAATGTCCTTTCTTTGGGGAAATAGTGGAAATAATAATAGTCACTTTAAAAAAGTCACTGCTTGGCAAAATGAAAGCTGACAATTTCTATGTTGGTCCTCAAAATAATACTTTTTGGGACATTTTATTGGTCCATGAAATCCAAAAGATTGGGACTCAATGACCGAGAATGCCAGAGATACGGGCTTTGTAGGACAAAGTTCTGCTTGAAAAGACCCAAGGGGGAATCCTAGTAAAAAATTCTTTATCAGCTTCTCCTCAGGCCCATCCTAAATTGGAAACGCAGGGGTTATGAGCCATCTGGAGAATAATCATAGCCTCTCCAAGTGAGAGTTTTCCCATCTGGAACCCAGGGCTCACTTTGTCTCACCCCCCACCCCACCACTTCTACCACCTCATCACCATCTCCCAGGGACACCACAGGAATAACCAGTAAAGAACTGAGAAAACATTTTGTGGGAAGAAATGTGCTCTCCAGCTGTGTCCATGCCTCCTATAGGAAAACACACACACAGAGGCAGACGTGGACCCATAAATCAAGGGGGCCTGGGAGAAAAAGGAATCTGGGAAGAGACCAGTTTTCAGCTGCCCCTACTGGAAAAAGATGGAGAGCAGTTTCCTTACCTCGGTTTTCCCTCACAGCCAAGACTGTGGGATCCTGTGGGGGGAAGGGGAGAGAGGGGAGCATCAGGGCCATGGCCTTTTCCATCACAGCTGGAAGAAGGGCTTTTCAAGCTGTGCTCATCTGGACCAGAAGGGGCTGAAACTTGAGGAGCAGAGATCCCCCAGGGAGGATAGAGGAATGGTTTGTACCAAATCCATGTGGTAGACAGTGTGAGGCAGACCAAGGACAAAATCACCATGTCCACCCAAATGAGACACCCCAACCCTCAGGCCTCTCCACTTCAGATCACAGAGCCCACTGTGCTGGCCCTGTCTGCTCAGCACACGGCCCCCCACTGTGGAGTCACAGAGTCCCTGGCTTGAGGGAGATTTTGGTTTTGTTCCCTGCTGGACATGCAAACTGCCCAATGGCTCAGGGACTGTGAATAAAGCCTTGCTGGAACTGGGCTCCCAGCAATCAGCCCCAGGGGGCAGACCCCAGCCCACCCTCACCCTCAGGAAGAGGGGACACACTTGGCATCCATTCCCAAGAACTCCTGTGGTTGAACTGTTCACACACACAAGATGGAGGTAGAGAGAAGAGCCCTTTAGGGGGTGGACACCTCATCACAGGTAACTCCTCGGGTCCCCTTGCCCAGGTTCATCCCTGAGCCCATTACCTTCTGAATCTTGGGCTGCATGCGGGAGGGGCAGGGGGGCAGCTGGTTGAGAGCACTGGTGATCTCAGGAGTTTCCACCGCGGCCAGGGCGTTGCAGATGGCCTTGACAGACTGGACCACCCTGTCAGCCTTCAGCGGGAAGTCCCCCTGTGGGAGGCAGCAGAGTAAGGCTAGCGCTCTGGGCCTCCAGCACTCACAGTGTTGAAGGAACCGGTTTGGGGGAGCAGGGCTCATGATCCCCAGGAGTAACTAGTGGAACCCATGCTTGATTTTCAACATCTAGTATCAGCGAACAATTGCTCCTAGTGATTAAGTGGCCCCACAATTCTTTCAGCCATCTTCCTCACCTGCCCCTACTCTCAGCCTCCCTTCTCAGCCAGCCTACTCACACTACACAAACACATACAGGTCTCCCCAGAGACGTGCAGTTTCAAGAAAATCAATCCACAGGGAACAACAAGGAGGCCGGAGACCACCCTGGGCTCCACTTGCCCTCCAGGCTTACTTCTCCTGCTTCCACCCAGTTTCCAGATGAGTCTCATCTCAGTTCCAGGCATGCTGCACCATCGGCTCCCCTCTGCACACTGGCCCCTGCAGTCTTCCCATTTGGAATTCCTCCACCTGCCCTGCCCTGATTACCTCTGTAAATTCAATCAGGGACCAGCTAAAATCCAGCCTCCTTCCCACAGCCGTCCCAGCCAGTGCCCTCTCTCTCCCTCTCCAAGAGTGCTTGATTAACTCATGTACCACCCTGTTCTGCCTACTAATAGCTTTATGACGCCATTTTTCTAGCAGGAACACAAGCTCCCTGAGGCTAAGACAATTCTCATGCTTTTCTACCCACAGCAGCCACTAACACAGGACCAGATTAGCACAGAAAAGGTGTTCAGAGAACTTCCCCTTGTCACTGTACGTGTTGGAGCAGAGGCCACTAGAGAAGGGATTTGGGCAGTGGTAGGGGTTGAACGAGATATAATGCAGAGCTCCCCAACAGGGAGGAGTCCAGACCACTATTAACCAGATCAATGAGACAGGGATTATTTCACTGTGAGCTAAAGTTCACTGTCTGAGCTTCATTAGCTTCAGGATATTTCGGGCAAAGATTGTGAGGCTTTAAGCTCCATGTGAGTCCAAGTGGGGGGACTCTTGGCCCCTCCCCACATTTGCGACTCTCACCTCCCAATGGTTTTCCACCTGTGACTCCAGCATCAGAACCTCTCCAGTCAGCGGTTCCCGGGCCTTGCTCACAGGGGGCAAACTCCAATGCACCTCCAAGGCCAGCAGCTGGGGCGACAACTCTACGTCCCTTAGCTTTGGAGACGCCCTACTCCAGAAAGACGGATCGGGCCACAGTTCCTGCCCTACTTCTCCAAAGGAGCAGAGCCCCTCTCTCCACACCTGCCAGCTGTCCAAGAGCCGGCAGTCTTGGTTCGCCCATGAGCTAGGGGAATGAAAAGAAGTGCTCTGCTGATAGATTTTCAGTGTCTTTACTCCAGGTCCCTGTAGGGCTGGCTGATCCCAGGAGGACGGGGGGAGGCGGGAGGAACTCAAGGTGGCTGGGCCAGCCCAAGGATTTGTACTCACATCAGTCAGCAGGAAGGCATCCACCTCATTGTGGTAAGTGTCAAACAGAAGACTCAGGGCCTGCCTGGGGAGTTGGGGACAGGGAAGAGTCATAGGAGAGGTCAGGACAGACCCAGTGTACTGGGACACCCATTCTCTCCCTCCCTCTCCACAGCTCAGGAACCAGGCTCTGGTTTAAAGGGACTCCCCCTCTTCCCATATGTTCCATGGAGGGCAAGTCCTTTCCACTTTACCACCTCTCACTTGGAGAATGATGGCAAAGTCCTAGAGGGAAGAAATATAACATGCCCTCGAGTGAGGATCTTCCCCATAAGACTTGGGCCCCAAGCCCTGGCACCTGCAAGAATCCTGGGGCCCTGGCAGAAAGGCGAGCAAGGATATCTGTGGGGTCCCCACACAGTTCCTGCTTGGCCCACATACAAGATGGCACCCACTCTCACCTGCTGATGGTCTGTTTGACTGGCCTCTCTTGCAGATGGATGAGGTAGTTCAAGGTGGAGGGGCTCTGGTCATCATTCACCTGTGTAAGAAGTACCCTATTCAGAGAGAGGTGGTACCATTCTCTCAGCCCAGCACTCCTACCCTATCCCACCTCCTGTATTGCACATCACCCTCTGTCCACTCCACCTCCCCAACCCTGTGCAGCCATCGACTCCCCCTGCACGAACCGTGCGGGCCAGGTCACTGTGTACAGCTTTCTGCTCCATCAGCTGTAGCCGAATGTCGATGTCAAACTTGCGGCAGTATTGAATGTACTCATGGCTGCCCAGGGCATGCTTGCTGGTGGGGTAGGGGGACAACAGCATTAGCATCCTGGGGACTCAGTGGGAAGGGGCTGCATATCTGAGCTTGGGCAGAGTGACAGGAGAAGAGGGTAGGGGGAAGTGATACAGGGGTACCTGTGCTGAGCCCCCTGCCTTAACTCCTGGAAAATGTCACAGTGGAGGTCTGTCTAAAGAAAAGCCACCTAATACACTTCACCCTTGGTCTGTGCAAACGTCGACTTTCCTAGGCACTTATTACCTGTGTCATTATCACTGGTTCACTCCAGAGGAGGGAATTTCTGGAGGGCATGGGGAACAGAGGGACTTCTCAGGGGTGGTGTTTAAAGCCCGTTCTCTTCGCTGTGGTGTATGGGACATGCTGGAAGTCAGCCTGTGCTCAAGCTTGGGCACGGGGCTCAGGAGTGACACTCTCCCACCGGGATCCTCTGTCTCCCACCCTCACTATTACCAACTGGGTGCTAAGGCCAAGCGAAGCCTCAAGGCTCCAAGATTCCAGGTCTGTTGTTCCCAAGCCCATCCCAGATCTGCTTCTCCCCTCCCTGTGAATGACCACATAAACCCTCCATGGACTCCTAACCAACGGCCACCTGCATCCCATTCCCACTGCTCAAGTGCCAACACGCGAGACCCCTCCCTAGTTTTGGAGAAAGAGGCCTAGGGAGTCCCTCTGTGATCCAGCCTTTTCCTCCCTCCCAAATCACACCTTAGTCAGAAAGAAAACCCAGGAGAAGGGCAGAGCAAGTCCCTCTTCCAGGCTGGCGCTGCAAGCCTGGGCTGGGTCCCAGCAGCTGGCAAGAGAAGCCAGGAAGGGGCTCCCTCCTCAGCAGAGCTGGGACTCCAGGCCAGAAGTGGAGGGGAGAGGAGAGGCAATGAGGGAAGGGAAGGGCTATGTGCAGAAGCCAACAGAGGTGCCCGGGCCCAAGGCCAGTCTGGGTGCACCTAGGACTAAGGGGGTTCTCCACACCCTGAGGCGCCAAGCCTCTGATCTAGGCCCCAACCTACTAAGACTAAGCTGCAGCCCAATCCTGGGGGTGGAGAGGCTGGACTGTGGGGTGGGCCCAGTGGGAGTGCCTGAGAGGAAGGAAGAGTGGTGGGGGGGAGTGGCAGGAACCCAACCCTCCCCTGGGACTGTCTCAAGGTCCTTATCTGAGAGCAGCCTACATCCTGGACCCACCACGCCCCCGCAGCTTCAGCCCCTCCTGCTGGGCAAGGGGAGGAAACCGCAGGGCTTCCTTGGGAGCTGGCAGCTTTCTGGAAGCCCCAAAAGGTCCTTTCCACCCTCACCTCAAGGCAGCAGCCTTGTGCTCAGGGGGCCAGGCTTTTCTGTTGGTGGGTGGGATGAGAAGACCCTCGGTGGGAGCAGGGCAGGGGGCTCCTAGACTGAGTCATGGACACAGGTCCCTGGGGACTTGCCTGACCTCTGTGGAAGGCTGCCTATGTGTGTGAAAGGAAGAGTGGGAGAGGCACGCCACAGGACCACCAATCCTGTCCACCCTGCCTGGTCTGGGCAGGAAGTCGGGACCTGACAGCTTGTCTACCACCTCTGGACTTGGGACCCAGGACTTAGGGGAGCTGCGAGGGAAATGGCAGTATCCATCTAAGCCAGATCCAACACATTCCTCTCTTTGGACTTGTCCTACCCTACTAATATTTATTGATTGCTCATCGGGTCATTCTCACATTTAATCCTCACTACATTTTACAGAAGAAACTGAGGGTTAGGGTTTCACAACTAGTAGGTCACAAGCCACAACCCAAATCAGCCACATTGGTGTGGTCCACTATGCCCTGCTCCCTTATAAGAGTGGCAGGCTGCCCAGGGCGCTCCCTGCAGCGAGATCCTGAATCTAGGACCCGTTCTTATTTCTCCAGGGGAAAGCGAGACACAGAACATGTCTGAGCATACTCCTGGAGTTGTGCCACGCGGGGCCCTGCCCCTCCCCTTTCCCTCAGCTTCCCAGTTGAGGGCGCAAAGGTCAGGAAGCACCTATGATGCAAAGGTTAAAGAAAACTAGCCAAGAACGGCTTGAGCCGTAGGTCAACCATCCTTGCACCTGGACCTGGATGTAAGAGAAACAGCACGTGGTGGAATGCCCCAGCACTCCTGGAACCGAGAGGCAGGCCTCTGCTTCCCCTCTCCAAGGCCTGCTTTCTCCAGGTGGCCAGGGGTAGCAGGCATAAGCAACTGGAAGCTTGGAGAGGAAGCAGATCCCTTTATTTCCCTATCTGCTGCTCTCTGGCTGATCCCACAGTCTGCACCCAGCGGCACCCCTGGGGGGTGCAACCCCCTCTGACGAGCACTCCAGGGCCCCAGGGAAGTGGAAGGGGACAGCTGTGGCCAGTCCACATCAGATGTCCAGGGAGGCTGCCTGCTGCAGAAGGCACTGGATGGACGGCAGGGTAACCAGCGCTCATGCCAGCAGGGAAAGGCTTGTCGGCAAGGGAAGGGGGAGGAGAGAGCAACGATGATTTCTCCCCCGGGTTCACAAGGGTACTTCTGCCCAGTTCCTCCTGCCCCTGGCCATAAAGACATCACACATAATCTAGGGCAGGAGAAACAACCCCACAGGCCCCCCACCCCCATACACACATCTATCCACATGCAGAAGTCTGCAAGCAGACAGGACCTTTTCTTTGCCTAATCCCAGCTCCAAGCTCTTTCCACAGCAGATTTGGCTCAGGAAGCTGGCCAACCCCGCTGGAAGAGGGAGCTCCTGGGGAAAGTGCGACGTGGCTGCAAGTGTGCCCAGAAAGCAGGAGTCCTGACTGTGGGATTGGGGTGGGACTGCCAGCTCCAGCCTGGATCCCAGCACCGCCCCTATGAAGTCCCCTCACAATCCTACTATCCAAAAGGCAGGCGCTGCCTCCTATCCTGCTTGTCTCCACCAGGTCACTCACTTCTGCAGGAACTCCTCCAGCCCACAGGGCTTCAGGACAAAGTCACCCACGTCCACATCCCTCAGCTCATCATGGGTGTAGCACAGGGTCTGGTAGATGAGCAAGTCGACAGTGGAGGAGCCTGTAAGGAGTGGGCAGGGGAAGCAATAATGGGGGGCGCTGGGGCAGGCGGGGCTCAGCGTGCCCACCCCAATCCCCCACTCCTGGCTAAGCATCCTCCAGCCCCATCACCAACCAGATAAGGCAGGCACACACACAGTTTTGGGGTTGAGGAAAGTGACTGTGGACCTAAAAAGCTGGCCCCAGAGCCAGTCCCCCAAAGGGGTTTCCCTACTGCCCGTCATCTGGGCCATGAGGTGGGGTGGGAATTAAAGCCAAAGGAGGCTACAATCCAAAACACAGTCATCCCCACCCCACCTCCAGGGATGCTCACCACCCACTGACTTACAGTTGCAGGTAAAAGTGAGCGGCTCCCGCAGGCTGTCACACAACACAGTCACCTTCAGGTTGACCTCATCCCCAAGATGCTCCGGGCTCGGAGTGACGGCACTCCAGACATATCCAGTGAGGGAGTAGTCTTGGACATCAGAGCCAGATCGGAGGCTGTGCAGGAAGAGAGGGAGAAGGGCCCTCGCTGTGCCTTCAGAAAAGAGCAATGACAAGAGGCCCCAGGGCCCCTCTGTCCCCACTCAGCCTGGCCCTCCGGGTCTGCAGGCCAGGATGGGGCCCTGGGGAGGCAGCTCGGGGAAACTGTGTCTTGACACATTTGCTCCAGCTGCAAAATATTTCCCTAGCCAAGCTGGACAGTAGAGATCGTTCTAAAAGGGCCAGGCCATCCAGGCTAATTTCAACGGGAAACGTGTCTGAATCCACTTCCTTTCTCTTTTAGCTCCAGATAACACTCTCGTCTCCATCCAGGGTGCATTTGCTACTGAGGGCAACTGAGCCTGAAGCGACTGGGATAATTTGTTAGACAGAGGTTTCATAAATTTTGTCGAAAATGTGAAACTTCTAAGATTTCAAAAAGCCAGCAAACACCTGTTGTAGGAAGCATCCCACAGCTATGAATTCAGATTTATTAAATATGGCTCTTCTTCCTTCTCAGACAAAGTTCTGGAAGGGGTGGCCCTCCTTCCCAGCCCCCACAACCCTCCCAACCCCTCATCACTCTTTAACTCTTACATATCCAGCATGTGGCAAAACGCAGCAACTTCCTCATCTCTCTCCTCTGAGACCTCAAACAATTCATGGCCATTGGCGACGGCATGGGGCCGGGAGCCCACCTTTAAGAGAAGAGCAGCTGACTCAGTGCCTCTTCCCTCGTGGCATCCCCTTCTCACAAGCTGCTCCCAGATCTAAACTCTTAACTCTAGGTGGAAAGACTTTCTAGGCATTCAACATTCAGTGAAAGGGGCACAAGAAAATATGGGAAATCCAGGAATATATTTATCTGCTGTCCTAGGAGACCAACAGCCAAGTTGAAAAGGAGGACTTGAAACCGTGGCTAGTTTGGATGGGATGGACAAGAGTATTGCCAAACCTCCTTCCGAGGGGCAACGGCACCTAATAAGCTCAATCCAGCATGCTGGGCATTGCACAGCAGTGCTTGGCTGCTGGGCCGGCTCCCTGGGGGATGCTCCCAGAGGCCTGGCATGGAGCTGGGCAGGCAGCTATTTTCCCTGCCCCCACAGTGACACCAGGGCAAGTGGGCTGCCCAAACCATCCCCAGGGAAGCTGGGTCCCAGGCAAAAGCCTTAACATCCACAGCAAGCCCCGGGGACCCAAAGCAGAGTGACTGAGAGCCCTCGATGGAGGCAATGACTCAGACACATGTGCCTTCTCAGTGGAAGCTATTTGAGGAAGAAGGTGTCAAAGCAGCTTTCTGGGCAGGAGAGAACCTGTGCAAGGCTTAGTTCCCCTCAGCTCCCGAGTCTTCCGGTTCGGAACAGCTGGGATGCCAGAGATCCCACCTGGGCCCCACTTCCTGTCCAAGAGAAAGGGTGTGGTGGTGGGGATTCTCTCAGACAAGACCTGACAGTCTCCCATCACAGAGCTGCTTTCTGTCACCCATGAGGAGTTCTACAGAAGCCCTCACGCAAGGCCCGTAGCCCAACCTAGGGAGGAGGAAGTGGGGGGAGCCAGTGCATGACGGGTTTCTGCCTGACAGGCTTCCCAGAGCCGCCAGGGGAGGCCACCCCCAGGGAATGAGGCTGCAGCTCAGATGGAGTGCTAGCTGCATCCGGTAAAGGCAGCCAGTACCAGCAGCTGCTTCCGGGGAGCCCGAGCTCCAGTCTGTGTGCACGACAACACCTCGTCTTTCATCCTCCCCCTGGCTGTGCTCACGTCCTCCCCATCCCTCGGGGCAGATGGCAGCTCCAGAGTGTTTCCTCTGAGCGAGCCTCCCTCATAAGCCTTGTTCTCCTGGGTGAGCATGGACGAGGTGCACAGAGGGAAGGGCAGCAGTGGGAGCAGCTGGCATGTGAGGTCCTAACTCTGCCAAGTTCATGCCTGTGTCCCAGTCAAAACAATAGTACCACTGTCAGCAATTAACCCACAAAAGTGAGGCTCAGAGAGAACACACAGAGACAGAGACAGAGAGGAGGGAAGGCAAGGAGGGGAGAGAACAGAGTGGCTACTGAAGGCCATCTTCATGCCCTTTCAGTACCACTCACTAGCTCTAGAAGAAGACAAAAGCCACTTACGTTCGCCCTGCTGGCAGGCCCTGGTGGCATCGCCCGATGCTGGCTGGGGGAGTCTGCTGGGCAGAGGCTGACAGCGGGGGTACAAGGCTGACATCTGGAGCCAACCGTGTCCAGAGCTGGCTCCACAGGCCTGGGATAAGGAGGGTCCCTCCGGCTGGAAGCCCGGCGAAGGCGGGGCGGCGGTACAGGCCGAGGGCCTGAGGGGTACCCCCTGCTGGCGGGATGAGCCCCTGCACCGAGCTGAGGTGGGGAAGACCAAGGACGCATTTCCCCCCTAAGAACTGGCAGGAGCTTTCTGCTTTGCCGTAGCTTCTTCAAGGAGACTGGAGCGAGCTCCCTCTCAGAACTCTGCTGACACACAGAGGATGGGCAAGGGCCAGGGAGCGGGGAAAGCAGAGAGAAGGAGCGGCAGAGGTGGCCACCTACCAGGCAGGCCCAGCCCTACGCAGGGAACTCGGAGCAGGGAACAGGAATCTCCCCGTCCCTATAAATAGCGGGAGCAGCTCCACCTCTCAGAGCAGGGCCTTTAAAAAGCCCAGAGCTCTAATGCTGTGACTTATCCCAGGAGCTAATTCTGCTCCGGGGGATTCTCTTAGCAGAAGCACAGGAAGGAAGGACCACGTGGCTTTTCCAGAGTTGTGAAGGATCCCAATTGCTGGGACTTAAGGTGGGAAAGCCCCAGGATCCCTTAGACAATGGGTAAGGAGGAAACAGAGATGGACCGAGGTGGAATGCTGTGCCTGCAGCAGTCAGCAGCCACAGGGTGCCTCTCGACTCCTCTGGGGCCAAGGTCTCCAGGGCCCAAGGGTGACACAAAGTGGCCTTCAGGTCCCACCCATGGAGATGCTGCTTACACTTTTTATTTTTCTTTTTTAAGATTTTATTTTTCCTTTTTCTCCCCAAAGCCCCCCGGTACACAGTTGTGTATTTTTAGTTGTGGGTCCTTCTAGCTGTGGCATGTGGGGTGCCACCTCAGCATGGCCTGATGAGGGGTGCCATGTCCGCGCCCAGGATCTGAACTGGCAAAACCCTGGGCTACCGCAGCGGAGCACACGAACTTAACCACTTGGCCACGGGGCTGGCCCCTGCTGACACTTTTTTAAAACAGAAAAAGGATCGAAGTTGCCCTAGAACGCCCACCCTGCGCTTCTATGGAGATACTTTGCTATTTCATCCTATGAACTGATAAAAGGAAAATCACTATTATCATACTGCACATTCTTTCTACGTATTTGCACTGTGCAAAGAGACGGCTGGTGGTGACGGCTGCACAACAAGGTGTATGTACTTCACGTCACTGAACGGTACACTTAAAATTGGTTAAGACAGTAAATTTTATGTTAAAAAGAGAGAAAGAGAGACAAAAAGGGAGACAGAGAGAGACAGGGGGAAGAGAGAGACAGACAGACAGACAGAGAGACAGAGCAGGACAGAGACAGAGAGACAGGCAGAGAGAGACTGAGAGAGACAGAGGGAGAGGGAGACGGGGGGAAGAGACAGAGAAAGAGAAAAGAGAGAGAGAAGAAGCAAGCTTCAGGACAGGAAAGATCGGGCGGTGGTGCGCCTTAGACTTTCGGGCAGGGCGGTTGAGGGGTCTGGACCAAACTCGGGTATTCAGTGGGCATTAAACAATGGCTAATATTATGACTGAGCCTCATTACCACGCAGCATTTTTGGCAGAGCAGAAAGTCAGAAAGCAGAAGCCACTTGCTCCAGTCCACAAGGCCATCTGGCCATAGAATCAAGGAACTCCCACCCCAGTTCAGTCCTTACATCATGAAGTAGGCGTACCCTAGCAAGTGAGGTTGCAAAATGCCGGCCCCCAGCAGGGCTGTATTGGCCAAGATACACAAACCCAGCCCTGAGAAGGAGCCACGTCTCCACTGCTGCCCCTCTTCCTCTCCCCACCAGGGCCCAGGGACCTGACGACAGAACCAGAGGGGAGGAGCAAAGAAGAATGAGGGGCTTTCTGTTTCCTAACGACACAAGGAAAGGGGCACAGGAAAAACACAATAAGGTCCTCACCGGAGCAGCAGAAATGCGGTGGTTCGTGCCAGGTGTAGCATTTTTTCGGTTGGCATAGCGGGAGGCATAGGTGCGGGGGGGCACCTGAGGGGGCATGGTCTTGCTCCGGGCCACGGGTTTTCCAGGAGTGTCCTTGCCAAAGTCCAGAGGCCCCCGGCCCTCCTTCCAGCCCCTGGTGGTGTCCCGCAACATCTCTGCATCGTAGGTTGACTTCAAGTTGAGCCGTGTAATTGCATCATTGATACCATCATAGTCCACACACGCCAGTAGGGGCCCTGGACCCCCACCTCCCCGCTCCTCTTCCTCCTCTAAGATCCGATGCCCTAGCAATTTGCCTGGAGGTTGTTCGATCAAAGACAAAGTGTTGATGTCATTGGGCTGGAAGATCTTGGAGGATGAGGGGGACCCCTTTCTGGGAGGCAGAGGAGGGTTGTCCCAGATAGACACTCGGGGAGGCAGAGGAGGTGGGGACAGTTTCTTGGAAGAGCCATCTACGTCCCCAGGTCCTGGGGACAAAGAGAGCCCCCCATCTGAACCATCAAAGATGTAGAGATAGTCTCCAGCCAGGGAGCCTTTAGGCCAGGGATCTGGGCCAGGCTGGGAGCCCTGGGAGGTAGAGTGGTTGGGTGGCCGTTCTTGTGGGGAGACTGAGTTGTAATTGAGGGTAGGATCGGAGCCAGAAAGACCGCGTAAGAGCTTGAAGTCCTTCCGCCTTCCTGCTGGCTTGCTGTAGAAGTCTAGGACAGGCTCATCCCAGCTGATGAGAGAGGGGTCTGTGTTCTGCTTGGCTCTGCTTTCCTCCTTGTCATGCCGGAGCTGGGACAGAGCATCATACTCCATCTGCAGGGCTTCGGCCATCGCCAGCTCTTTGCGGCTGATGCCCACCGACTCCAGGGACTTCCAGTGTTCTCCATTTCCCTGAGTCGAAGACATAGTGAGGATGGGGGACAGAGGAGACAAGGAAGTCCTTTACTTCCTGCCAAGGTCAGGTCTGCAGGGTTGTGGCATGGTGTCTGGGCACCTGCAGGTAAGGGGCGAAAATATCAATCGTTCAGTCACAAAAAGAGATGTATTAATAATCTGACTTAGGTGACATAATCTGCGCCACTGCCTGTTTCTTCAGTGCCTACAACAGATGGAAAAACACAGAAAAGTGGAGGAAAAAAGAGATACCAAGACAACTTTATTTACCTATCTATTACATCCATCAACCCATCCATTTCTCTATACATGTCTCCATCTCTGGCCCCTAACTCCCAACATCACCTCTCTCACATGTGCCCCAAGGACAGAAGGAGGCACTTTGCATCAGTCAAGAGGAGAAGATGGAAACAAGGGCTCCTCGGCCAGTTTAAAGAGGATAGCTCTCATATACTGCTGGAGGGGAGTGTAAAATGGTACAGCCACTTTGGAAAACAGTTAGCTTCTTGTAAGGGTAATCATCCACCTAGCATGTGAACCAACAATCCTCCTTCTAGTTACTTACCCAAGAAAAATGAAAGATATGTCCACACAAAGATTTGAACACGAATATTCACAGCAGCTTTATTTGTAATATCCCCAAACTGGAAACAACCCAAATGCCCATCAAGAGGTGAACGGATTAAAAAAATGTGTTATGTCAACACAATAGAATACTACTCAGCAACAAAAAGGAATGAGTTATTGACACATGCAATAACATGGACGAATCTCAAAATAACTATGCTGACTAAAAGAAGCCAGACAAAAGAGTATGAGTATGTAGGATTCCACTTACATAAAATTCTTGAAAATGAAAACCAACCTAGGGTGACAGCAGATCAGCGGTTATCTGGGAAGGGGCGGAAAGAGGAATGGATTACAAAGGAGCATAAGGGAACTTTTGGGGATGATGAACATGTTCATTATCTTGACTGTGGTAATGGTTTCAAGGCTATACACATATGTCAAAACTTATCAAACTGTACACTTTAACTACGTAGTTTATTGTATGTCAATTATACCTCAATAAAGCTATAAATGAGAAGTACAACAGAGCATTATGAAATAGACCTTATAATTTACTCAGATTGCACTAAAATCCTCCCAAAAGACACCAATAAGAGCAATAAAACAAAGCCTGCCATCAGGTGAGACCCGGGCACCTGATGGACTACAGGTGTGCCAAAACACTGATTTTTTCTTCCCTCGGCCCTCCGGAAGGCAGACAGGAAGGGAGGACCCCCAGGCCAGCTGCCTCTGGCTCCAGGCAGCCCCCTGCATTAACGCCAGTGTCGGTATCTTTTTCTTTGGAAGCCATGACATGGAAAAGGTACTGGGGGCTGGCCTGGTGGTGCAGCGGTTAAGTTCGCATGTTCCGCTTTGGTGGCCTGGGGTTTGCCAGTTCAGATCCCGGGTGCGGACATGGCAACACTCATCAAGCCATGCTGTGGCAGGCATCCCACATATAAAGTAGAGGAAGATGGGCATGGATATTAGCTCAGGGCCAGTCTTCCTCAGGAAAAAGAGGAGGATTGGAACCAGATGTTAGCTCAAGGCTGATCTTCCTCAAAAAAAAAAAATCATGAACTATATGGGGGCAGCCTGGAGGCACAGCGGTTAAGTGCACACGTTCTGCTTCAGCAGCCCGGGGTTCGCCGGTTCAGATGCCGGATGCAGACGTGGCCCTGCTTGGCAAGCCATGCTGTGGGAGGCGTCCCACATATAAAGTAGAGGAAGATTGGCCCGGATGTTAGCTCAGAGCCAGTCTTCCTCAGCAAAAAGAGGAGGACTGGTGACAGATGTCAGCTCAGAGCTAATCTTCCTCAAAAAAGAAAAAGGCACTGAATGAAAGGCTGTGGTGACAAGGTTAGCCTGGCCCACAGGTTCTCACTCTGCCTGACATTAGAAACTGGGGAACTTTTTAAAAGGACTCCCAGGTACTCTCAAGAGATTCTGATTTATTGGTCTGCGGTAGGGCAGTGGTATTTTTAAAATTCCCCAGGAGATTCTAGTCTGTAGCCAAAGCTGAGAACCATGACCTTTGTATGTTTCAGACTAGGTTGGGGGAAGTAAGTGTGAAATAGTCTGACCCTAGCACCAGCAGCTGAGATCACAATTTCCTAAAATTATCCAAAATTGTTCATTCGCTTGTACTGCTTTACTCAACAAACATACGAAGTGTGTAAATCCTCCTGATTAGCAAGTTGAAAACATCAATAGGAAAAAGGTTCAGATAGATTCTTGGGTGGCAAATTCAATCAGATCCACAATGAGTTAGGACAAGGGCATCCCTTCAGCTGATATGCCCTCCTGGGACCCTGGGGCATCGGTCAGGCACAGGTGCAGAACCCCGGCCTAAAGGGCCAGGGCTGGCTCAGGGAATCTTAGGAAGTATTTCCCAAAGATCGAATAGCCAAGCCTCGCCTTAGGGCATACGAAACAGTTCTCTGCTGATTTCTCTGCCAGTTGAGTTTCTCCATCCTTCAACAGCTTAGTTTTGACCACAGAAGGTTAGAGAGTCTTGCTATTTGAAATTCAAAGGTTTTGGATGAGCAGATGGAGATACTCAGAATTTAGATGCCTGGAGCTGGGGAACTGGTCCCAGGAAAAGGAGGTCCTAGCGCTTTAGCTAGGAGACACTAGCCAAGCGCTCAAAGGTGCACTGAGCTTAAGCCTTGCAAACCAGAGAAGGACTGTGTATTTCCAGCCCTGAGCGGGGATAAGCAGAGCAGGAAGATTTGCCTTAGCCAGGCACCACTGAGAGGAAACTGAGGCCATTGGAAATAATCTCTCTCAACTTCCTGCCTCTCTTCCCCACCGCCTTATCCACGCTTGCATGCAGCCTCCTTTCCTGTTTTGGTCTCAGAGGAAGGCTGGGCACAAGCCTCAGTGCTCCTGCCCCATCCACGAGGTCTCCTCCAGGATGATGCTGCACACGTCTCGCCTCCCTCTCCTGCATCTCCACCTCTTCTCCTTAACTGGGTCTCTCTCTTCAGCACGTACACATGTTCAAGCTTCTACTACCCTTAAAAAGAAACACCTGCACCCTAAGCACCTCCCCTCACCTCTGTCCTCCAGCTAACACCTCTCGGTTCTTCCTCCCTTCCCAGCCGAGCTTCAGGAGAGTAGAGGACATGGTTCCCAATTCCCTTCCAGTTACTCTTCAACTCACCATAACCTGGCTTCTGCCATCTGCATCCCACTCAACTGCCCCAGCACAACGCCAGGCCACCCAATTCCAGGCATCCCCGCCAGCCTGGACATTGCCGCGGCCCTGGGCTCTACAGACCATTCGCTTCTTCCACAAAAACCTCTACCCTCTAGCTTCCGTGACACTATTTTCTCTTGTCCTCCCCTGAAACGCTGGTGTTGGCTCCAGATCCCACTCTCAGCCCACCAGGAGCGCGACACCCCGTCGGGCAGTCTCATCTGACCATTTCCTCGTTAAGGGCCCACGCGCAGATGATGCCAAATCTGTCTCTCCCCTCTCGTGTCAAACCCCAAACGTCCAAAGCTGAACTATCACCTTCCTTTTTCATTCCCACAACCTTCTCCTCCCCAACCCACTCGCCACTGAGGTGAACGACACCACCCAGGCCCCAAGCTAGAAACCCTGCAGTCATCCTGGATTCCCCCTTCCTTTCACCCCCATATCCAGCCACCAAGGCTGGCCACCTTTTCCTCTTCAACGCTCCCTAAATCTGGTCCTTCTATCCTAACTGCAGCGGCGCTACCCAGGCCTTAGACCTCTTGCTTGCTCTCTTGGGCTGTTACAAGAGCCTCCTCACAGGCCCCAGCGCCCTCGTCCAGGCTTTCCCCACAGTCTCCTCACAGGCCCCCAGCGCCCTCGTCCAGGCTTCCCCACAGAGTCTCCTCACAGGCCCCCAGCGCCCTCGTCCAGGCTTTCCCCACAGAGTCTCCTCACAGGCCCCCAGCGCCCTCGTCCAGGCTTCCCCCACAGAGTCTCCTCACAGGCCCCCAGCGCCCTCGTCCAGGCTTCCCCCACAGTCTCCTCACAGGCCCCCAGCGCCCTCGTCCAGGCTTTCCCCACAGAGTCTCCTCACAGGCCCCCAGCGCCCTCGTCCAGGCTTTCCCCACAGAGTCTCCTCACAGGCCCCCAGCGCCCTCGTCCAGGCTTTCCCCACAGAGCGGCCAGCGGGCTCTCCACAGTGTCAACCTGATCGCCTCAGGGGCTGGGTAAGGCCTTCATGGCTCCCTACCCAACCCCTTCCCGAGGCCTGTCTTTATCCAGGCTCGTCTCCCGCTCATCTCCAACCACCCATCACCACAGGCGACGCCTCTGTGATCTCCCTCCGCGTCTCCCCTCTCCTGGGCATGCCCTTTCGGACGCTCTTGCCTGCAACTCCAACTTGCCCTTCTCAGACTTTGTGCAGACACTGCTCTCTTCAGGAAGCCTCTCTGAACCCCCAGGTTGAACTAAAGGCCCCTTCGTTACACTCCCAATAGCAACCTGTATATATCTCACACATAGGCTTAAAATATCTTTTCTTTTTCTTTTTTAATTGAAGGCTTTTTTCCTAAGTTGCATTCAGGCGTTTTATTTTATTGATTTTTTTAAAGAAAATTTCTTCTCTTTTCTTTCTTTTTTTGGTGAGGAAGATTGGCCCAGAGCTAACATCTGTTGCCAGTCTTCCTCTTTTTTTTCCTCCCCAAAGCCCCAGTACATAGTTGTATGGCCTACGTGTAGGTCCTTCTAACTCTTCCACATGGGGTGCTGCCTCCGCATGGCTTGATGAGCAGTGTGTAGGTCCAGGCCCAGGACTGGAACCAGTGAACCCTGGCCCACCAAAGTGGATCATGTGAACTTAACCACTATGCCACCAGGCCAGCCCCTAAAATATCTTATTCAAAATTAAATGTGTCTGGATCTGTCACTCCCACTAAGCTCTCCAAGTTCCAAATTCACCTCATTCCCGCTGAGAAAAATGTACTTGAACTGGGGCTTAAGGGCACAGCTTTCTGGTGGTGAGAAACTTCAGACTCGGAGATGGGGGATGAGAATGCAGACGGTGTCCTTCCTCGGGTTCTTCAAACACAGGACTGGGGTTCAGTAACCGGGCCAGGTTTGGCACGTGTAAGGGAGGTGGGCGCATGGACAAGACTACCGTGCAAAGCGCCTTCCATTCTGACCTACTGACTCCCTGCAGTCAGACTTCACCGAGGATTCCAAAGTCGAATCCCAGGGCTAGGGCTGCCTCCCAGCCCCGGGAGGACAGGAAGGAAAGGCCCAGGGGCGATCCGGCAGGCCCGACTCCTAAGGCTCTTTGCAGACTGGAACTCAGGCAAGGAAAACCAGCTAGCTCTCTCTGACCACCGTCCCCAGGGCTCCCGGGCAGGCCGCCACCAGACTGTGTGTCAGCCACGCAGGGAAGGAGGCCCAGCCGCTGACAGATCTCATGCCGGGGGCCACCTGGCTGCTGCTCCCGCCAAAGGACTCAGCACTCGCTCACTCTGATGCCGAGGGATCTGCGGTCAGGAGGCAGGACAAGCAGCATCCCCTGCAGGACCAGGAGAGCCACCTCTGAAGGTGAAGCAAAAGTTAAGAGCAGAGCAAGGCAGACGAAATCCAGAGGGGAGAAGGCAAGGCGGGGGCACCCAGGCCCGACAGCCTGCAGCTGCCGCGAGCAGGCTTCCCTCGAAGAACTCAAGCCCCAAATTTCGCTTTCTGGGAGCAGTGGGGGACGGCTCACAGAGTATTTTAGGAATCAGAGTCTCATGTTTCCTGCCTCCCCCCACCCCCAATTCAGTTCCTTGTCTGCCAGCCTCTGCTGGGCTGACAAGTTAGAAATTGCTCTATTCCTCGAGAGCTACCAGGGATTCTGTACAAAAGCAAACAGCCATCCAGGTCCCAGGAGAGAGCTGGGGTGGATGAGGGCCTGGGTCTGTGCAGTCCATCCAGGAAGAGGTGGCCGGGGCCAGAACCATTGTGTCGCACAACTCCAGGGTGCCAGGGAGCACCCATATTGTTTGCTACGTGAATGACACCCCCAACCACAACAAAGAACCACATGAACAGTGGCCCCTGGAGCTGTGCCCCTCGGTGGCTCTGACTGTGTCCCCTCTAGCATCCACCTCTCAGAGAGCACAGGGAAGTCATGAAAGGTCGTTTCAGCCAGTCTCCTTTCACCGCCGGAGTGCACTGACGGCTAACATTTCCCTGCACCTGCACTCTCTCTTTCTCTGCTTAACCATTCGAAAGTAAGATGTAAATACTTCACCTCCAGATACTTCAGCCTGCATCACTAGGACATCCTCCTACAGAAATGCAATGCCATTAGCACACCTACAAAACTTAATATTGACGCAATATTATCTAATACGTATTATATATTACATTATATATGTATTTTTTAATTATTTATTTATTTTATTTATTTTTAAAGATTTTATTTTTTTCCTTTTTCTCCCCAAAGCCCCCCAGTAAGTAGTTGTATATTCTTGTTGTGGGTCCTTCTAGTTGTGGCATGTGGGACGCTGCCTCAGCGTGGTTTGATGAGCAGTGCCATGTCCGCGCCCAGGATTCGAACCAACGAAACACTGGGCCACCTGCAGCAGAGCGTGCGAATGTAACCACTCGGCCACGGGGTCAGCCCCTGTATTATGTCTTATAGAATAGTAATGACTGTTATATTATAATAATATCTAATATCTAATATATATATTAGATTAGTCCACATTCAAATGTTAGCAATTGCCATCTGTGAAGTTTTTCAAGTATACAAATTCCTGGCCCCTCCCAACAGGTCTGATTCAGTAGGGTAAGTCCCTGGACTCTGAATGTTCCAAAGCCCCTCAGGCAATTCAGATGTGCAGCCAGGTTTGATCCCAGAGACTAGGGTTTCAGAACTCCCAGGAGGACAAGAGGGAAGTGCGGAAAGGGACCCCAGAAAGCACCAGGTGGTCAGCTGGTGAAGAAAGAGGACATGTTTATGGCCAAGCAGGTTGATGCCAGGGTCTAGGGAGCACCAGGCACCAAACTCAGTCCACGCAGCTGCCGACAGATGGCTGGAGGCTGGCGGGGGAGGAAATGGGTCAGGGCAGAGCCACACAATGGTTCAGAGTCACAGGGTGGAGAGAAAGGAGAGGGCACTCCCTCCAGTGAGCTGGAGTTCAGTCCCTGTGCCAGAGGGGGAGGGGCCGCAGGGGGCCCCCCCATACCAGCTGCGAGTGGAGAGGGCTCCCTGCTCTCATGCTAGAGGGCGCTGTGTCACGGCTGCTCTTCTGGGACAGCCTAATGGGCCTGGGTCGTCTTCTCCCCACGAATGTGGGGCAGCCACAGAATTGGGTCCCAATGGGCGTTGACTACCAGCTCCGTGCCAGGTGCCAGGCTAGACCTAGAAGTATTCTTGTGACCGTGGCAGACATCCAGAGAGCTTATGATCTAGCAAAGGTGACAGACACATCCATAAATAATGCAATCCCCCCCTGGGGGCACAAGGCAGGGAAGCACTGCACATCTTGGCCCACCTTCAGGGGCGGGGCGGGGGGGTGGGGGGGGGGGGAAGGAGAGCTATCCAGCAAGGTGGTAAAAAACACGGAGGGTCTCAAGCCCCAGCCTTGGGTATCCTACCTTCTAGCAGTTTTTTCCAAGAGAAGAGGACTCAGTTCTAGGACTGCCCTAGGAAGGGACCTTTAGCACCTCCCCTCAGGACAGACAGATTCAAGGGGTTAGAGGCCATAAAGACTTAATCACTTTGGCTTCCAGAGTTTTCTCTTCAGAGAAGATTCCTGCCCTATCCACTCCCAACATCCACACTCATCCACACCCCAAATCCCACTGGCTTTGCAGCCAGGAACCTGTCCCCACACCTCACCCCACACACCTGCTGCCCTGCTCCACCTTGAAAGGGAAGATCAGCATGCCCTGCACCAGAGTCCCACTCCTCCAGCAGGAAGGTGTATCTAGAAGGTCAAGGAGGCCAGCTCCCTGCCTCAAACAGGTATCTGACCCCTGCTTCCTTATCTAAAGCCTAGAGGTCTGATATGGCTCTACAAGCTTGACGTCAGGCCCATCGCTGAATCACACCCTTTTCCTTATCTAACCTCCGTTCCCTCTGTCAGGGCGGCTCTCAGTGAGCTCCAGACGTGGGCAGACAGATCTCTGCTTGCGTCTTCTCCCCACTCACGGCCGCTCTCCAGTGTCCTCTTAGCCAAATTAAAGTGGCCACATGGTTCCGTCTCTCCCACCGGAACTTACTTTCCCTCTCTCTCTTCCCCAGGCCTACCCTGGACTTTCCACTAATTTGAGGCCAAAGTGGACGCAAGGGTTGGTAGAGGCTCTCTGGGTCCCTGGAGGGCAGAGGGACAGGTGCTGGGAGGCTGTGTGACACGGTTAGGTTGAGCTGGGTCTACATTCAGAGCCCTGGAGCCCTGGGTCCCAGCTCAGAAAGCATTTGTGCAGTTGGTTCTGTTCCCACACGCACACACAGGATCCCTGGAGACCAGGTCCTACCACACACCCTGCGGACTCGGGAATCTGAGCAGAAAGAAAGGCAGGGATGGGAGAGGTGAGGCAGCTCACAGCTCTTCTCAAAACATTCCTTCCTAATTAATTGTGGGAGTGGTTACACGACTGTATTTGTCAAAAATCATAAAAGTGCACATTAAAATAGGTGAATTTTACTGTCTTAATACTTCAATAAAAATTTAACTTTCAACTGATTCAAATAAATATAAGGAAGATAATAAAACTTTTTAAAAAAATTCCTTCCTAGAGCCAGCAATTTATACGGCGGGGTCAGGGACGAGGAGCTGGCAGTCAGCTGAATGGAACCCCTGGCACAGAAGGAAGCGAGGTCGCTAACCCAGAAGCCATCGCAGGAGCCAGAGCAGCCACATCTCCTCTGTCTGGTCCACACTTCCTGCTGTTTCCCCCTCTGTCCTCAGCCACTGCAGCCCCAAGAACCAGCCCTTCCAGTTCAGACCAGCCAGTTCTGAGCCGGTGTTAAGAATTAGGGCAGAGGAAGGCGGTGGGACAGGTGGGCGGGGGAGCCCAGGAGGGCCTTCCCTCACCAACCTTGGGCTCCAGCTGAGGGGACTCCTGAGGAAACTTCTTTACACACAACTTTGATACCAACCCAGGAATATCAGAAAAACAACCCCCACATTTCTGAACAGCAACATCCAGGAAACCTGAGTCTGTGAAGGTGCCTCAGCCGTGAAGCACAAAGGGAGCCCTGTGGGAGGGGGATATGAGAAGGTGGCGTGCCGGGAGAGGATACCACAGCCCTCTCTGGGGCCTCCCCTCCTCAGTTTTGCTTCACTGTCCCATTTGCTTCCTTCAAAATGAGGACTTGGGGGCGGCCCGGTGGCGCAGCAGTTAGGTTCGCATGTTCCACTTCGGCGGCCCGGGGTTTGCCAGTTCGGATCCCGGGTGCGGACATGGCACCACTTGGCACACCGTGCTGTGGTAGGCGTCCCACGTACAAAGCAGAGGAAGATGGGCATGGATGTTAACTCAGGGCCAGTCTTCCTCAGCAAAGAGAGGAGGACTGGCAGCAGATGTTAGCTCAGGCTAATCTTCCTCAAAAAAAACCACAAACAAACAAACAAAAAAATGAGGGCTCCTGCAAGGCCCAGACTGTGATCTGTCACCTCCAGTCCAGCTTGCCCAGCTCATGCCTTTGGAATCCAGTTCCCCAGGATTCCCGTGTGGGCTGTAAAGTGCCCTGGAGGAGGCCAGCCCATGAGGCAGAATCCAGAAAGCAGTTGACAGCTGTTCCCATCCAACCTTGGCACTGACATGAGGACAGAACGCACCAAGAAGGGTCTGCTCTGCCTGGAGAACTCAGTGAAGGGAAGAGAGGAGAGGCAGCAGCAAGCCGCCCACTGCTCCGGTCCTGAGTCCCCAAGTCCTTAGGTGCAGGACAGGGCTCACCATCAGTCTGCAAGGAGCCAGGAGGAGCACTCAAATTGTGGCCCAACCCTACGGCAAGGGGGTGGGGATGGATCTCAGGGCAACTGCAGAGCCGCTGGGCTCTCCAGAGGGCACCGAGTAAAGCTGGTGGGACCACGCTCCAGATGAAGGACCTCTCCGCTGGGGACTGAGGCTTTGATGTTTAGGAAGCGTCTCCAATTCATTCAATTAGAACAAATTCTTTGGTTGTTTTCTGATAGCACCTTTTTTAGTTGCCTGAAAGGTTCTCTCTCTTTTCTCTGTGTCTCCGTCCGTTAGAGATGAGCAGAGTGAGGCCCACTAAGGGTCAACGACTTTGCCCTGGGTCTCACCCTGGAGCCACAGCAGAGCTGGGAACCCAACGCCGGGAGGCTACATGGTGCTGATATGCAGACACAATCTTGGGCCCAGCCTTGTGCTCTTTCCCAACAAGCACACACTTGGCACAGATATGCCTGAGCCCCAGGAGGAGAAGGACCCGGGGAACTGGTCCCCAGGATGATCCTACCCCTAGAGCAGAGAAGGCAGAGCCAGCAGCCCCCATGTGGTGGTGCTATCTGTGGGAAGGGTGGGGCAACTGCCTGTAAGTCTGGGCGCAGGAGCCAGCGGACAGGGACAGGCTGTGTGGGCAGCGGGCTGCTGACAGTTGACAGCCACCTGCTTGGCCCAGAGGAGGGCAAAAGGAAGTCAAGCAGAGAAAGGTATCCCCGAAAGGCAGAGGCGCTGAAGACCAGCCCCCACACCATGCCCAGGGCAAGCTCCCCCCCCCCTCAGGGTAGAGAGGCTCTGCACAACTGTCCACAGCCCTGCCCACTGTCCCTCTGCCACCACACTTCCTAAACTAGCAATCCAGACATGGGTCAGATAATAGAGAATATCTTCAATTAGTGCTAACTCCTCCAATGAAAAAAATTCCTGACAGACTGCAGTCATTCTCAGGAACCCAAAGTCACGGTAACCGCACAAACGACACACACCCACACACCTTCCCCCACGCACCCCCCACACACTCCGTGTTTACCCCACCCCCTTCACTTCCTTCCCTGTGCACACAGCCCGCCACCCCCGCAACCCCCTCCACCTTCCCTCTCCCCTCTACACACACACCCACACCTTCCCCTACACACCCCACACGTACCCCACATACTCCACGCATACCTCATACCCTCCCCCCACGTGCACACCTCCACACCCCGCATACATCCCACAACCCCCACACTCAACACAAGCACCCACATCCTGTTCCCTACACACCTACACCCCCCACACCACACCCTCCAGCTCACTCACTCCCTTATCAGCTCCCTCAGGAGAGGAGAGGAAGCTGACCTAGACGCCACAAGGTCGTGATCTTAGTGCCACTGGTGAAGAAGTCTGAGAAAAGTAGACAGAAGGTTGACCCTGGAAGAGAAAGGAAAACGGGACCCCTCAGCTCCAGGGAGCAGCTCGGGCCTCCCAAGCAGGCCGCTCCTTCCCTGTCCACACCCCAGCACGCAGGGCCAGGCCAGAGACCAGGGAGTGCGCATGCCAGGGAAGAAGACTCCAGACAGAAGAGCTCCTCGGGCAGGTCTCAGGGGCGGCCAGTTATTCCCTAAGTCAGGGCAGAGTGGAGAAGCCCTGGGGTCCCCACAGACAGAGTAGGAAAAGAAAAGGGCACCAGCTCTCAAGAAGCCCCCATCTTTCAGCCCAGAAAAAAAAACACTCACAAACAAAACACCACCAAACACTTGATCCTAACTTACACGGGGGTGTTGGAGGCCAGGGTGTCAGCCCCTCCCAGGGACATTCACTTGTTTTTTTTTTTTTTGAGGAAGATTAGCCCTGAACTAACTGCTGCCAATTCCCCTCTTTTCGCTGAGGAAGACTGGCCCTGAGCTAACATCCATGCCCATCTTCCTCCACTTTATATGTGGGACACCTACCACAGCACGGTGTGCCAAGCGGTGCCATGTACACACCCAGGATCCAAACTGGCAAACCCCCAGGCCAGCCTCTAGGGACATTCACATTTAAAAGCAGAGCCTGAGGAGAAGAGAGCCCAAGCCAACCTGTTATGGAAGTGGTAAGGGAGGAATGAGCCATTGAAAGGTGGGCGGGGTGGAGCTCTGGGGCAGGCCTTGCCTCTCCATGGCCTCCCCTGGTGTTGGCTCCTGAGCCCAGGAATCTCTTGCCCCTCCCCAAAACACAAGTTCCCCGGTGCTGCCCATCAGGCAGCTTGTGCCTTAGGTCACTGACCTCTCCAATCCCTGGTCCTGGCTTTCGTTGCCCAGCCTGACCTAGGCGACCACCAGGCCTTCCCCAGCAGCCATGCAGTTCCACTGCACTCTTCCTGGTGGCAGACTGGAAGGACATCCTACTCCAAGGTCAGTCAAGGACACTGACCTAGGGGGAGACCAAGGATTTCACCCAGGTCAAAAGAGAAACTCCACTTGGGATGCAGGGCCCTAAGGGGGAACTGAGAAATGAGACCTCCCCCTCCCCTGAGACAGCCTCTCAGCGTCCAGAATCCCCAAACCACAGTGAAGGGGATACCTAGACAGGGGGGACTGGGAAGAGGGAGGCAGACAGTGGTCCTGATGGTGCCAGATCCCAGCGGATCCCAGCCAGGACCCCTGTGCCAGCCTGGTCACCCCCTAGACTTGTCCCAGTGGTAGGCTCAGGTGCTCTCAGCCCCGCTCATCTACACATACAGCCTGGTGTAGACCCCATGCCCTATGTCCCCGTCCCACTGGGCCCTCAGGGCCTCAAAAGCCACGCATGCGGCCGGAGGCACCCTTCTCTTCCTTGTGCTGTCTCTCTCTCCTCTTTCCACTCCAACTCAAGATCCTCAGAAATCTTCCCTGGTCAACCCCTCCAAACATCCTTACTTCTTTTCTTCTCAGTGTCTCCTAACACTACTCTGCTCTGTGTGTGACACGACGAATTAAAGTGGTGGACTGCCCCTGGTATCTGGGGCACGAGAACAACACATTTGCCTTAGACGGTGTTAAAACAACCATTTGGCATCCCTGTGCATGGAGGGGACAAGACGACTTACTTTCGAAGAAGGAAGTGACCTGGGGGTGGGGAAGGAGAGCAAGGAATCGTGTCGGCTAGTTTTGGCACTGCCCCATACACACCCTAATGCCGTTCTCCTGTCTCCTCTACCCGGCTTTGCACAGGAAGGTCCCAAGGGAGACAGAGGTCCCCTTAAGATGGAGCCCAAGTCCACACTCAGCAAAGGGGACACTCAGCAGAGGGGTGGACCAGCTGCCCACAGGCACAGTGTGGTACGCTCACATGCCACCAGCCCCATCCACCACATGACCCTCACTCAGGTCCACCAAGGGAGCAGAGTCAGGCCATTCTCAGCGGGGATCGACTAACACGCTTGCGGCTGGATGAGGGCAGCCAGGGTGTGACCACCGTGGAGGCATCTGGGAGCTAACATTCCAAAGGCACCTTGCTGACATCCCCTCACAACCACGCAGACACCACAGCAAGGTCTGTGGAGTCAGGCCCTCCAGGGACATGTCTACTGCCGGGACTGGAGCGAGGGTGTCACACTGTTTTGGTGGAAGGGAAGGAGGAAAGGGAGGGGGAGGGGGAGCAGAGGGGAGGCTAACGGAACGTGAGCATCACAGAAATCAATCGACGGGAGGAACAGGCCCCGCCCCGACTATGTGTGCCAGGTTTTGTCCTGCTTAATCCTCACAACAGTTCTTAAAGGTGGGTATTGCTATCCTTATTTTATGATAGGCCACCACACAACTAGTAAGTGACAGAATCAAGAGTTAAAGTCAAACTTGTTTGAGGCCAAAATCCAGCCTTTTTCCCATCCTGCCCTGGAGAGCCAGGCCCGTGGCATTTTACCGAATGTTCAAGCTGATACTGGTAATTATTCTGGTACACCCCCCCACTCTAAACCAAGAAGCTTGGTTTAATGTATTCTTAGTGAACTAAGTTCTCCCAGAACATAAACTCCAGAAGGACAGGATTTTGTCTGTCTTATCCACCACCACACGCTGAGGGCGTCAGGCACCCGGTGAACATTTGGTGCAGAACAGTGAACGAACCGCTGAATAAAACAGAAAATGCAAACGCAGTCAACGGCTCTGGCCAGATCAAACCACTTCCAGCTCACCTCTTTTACCACTCGCCTCATTCCCCACCCCCCACCCCCAATTCCTGTTCACTATTCAGATCTCAGCTAACATTTCATTTCTTCAGGAAGTCTGACCACCTCAAATGTCCCACTTAGGAGATCTCAAAGCATGCCTACATCCCCCAGCACAGCCTGTTTACTGGTTTGGATCCCCCGCTCAGCAGTGCCATCTGTCCCAGTCAGTGAAGGTACCTAAAGTCATGAGAAAGCAGTCAAAACATCTGCTGAATGAGTGAGTGAACGAATGAATGAGTGAGTTGTTTTCAAACATTATCTGACAGACTTATATCCCTTTGAGATCATATCTTTTTCCACAGATGACTTGAAGAAGAACCCTCTCTATTGTCATCTGGCTCTTGGGGAAGCCCCACCTCATTCAGAACTCAGGTGGGCCTCGCTGACATCTTTTCTCAGCACAGGACAGCAGGAGCATCAGTTCTGGAAGTATCCTTCCAGATGCAGGCTTTGGCTTTTCTCTAATTAGTTGTACAATCTTAGGCATGTTTCTTAATCTCAGTTTGAATCTAAACCTCAGCTCTCCCAAATGTAAAAAGGAAAGAGACAATTCCATCAGCATCTGCGTCCTTCAGAGTTGGGGGGAGGGGAAATTACAACAATGTCTGAAAAGCTACTAGCGGACAGACGCTCAGCGCCAGGGCCATCCTTCACCACGTGCCCTTGCCTCAAACTTTTGCTCCTCTTTGCCTCCCTTGTTGGGATCACCTGCAGCAGCAGAGTCAGAGTGCACTTCAGAGAATCTGCCGGCCCAAGTCTCGTGTCAGGAAGCTGTCTCTACCTCTTCTCTTAGTTAAAAAAAGGGAAACCTGCCTTCCTGAAGTCTCGAGTGGAAATCTGACATCCTCAGCTATAACGTTTTTGGGAAAATATAGTTGCTTTCTCCTAGCTTCCCATAATATCCAATTTGCAAACAATCTCTCCTTTCTCAGTCAGAATTAAATGCCCTCTACTGGTGCCCCTGGGCACTTTAACCTCCTTTACCCCTTGGAAGACGCAACAGCAACAGTACGTTAGGTCAGGGACGTGACTGACACTCTGCTTCAGAAAGCAGGGCCCTGAGACGCCTCAGTAGAGGAAGGGTTGTGGCTAGTCTGAGACCTGAGACAAGAAGAGCTCTCACATCTATTTCTCCTACCTAGCAAGGCAAAAGGCATTTCCTCAAAATGGAATTTCCTTAGTTCTCTATTTTTCCCTCACCCTTATGCGTTCTGGTTTGCGGCCAAGGGTACCAACTAGATTAAGATAGAAAGACAGGACTTAGCTGGAGAGGATGCCTCCAGGCAAGCTTATTCCTGGGGGGCCCGGGAACCACATGTGTGGAGTAGTTCTCCTGCCTGGCACCCACCTCCACTGTGGGGAGGATACAGCGTGAGGACACGGGGCAGATCTAACATCCAGGACAGGACCGACGGAGGCAGAGACTTAGGAGGTACAAAGCGTAGTAGGAAGAACTGCCGAGAAGAAAAGAAACCTCTGCCAGGAGATTAGTCCCACGATGAGTGGCTGCGGCCAAGAGAGCACGGCCCAGGAAGCAGGGAGCTGAACAACGTGTTCAAGAAGGAAAGAGGCAGGAGTGAGGAAGTTAAGGTGGAAGGGTAACCAGTTTCTAAAGAGGCAAATGATCTTTGGCTTTTCTTTGAAATACCAGGGAGCCTCTGCTGAGGGAGACTCTCTACAGGAAGTGCTAGGGGAGGGTAACTGCTGAGGATCCCTTCAGCCAGAGGCTCTACATTCTGCCTCAGGACCACTGAGAACCTCTCTCCTGGTCCTTCTCCATACCTTGAGGGCCTCTGTCTTTTGTATCCTTAATCTTTCTAACCAGCAAGGAGATTAGTGGTGAGTGAATTCCATCATCAGTGTTCTGAGAGAAGAGAACTGCCTAAAAATGAAGCCCCTGATGGGGTCCACACTGATTCTAAAGTGCGAACCATAGGTCCTTTCATCTGTCACAGCCCAGTGTAAAGTTCCAGCACTGCTAGTCACCAAGCAATATGTGACAAATACAAATGACTCCTTGGGAGTCATTTCTTCTCAGGGAAATGATTGCCAAGGTCCTTCCCAGTTCTAACGCTTTACGTGATCACAGGAAATGCAAGAATAGTCTCTTTTCACTTTATAAAACAGACACAAAATAAAGCAGATATGGAAATACCAAAACAAAAGATTTGCCTCAATTTTCCCAGGATCCCCCAAGTCCCAAACCTCTTATTAGAGTTGCCCAGAAGGTGGCAAAATTACTTAATTTGATTATTCCCAGTCTTCTCCTTACCCTGAAGGTAGGGACTGAATGAGAAAGCAGAGAAAGATCAGTGAGGCAGGAGCCCAAGGAATTCACACACGTGACCTCACAGGACTGGGAATTAAGGAGGTGCTGCTGCACTGGGCTGGCTGGAGGAAATGTGTCCTCCGGGGCCCCTGTCCTTAATAAGTTTATTATCTAAGGATGTCCCAGTCTGGTGACATAGCATGGGCATTCAAGTCAAGGAATCCAGTATGAATGAATTGTGCAACTCTGCTGTCCCTTTCTGTTCTCCCAAGACCCACTAACTCCCTGACAGTGGCATCAAGGCTGTGAGCATAGGATCTGGAGGGAGACCGCCACTTCAACCCCCTCCTCTGTCATTTCCCCGCTGGCTGACATCAGTAAGTGCTGGCCATTGTATTATTAGCCAGCGCAGCACTACCCTGTCTACAGACAAGAGCCAGCCTGGGGGGGTGGCGGGGGGGTTGCCTCCTCAATTCTCTACAAATACCACTAAGCAGCCTTTTCTTCTCTCCCATTTCCCATCCTTTCAACCCTTTTAAAAAAGAAATACCCAAGGAATAGTTACCTTGGTATTGTCACATCACTCTTCCCTTCACCACAAAGGAAAGGTTCTGGAACATTCTCTATTCCATATCCCTTTCCTCCCACCCTCCCTCATGCCTGCCAGCTCTCCCTCCCTTATCACCAGAGGCTAAACTCAGGATGAATAACCAACATTTGTACAGTACTCTGCAGTTTTCAGAGTACTTTTGCATACATGATTTTATTCAGTTCACAGTAAGCAGGGTATTTCATTCTTAAAACAATCCTGTGAGCCAAGGGTATTATTTTTTTCCCCAGTTTACAGATATGCAAACTAAGTCTCAGACAGGTGCACACAGCTAGGAAGAAAGTCACATGAGGACTAAAGCCAGGCCTCTGGACACTGAAGCACCCTGTTTTCTCTACTACACCACATCACCATGTCTCAGTTCACGTCCTGGGAGTACAGGGAGCCTGAAGTTTAGGGCAAGTTACAAACCCCAAAGGGAACAGAGATCCCCATTTTTCTCCCTGCTGGCCCCAGCAGCAGTGTCCAGGCTGAAGGACCACAGACAAGAGATGCCTGCATGCAAAGTGCCAGGCCCAGATGGGGTGAGGGCACCCCAGAGAGGGAACCGTGGAGTTTCTGCCCCAGCGCCACTGGGCCACAGCAGAGACCACAGGCACGCCAGGCTGCAGGGGAGTCCCGGAGGTGCACCCCAGGGAAAAGCCAGAGGCCCTGGATAAACTGAGCCTGCCTGGCCCCCCACACTGCTGGGAGAGGGAAATGGACACGCTCCCTTCCGGCCAGGGCGGAGAGCTTGATTAGATTTAGACACACACGCTGTGCACACTCAGCAGTAAATTCAGAGCCATGGAAATCAGACCTTGGGCTCACCCAAAGGCCAAAGGAGAAGCAGCCACAGCCTCAGTCCAGGGCTCCGGCTCAGAGCCACCATCTCCTCAGACGCTGGCTGCCAGGCAGAGCTATAAAATGTGCCTCGACTTAATTTTTCCATGGACACAATCCCAGATGGGCCCGCCAGGCTCTGGAGGAGCTGCAATCCCGAAGCCTCAGTGCCTCTCTGCTCTGGATCCACAGCTGGAGTAGGGGAAGGAGGAGCACCAGGGGTCAGGTCTGCCAGCCCTGGGACATTTCTCCTCCAATACCTTTCCAAGGCCCAGCGCAGCAATGGAGTAAGCGCTCACGCTGCGACTGATACAGGGTTGGAATTCAGCGCAAACTGCTTACATCTGCTTGGCCACGTCCCACAGTCAGGTAGTTTAGCTCAGACAGAGGAGGAGGAGCTGTGTTGCCCTGCTTCTGGGAGCCTGGTAGCTGTGTCCTGAAGAATCTGGTCCCATGCTGGGACCAGCCAGCCCAGGGCACAAAATTCTCCAAGAGAACTGAGAAAAAACATCAGGGCAGCCGGAGACAATAGATTCCATCGCAGGCCTGGCTGGTGGGACTGGAGCATGGAAGCCACAAAGACCCCAAAAGGGGGGGGAGACGGAGGGAGAGAAGGTTGGCCTGAAGGAGCCAGAGCTGATTCTTCACACGCATACGTACACACACAGACACCTCAGCTAACTAGGGTGTGTGCACTAACTAACCTCATACATTTGGTAACCTCTTCGCACAGTCCAGGAGCCTGCCAAGCCCCTGGGCTCCTCGCCCTACCCCACTCCACCCCAGCTTGGCAGCCTCCCCGGGGCTTCCTGCTGCTGCGATTGCTCCCCAACATCAAAGCCACCGCTGTCGGGAGCTGAAAATGAGAGACAAGTAGAGGCAAGGAGAGCGGCGCGTCCCCTGAGAGCCCTGGCCTGAGGGTCCCTCTCCCAAGCCTTCTCCTTCTGCTGCAGTGTCCTTATAAGGGAGAAGCCAAGTCTACCATCCGTCCGGCTACAAAGCGTATATATTTCCCAGGCTAGTCGCTGACTTTTCCCCCACTGCAAGAGAAAGCACCACCCCCACACCTCCACTCCAGGGCAGGTTTTGCTTCTTATTTCTCATCTTAAACAAACAAACCAACCCTCAAACCATTGGTTGGTTCAGATCGCCTTGCAGCTGGGAGCCAGGAAGTGTGTTTAGAGGAAAAGGGGTGGGAAACGGGTGCCGGGGGCCCGAGACTGCTCAAGCGGGGCGGCAGTGGGGATGGGCAGCCTACTCGGCGCTGCGGGCCGAAGCTCCCCATCCACGGCGTGCGCGGCTCGGCCCGCCAGGGACCCTCGGCTCCTTCCATTGTCGCACCTCGGCTGTTGCCATGTTGGAGGGACAGCCCCGGCCCAGTGCCCCTCCCCTCGGAGGGCAATTTGCAGACCCCGGGCGGCCGCCCTCGGCTGGGCGCGCGTCCTACCTGTGCTCCCCGCGGGCTTCCCTGCTGGACCCGACGTGTCGCGTGCTCGGCGACGAGGGCTGCTCGCTCCGCGGCTCCAGGCGGCACCGCCACCCGGGCGAGCAGCCGCGCACGCCTCCTCCGGCGCCGCTCCCTCTCCGGCTCCACGCGGCGAGCGCCGGCCCGGGATCCCGGGGCCGCGGGGCGCAGGCAGGGCGCAAGGACCTGCTCGGAGGGGAAAGTCCTCGCGGCCGGGAGCGTGCGCGAGCCCGCAGTCAGGCAACCCCGGGCGAGACAATAGCGGGAGCCGCGGGCGAGCGCGGAGAAGCCATCTCCCGGAGACCCGGCGCACTGCACGGCGCCGCCGCCGCCCGCAGACCCGCCCGGACAGGCGGCGCCGGCCGCCGCAGCCGCACGCCGACTCGGCCGCGCGCGGAGGGCGGGGCGGGGCGGGCGCGGGAGCCCTGGCCGCCCGGCCCTCCTCCTCTCTCCCCTCCCCTCCCTCCCTGCCCTCTCCTCTCCTCTTCCCTCCCTCCCTGTCCTCCCTCCCCTCTCTGCTCTGCCCTCCCTCCCCTCTCTACTCTCCCCTCCCTCCCTGCCCTCCTCCCTTCCCTCCCTCCCGGTCTTCCCTTCCCTCCCTCCCTGTCTTCCCTCCCCTCTCCCTCCCTCCCTGCCCTCCTCCCTTCCCCCCTGCTCTCCCCACTCCCCTCCCTCCCTGCCCTCCCCACTTCCCTCCCTCTCTGTCTTCCCTCCCCTCTCCCCTCCCTCCCTGCCCTCCTCCCTTCCCCCCTGCTCTCCCCACTCCCCTCCCTCCCTGCCCTCCTCCCTTCCCTCCCTCCCTGTCTTCCCTCCCCTCTCCCCTTCCTCCCTGCCCTCCTCCCTTCCCCCCTGCCCTCCCCACTCCCCTCCCTCCCTGCCCTCCCCACTCCCCTCCCTCCCTGCCCTCCCCACTTCCCTCCCTCCCTGTCTTCCCTCCCCTCTCCCCTCCTTCGCCTCCCTCGCTCCCGGCCCTCCCGCCAGGGCACGGGGGAAGAGCAACGCGCGGGCGGCAAGTTGTGCTTTGGAACCCAAGAGCCAGGGTTTCCACTTCCCACTTGGGTGAGGGGTTTTGCAGATGGTCGTTACTTTTGCCTGCTCTGTCAGATGAATGCTAAGTCATCCGGCTGGAAATGACAGTTTTGAGGTCCAGTTATCAGTCTGAGGAATTTCCCCCTTCGCTACGATTACGGTGCCGGAAAGAGCCCCTTCCTTGAGGGCGGAGGTGGGGGGTGGGGGGCTGTCTTGGCGTGCTCAGCCTCCTTTTTTCGTCCGACCTGAGCCCCAGAGAATAGCAATCGACAACCTGAGGGGAAGGGGAGGTAGAGGGTCTTCCAACCCACGTAAGGCAAGGAAAAAAACTCCTCTTTCATACAATATATTTAAAATTTTGACTCTAAGTACCTTTCTTTGAGCAGTGTTCTCCAGGAGAATTTTTCCTGCAAGCTCCACCCAAAAGAAACCCAGAGTTGCCCAGCTCCTCATTTGCATTTGGTTTACGTGATAGCCATGATCTCTGATCTCAGAGTACGTGAACCTTGTCCTCCCCCGGGGCCCTCCGTCTGTTTTTCCTGACCGACTGAAGATCAGCACCTGGTTCTCAGCCCCCCTTCTCCGCAGTCCCCTTCAGGTCCAGGGTCTCGAGACTCCCAGCTGCCCTCAGAGGCTCAGGACCCCCAGCCAGGGCTCCCGTGGAAACATCTGCCAACCTTCTCCTTTCCTGGTGTCGAGGAAATCTTTGTTAAAATGCCACTATTCCAGTCTGTTTTGGGTTTACTAGAGTTAAAAAAAAAAAAAAAAGACAAGTGTCAGAAAGGCCTTTTTAAATGATAAAGGCCTTTTTAAAATTTCTTCATTGCTATGAAACTCTGCAACAACCCAGAACAGAGTTCTTAGATTCATAGAACTGTGGAATTGGAAAAGACGCTCAGTAAGATGATTACTATTTATTATTGGGAAGGCAACTTGGATAACCAGAGGAAGTGCTACATAGGGGAGAAAGCAATAGAAAAAGCGAGTTCACAGTTCAGTAAGATTTCTCGGGATATACTTTTGTTCTCATATTAAATGAAATCTGGATAAATACAAGGGACCCTTAACTGCAGGCAACCCTGGTAAGACAGTGAGAGGAGACGCAGTGAGAGGGAAGACAGAGGTTTGTTTCTTCTTTCTGCCCTGGCAATGTGACCTTGGGTAGTCCACTTCACCCTCTCAGCATCTGTAATAACATCAGCTTCACTTACCACTCAGGGCTGTGTGAGAATCAAATGAGAGAATATAAGTGAATCATTTTGATAACTGTGGACAACTCGCTCATATATCGTAATGTACATCATATATCATAATGTATAGATGGTCCTATTCCTGACCCTCCAGAGCCACAGCGGGTGAAAGCGTGCATCCTTCACTCACTCATTCACCACCTTGTTCACGATACAAATGTGTACGACAGCTTACTCTGTGCCTGTCATCAGGCTGAACTCAGAAGCCTGAGAGAACAGGAGAGCACAGGGCCGTAGTTGTTCAGTCTTGCTGGAGTGACAGGCCTGGCCTGCAGAGCTCACAGGAGCAGGCCTGGGTCCCTGGATTGAGGATCATGTCAAAGGCTTTAAAGTGCATCTTGGTAGGGAGAAAAATTTGTGTTATAAGAGAAACCAGGGCATGCCAAAAAAGTTTAAATTTTGTCCTGTTGGTGAGAGTAAGCCCCCGGGGGTAGACAAGAGGAGCTGGGAGTGATGTGATCAGAAAACACTTTCTGGCATATTACATAGAAGGGTTTGAAGATCACTGCACAGCTTCCACTTGCCCCTCCAGATCCACTTTCCGCCCTCTGGCTTCCTAGTAGGGGTTGGCCAATGGGGAGCCATGGCAGGAAATTGGGAGGAAGGAGGTCTGGATATTATTCCTCAGGATCCCTCTCTTTGGGGTCACTGTGGGCTGGCTGCCACCCTCAACCAGAGATGACAGCTCCCTCCAGCTGGTTCCCTATCCCTCTCTCTCTCCTCCTTTTTTTTTTTTTTGGCAAGGGGGAAGATTAGCCCTGAGCTAACATCTGCCACCCATCCTTCTCTACTTTACATGTGGGACGCCTGCCACAGCATGGCTTGATAAGTGGAGCCATGTCCGGACCCGGGATCCGAACTGGTGTACCCTTGGCCGCCGAAGCAGAACGTGAGAACTTAACAACTGTGCCACCAGGCTGGCCCCTCTCCTTCTCTTTTAATTCAGATAACCACTCTCTTCCTTTGACTTTTCAGTCCTTGGGGGTGGAAACTCACTTTCCTACTGGCCCCAGTGTATTGCACACCATTCCTTCTGGTTTTCCTATACCCTGCCAACCCTTTCTAAATTGTCACTTTATTTTTTTAAACTTTTCTCAAATTAATCCTCTAATTGGAGTGCGCCATTTGCTTCCTGCCGGGAGCTAATACAGCCTAGGAGTACAAGCTGGGAGCTCAACAAGGAGGCCAAGGCGACATCCGGAGTGCAAGATAGGGGCTCTCCACACTGGGCCAGGGCTGGGCAGTGGGCGTGAAAAGGAAAGGACAGATCCGAGAGGTGGTTCGGGAGTCAGATGGATAATGTTTGCTAATGTATTGAATGCAAAGAATTGGGAAGGGAGAGGGATCTAGAATTACTGCCCACTTGATGCCTTCAGAATCAGTGGCAGGTGGTGCCATTCATAATCGAGGGACAATAGTAAGTAAAACAGGCCTCAGGTGTTTGGGGAGCAACCATGAGCTTCATTTTGGACATGTTGGGTTTGAAGTGGCTGTGGTGGGGATGTTTAGTAGACAGTGGATTTATGAAACTAAACGCAAAGTAGAGGTGTGGACGAATGACATCAATTTTAGACCCTTCAGGTTATAGATGGTCAATGAAGTTATGTGCATGTATGGGCGTATAGAGGAAAGAAGAGGCCTACCAAAGAAATCCAGAGGAAACAACCAAACTGATAGAAAAACTGAAACCATAGAGTGTCCGAAAGGAGGGTGGGAGAGAGTGTTGGGAAAGGGTGTTGGGCTAACACAAGTGTAGCACGGACATCCAGGAGGGCAGGGCTGAACGTGTCCTTTGGATTGACAAGAAAGTCCCTGGGGGGCTGGCCTGGTGGGGCAGCAGTTAAGTGTGCACATTCTGCTTTGGTGGCCTGGCGCTCACCAGTTTGGATCCCGGATGCGGACATGGCCCCACTTATCAAGCCATGCTGTGGCAGGCATCCCACATGTAAAGTAGAGGAAGACGGGCACGGATGTTAGCTCAGGGCCAGTCTTCCTCAGCAAAAAGAGGAGGATTGGCAGCAGATGTTAGCTCAGGGCTAATCTTCCTCAAAAAAAAAGAGAAAGTCTCCGGTATCCATGGTGTGAGAACAGTCATGGGTAAACTAGGCTCTAGTGGGCTAAGGAGTAAAAGAGACACATGACTGTAGACCTCTCTTTCTAGAAGCTTGGCAATTAATGGGAAAGAGAAATATAAGGCAGTAGATTGGGGGAAGGCAGGATCAAGGGGAAGATTGTTGTTAGATTTTTTCTTTTTCAGACGGCAAGGCTTAAACATGCTCATATGCTGAGGGGGAAGACCAAGGAGAGAGAGAGGGTTAATGAAAATGTCCCCGAGAGGTGGATCCAGGCATATGGGGCTGGGGTTGGCTGGGATGTCTTTGAGAGGAAGGGCACGCAAGCAGATGCTTTTATAGATTGGTAACCTAGAGGTTAGAAGTTGAGAGAACTGGTTGGTACCTGACAGTCTCTAAGCAATCTCTTGAGAGAGAAGGGGTCAAGATGGGGTTGAGGACTTACAGAAAATGGTTAAGCTTAAAGTATCCACTGGAAGAAATGAGAGTGGTGGCTTCTTAGAGAAATGGAAATGTAGCAGAGTTGAGGATCCAGCTGGGATCGGATGTTCTCACATGTAGGGGCAACAATGGAAGCCCAGGTATAGAAGGTTAATCAGGTTGGGGGTGCAGGACGGGTACAGTTGAAGGATAAAGGGGAAGAGGGCTCCTGACTAAAGAGATGGTGCCCAAGGAGGGCTGTGAAGCCTCAGCAAGGCTGTGAATCTGGAAGATAGCAGACCCAAGGCACCGGGCTACCTGTCCCCTTGCTCCCCTCAGTCTTCACTCCAACACCCTGGCCAGAGTGTTCTTTCCAAAGCAAACATCTGCTTCCCTTGCTTAAAATTGGCCAGCATGTAAACTCCATGAGAAGAGGGATTTTTTTGTTTGTTTTTTGGTGAGGAAGATTGGCTCTGAGCCAACACCTGTTGTCAGTCTTCCTCTTTTTTTTTTTGTTTAAGGAAGAGTGGCCCTGAGCTAACATCCATGACAATCTTCCTCTATTTTGTATGTGGGATGCCTCCACAGCATGGCTTGATGAGCAGTGTGTAGGTCCGTGCCCAGGATCCAAACTGGTGAACCCCAGGCCACTGAAGCAGAGCACACGAACTTAACCACTATGCCACTGGGCTTGAGAGCAGGGATTTTTTACTTTGGCTTTTATTTTTGAGGAATATTAGCCCTGAGCTAACGACTGCCAAGCTTCCTCTTTTTGCTGGGGAAGACTGGTGCTGAGCTAACATCCATGCCCATCTTTCTCTATTTTATATGTGAGACGCCTACCACATCATGGCTTTTGCCAAGCAGTGCCATGTCTGCACTTGGGATCTGAACCAGCGAACCCTGGGCTGCCGAGAAGCAGAATGTGGGAACTTAACCACTGTGCCACCTGGCCAGCCCCATTATTTTGGTTTTTAAACTTCTGTATTCCCAGAGCCTACAACAGTGCCTGGCACACGGCATGTGCTCAATAAAATTTTGTCAAATGAATGAATGGTTGGCTCCATACAGCTCTTAAAGTTCAAACTCATTAAGAAAGTATACAAGACCTCTCTCAGTCTGGCCCTTGCTTTCTACTCTAGCCTCAGAGGACAGGGACCTTGTCTTGCTATCCTTGTGTCCTCAGAAGAGCGCCTGCCATGGAGTAGGCATTCAATAAATGTGGGTCAAATGAGTAACTCCCTCCACATTCCAATGAAAACTCCATGCTTTGGTCTTGCTGGACTCCCTGCGATTCCTAGAATACACGCTCCTTCCCCCCTGGGGGCCTTTCTATAAGCTTTCCCCACTGCCTGCAAAGGGCCTCCTGCCCCCAGCTCCCACCTCTATGCCCTTCCCTTTATGTGGCTGCCTTTTTTTTTTTTTTTTTAAGATTTTGTTTTTTCCTTTTTCTTCCCAAAGCCCCCCCCATACATAGTTGTATGTTCTTCGTTGTGGGTCCTTCTAGTTGTGGCATGTGGGACGCTGCCTCAGCGTGGTTTGATGATCAGTGCCATGTCCACGCCCAGGATTCGAACCAATGAAACACTGGGCCGCCTGCAGCGGAGCGTGCAAACTTAACCACTTGGCCACGGCGCCAGCCCCGTGGCTGCCTTTCTATGTGGTACACAGAACGATGGCTTCCCAAGGGAGGAAATGTCTGCTTCCCAACCCCTGGAACCTGTGAATATGTTGTCTTGTTGTGGCAAAAGTATTGTGGATATATAATTAAGTTAAGGCCCTTGAGATGGGGAGATGATCCTGGATTATCCAAGTGAGCCAAATCTAATCATATGGGTCCTTAAAGGCAGAACACGCTTCCGAGCTGAAGCCGGAGGGAGAGGTGATGGTGGAAGAATGGCAAGAGGGATACAACATCGCTGGCTTTAAAGCTGGAGGATGGAGGCCCAGAGGCAAGGAATGTGAATCGCTTCTAGAAACCAGAAAAGGAGGCAGGTCTGCCCTCGAACCTCCAGAAAGGAACACAGCCCTACTGACACCTCGATTTTAGCCCGTGGGACCGATGCTGGGCTTCTGACCTACAGAACCGTAAGACAGTGAGCTTGTGGAAATTTGTTACAGCAGCAATAGCAAACTAGTACACCCCACAACTAGTCTTCCAGGAGGCTCCCCCAGAGCTTCTCCTTAGCACGTCTAGACACACCTGACAGCTGCCTCAGTTGTAACACTCCTCACTGTGTTGTAAGGCTGGTTTGCTTTTTTCAGAATTGGGGAGGGGACGGAAGAGGAGGGTAACCAGTATAGGGAAAGAGGGAGAATTCCTCCCCGCGTCTCCCTGAGGTGCTCACGGCTGGTCAGATAATTAAAAAGGCAGGTTAGCAGGAGAAAATCAGACAAAGTTTAATAACACGTATACCTGTGAGAAACCCAGGAAGACTGAGCAACTTGGCCATCTGGCCAAAGCTGCTACCGTAAGTATCATCTTCAGCTAAAGGCAAAGGGGGATGTAGAGGGTAGTGGTTTGGGATTTCAGAGGGGAGGAAGGCAGCTCACATGGAGTTGGAAATGCAAATGTTTGTTAAACAAGTTTCGCTGGGCCCAAAATGGGCTGCTTGGTGCCTTTCTATCACACTTATCTTACGTTATATGATAGCTAGCTTATGATGTCAGCTCCTTCCTGGAACAGGCCTTCTATATTAAATTCTTTTTTCTTTTTAAAGATTTTACTTTTTTTCCTTTTTCTCCCCACAGCCCCCCGGTACACAGCCCCCCGGTACATAGTTGTATATTCTCGTTGTGGGTCCTTCTAGTTGTGGCATGTGGGATGCCACCTCAGCGTGGTTCAATGAGCAATGCCACGTCCGCGCCCGGGATTCAAAACAATGAAACACTGGGCTGCCTGAAGCGGAGCCCACAAACTTAACCACTCAGCCACGGGGCCAGCCCCTATGTTAAATTCTTTTAGGCAGCTTAGGAGAAGGTCAAATGTTCTTCCTGAGTCTTCTGAGCATTTATTGTCTTCAGCTCGAAATAATCAGCATACTGAAGTGGTGCGTCTTGGGGGAGCTTGCCCTGAACCCCAGCACTAGAGGTAAGTTCTGTAAGGACAAGGAAATCTCTGTTGGGTTTATCTTTGAATTTCTGGGCCTAATTCATTGCCTGATCCAAAGCTGGCACTCAGTAAATATTTGGTGAATGAGTGAGTGGAGGAAGACCTGAGTTTAGTTTACAGGAAGAGAGAGAGTGACCAGGCTAGACAACGGAGGGCTTGAGAATTTCGGATTTCAATGGTAAGAGCAAGAATGAGGTTACCAGTCAGGGAGCGACTGGTTGAAATGAGTGGGAGGAGAAGGAGATCGAGTCTGTTTACCTGTGCTGTGTTCTCTCAGGACTCGGGCTAATCTGTAAAAAAAAAAATTCAAGCTAAAATTGAAAAAGGTGGGGCCGGCCCCCGGGGCCGAGTGCTTAAATTCACGCGCTCTGCTTCAGCGGCCCAGGGTTTCGCTGGTTCGGATCCTGGGCGCAGACATGGCACCACTCGTCAGGCCACGCTGAGGCGGCGTCCCACATGCCACAACTAGAAGGACCCACAACTAAAATATGTACTGGGGGATTTGGGGAGAAAAAGCAGATTAAAAAAAAATCACAATGGTTGTTAGCTCAGGTGCCAATCTTTAAAAAAAACACAAACAAAAAACAAACCAACTTCTCAGTACCATGCCTCTTCCCAGTACCTTGTAAAGTGTCAACTCGCAAAGACTCTATACAGTGACGATGGACGACTGGGTCTCTGAGCAGCCAGCTACATTTGGCATTGGTTTGGGAAGCCCTGGGAGAGCCTCTCGAAATTAAACCGTTCCCACTGGCCTAAAATTCCACCATTGGAGATGTGCTTTCTGGCTCTTCAATACAATTACATTCAACTCACAACTATTCCTTTGCTAGATACGCAGGACTCTCAGGATGAGGAAGACAAGACCTCACCATCCAAGTAGGTGCCCCCAAGTCCCAGTGAAAACATAGTTACCACTCCAGGGTGCAACCATTTAAGCCAGTGCTTGCCATCTGGAAGAATACCGTGTCAGGGTCCAGGTAACAAATGGGGCCTCTGAGTGGGCAAGAAGGTGTGGCACCTGCAAGAACTTTCTTGCGCCACAACTTTTCCAAGCTCTGATACAGAACTGATGGTGATTTTCAAAGACAGGTGAATCTGCTGAGTAGGGGGTAAAAAGCATCCCTTTAAAAATTAGTGGCTGAAATTAAGTTTAAGAACTAGGAGGGGTGGTCGCCAAGGTTAGAATCTGTGGGTTTAGACTGCCCTCTCCTGGGAGAATTAAGTTCAACAGTCTATGTGAAGTGAGAGGCTTGGAGAAGCCTTCTGAGAAGATTTCCTGCTAAAGGAGGCACAAGATCGCACGCTGACGGTGTTTGTACCGCAGCATAGAAAAAGCAGGGCCAGCTCATGCTGCCGCAGGTGGGACTTTGTGATGTTAACAAGCCAAACTTTCAACTCAACTTTCAAACTTTGCCATTGCCTGTATGATAGAATTATTCTCCCTAGCCTGAAATTAACCTGTCAGCTGTCTCCAGTCTGACACCTCCTCTCTCTACCTCCATCTACTCCAGTCAGATTAGTTTATTCACCATCCCCCAGACACACTTGCACCTCCCACTTTCCTTCCAGACTTACCAGTTTCCCTCCCACTGTGCCTAACTCACTGGTGTGGAAATAGTCGGTTCTCAATAAGCAACTGGATGAGTTAATCCCATTCGGTCTATTTAACTTTAAACAGCTGGTTTATTATCCTGAAGGAAAGGGAATATGATGTAACAAAACCATTGGGCAGGAAAAAAAACTGGAAGACTCCTTTATTCTTGCCCCTTTAGAGAGCCTGGGCAGACACCATTTCCCTTCCTTAAAAAAAAAGTTAAATATAATACATTTTCCACGTCTCATCCGTAAAATCAGAGCAAGAAGTTTTTCCTTATCTAACACAGTGGGTACTCAAGAAGTGTCTGAATAAATAAATGCATGTCTAGCTGGCTCATCACAATTTCCTCTGTACACCTTGGACTGTTACTTGTTTAAGCTCAACTCTGATCACACGTTTTCCTTGCTGAAAATTCAAGGGCCATTGCCGTCATGTTATAACCCCTGTCTTTTTGGTCAGTTCTCGTCTCCCGCCACTCTTGCACTTGAATTCTTATTCCTGCATGTAGTCCTTTGTTAAAGTTGTTTGCTTTCACATGCACCTTCTTTCCTGGGCTGTGAGCAGACACCATGTCCCACCTATGCCCGACTCTAGAGCTAGCACAGAACCTAAGCCAATAATAGACGACCAACGAATGTCTGTTCAATTAAATCATTGCTTCCTGTTGCATTTTGACCCTGTTCCTTCTAATCTTATTCAGAGTGGGAAAAGTAACAGAATGGTAAAATTTAAGACTTAGGAGGTATCTTGCAGGTCGTCTGATCAATTTCCCTCGTTTTGTAGAGGTGGAAACGCAGGCCTGTTTAGGATCACACGATTTGTTGGTCCTTGTTCTAAAAGAATCAGACAATTGTAGGAAAGAAATTCCTCGGACTGAGGCTGAGCTATTTTGTTGTTCTTTGTGTTCAGAAGCCTCAAGTTCCCAGAAACAAAAGTGAATTCCCTTATCGATCTTTGAAATTTCATAATCCTGTGTTCCACACCCTATGCCTCAGGGTTGACGAGACTGCTTTTAGGAACAACTAGGCTGATCCGGAGATTTTTATTCTTAGTCCTCCACGTAGCTCCCACTGGTGCACACTGATACTGCTTTCTCGAAGGATTCATCTTATGAGTCTGACTTGAAAACTGCAATTTGCCTGGAAGAGGGGGAAGGGCAAAAATTCAATCAAAATCTAACTTAAAGGTCTAAGCTCCCTTTCTCTCAATCTAAATTTGGACCCACCTTTCCATGGTTGCTTCTGTTTTTCTGTATCAGCTCCTCTATTGATGAATCAAACGTGTCTTTGCTTCATTTATGCTAAGGAATGCTTATGTAACAGCTACATCATCTAGTGAATGGAAACGTTGTTTTCATTAAAGGGGAAGATACTGTAATCTGGTTCAGTAGAATGACAAATTAAGAGGTTCTATCAGGGAAGTGATAGATGGAAGACAGAAGAATTGTAATAAAAAGAGGTTGCAACTCTATGTCTGAATTTTTAATATTCATATTGGTTGCCCATTTTTCTGTAATTTACTACCAACCAGTTTTAGAGGGTTTAGCCAATATCTACTAGCAATTTATCAGACATGAAATATGAAAACTTGAACACGTCTTAAGTAAATGGAGAGAAAAATGAACGTTTGTTTTTCTTTATCTTACAGAAAAAAATACTTTAAATCTAATTAAGATCTAGATTTAAGTTACTAGAGAGGTAATTTATTAGAATTATATCAAGTAAAGAGAAAGAGGAGGCCTTGCCAAAGGAGCCCGGATAGCTCAGTCGGTAGAGCATCAGACTTTTAATCTGAGGGTCCAGGGTTCAAGTCCCTGTTCGGGCGAATGTGGCTTTTGCCTTACTAAGTTTATCAGATAAAAATCCCAGTGTTCAAATATATATGGATACTAGATCGAGGTCGTTTCCTTTTTCATCCATTTCAGAATATGCTAGATAACCATGTTCTCGGGGAAGGAAAAAAAGTGAGTATTCAATATCAGTGAATTTCTCGGCAGTGTAGATGTCTTGAGTGGTGGTTTCCCAGAGGAAAGAATTTGTTTTTTCAAATTGCTAATAACTGGGGGGAAAAAAGAAAAGAAAAGGCATCGCCCGAACAGGGACTTGAACCCTGGACCCTCAGATTAAAAGTCTGATGCTCTACCGACTGAGCTATCCGGGCTCACACAACAGAAGTGCTTTGTTACAATCCCTTACATAAGAATGAGGAACTTTGTGTAATCGCTTCCTTCTACCAGCACTTCTTGAAATTGTTTTAAACCCAAGAAAGCTTGGGATTTATGCACCGAATAAAACCAGAAGACCTAAATCATGCACGTTTCAACAGCATTACTAGCTAATTCAGAATTGCTAGATATTTACGTGCCCAATAACCATTATTAGGTAGGCTTCTTTGATTCGTAATCTAATAGGTCCAGGATTAAGACAATGGGCAGGTATATCAGTTTTGAAGCTCTGTGGTGACATCAGGTGTATTATACTATCAATAATAGGGTGGATATTAGTTCGAAAACCTACCCGACAACAGTAAAAAAACAGAAACAAAAACGAGTCTTTTTAAGAAAGACTACGAATACGCTGTTCTGAAGCTATTGGTTGAACTGTGTAGTATAAAGTGGGAGAAAGGCTCCTGCAGAGAGTGAGATCGTCCTGCAGGTCCCTTGAAGGCGTCCAGGTAATTTTAAGTGATGCAAACCCTGGAGGAGGTTATGAGCAGTGAACTTGGGGGCAGAAGCCCTCTTAGCCAGAGAGACAGGAAAGCAGAACACGCTAGCAGAGCGATCTTGGAGATCTTAGCGTTAGAGGCTCTTCCACAGCTATCAGTAATTTGAGCACTGCCCTCTGCTATGGGACTGGCTTTGAGAATTACCCACAGTGGGGCTTTGAGTGGGGCATTAAAGGGTTTTTGTTAGCTGATGTTGCTTTCCCTTAATTCCATCTGCTTAATTCCAATTGCTTTAGGGGTGATTGCTCTGGTCCAGCAATTCCACTTTCAGGAACTTGTCCTAAAGAAATAATCAGGTTTGTACAGAAGGACCTGATTATAGGAGAGATTGCCCGCATTTTAATTGGAAAAAATTGGAAATGACATAAATGGCTACATAAATTATGGTACAGCCTTATTATGGAGTGTTATGCAGCCATTAATAATCATGTTATAGAAGAATACAACTTGGGAAAAATTGTAAAGTGTTGTTAGGAAATATTTCAAATCAATTTTTTTTTAAAGAATGCATATACATACATTGAAAAACTGAAAGGATGAATGCTTTTACACAAAACTTGGGTTCTGAAATTAGGTGCCCCTATTTGAACCCTTCCTACCACTGTGTGATCTTGAGCAAGTTACCTCTCTGTGTCTCAGGACAATAGCATGATTGTGAGAATCAAATAAGATAGTTTATATAAATTGTTTAGAACAGTGTCTGATACTAATGAGCATTCATGAAGTCACATAAAGACTTACTGGCAAACATGTAACAAGAACAGACTCTATGGATGCTGCTCTTTCTATCATTCTCGGACTCTATCCACCCTTCAGCAAACGCTTAACATATTTCTTAAATAATTTAAAAAAATTGAGATATAATTGACATATAACATTATACTAGTTTCAGGTACACAGCATAATGATTCAATATTTGCATACATTGCAAAATGATCACCACAATGTCTAATTAACATCCATCACCATATATAGTTGCAAAAAACTTTTTTTTCTTGTGATGAGAACTTTCAAGATTTACTCTCTTAGCAGCTTTCAAACATGCAATACAGTATTGTTAACTATAGTTGCCATGCTGTCTATAAGGGTTAACGTATTTGACTGGAGTGGAGGGGGATGTAAGAGACCTTTGAAAGCTGACAACAGTGGGTTAATTCCGGACAAAAAGAATAACTTTATCCCTTAAATAATGGAGAACTTTTAAAAGCTTGGCTCATTAATGTTCCACTTGCCCACTCAAAAGAGCACACATTAGATCTGTTTCATTCATGTTACATTGTTACAACATTCATGTTACAACAAGGATTACCATGTTAAGTATTCTCTGGAAGAGTCACAGCACCAGAGCTCATCATCCAGCCGTAGCTGGTGGAGAATGGTTTCTAAATTTGGCTGTGTGCAGATGGGGTGCCGAGTCATCACATAAGCGTTAGACTGCCTTGTCGTTGCTCAAAACCCTTTGACTCTTCCCTACTGTTGAATAACACATGGAACTTTTCATAGCAGCATTCAAAATCCTCCACAATCTGGCCCCAACCTATTTTGTTAGCATTCCATACCAGTGACATTTAGTAGAAATATAATGCAAACCACGTACGTAATTTAAATTTTCCTAGTAGCCACATTAAAAAAAGTAAAGAGAAACATATGAAATTAATTTTTAATATATTGTATTCAATCCATCTAAAATATTATAATTTTGATATGTAATCACTATAAAATATTATTAATATTTTACATTGTTATTTTCCTACTAAGTCTTTGAAATCTAATGTGTATTTTACTTATAGCACATCTCAACTTGGACTAGCCACATTTCAAAGCACATGCGGCTGGTGGCTATTGTACTGGACAGTATGATTCAGCACAATGCCAATCTTCTGCACAGTAACCAATACTTCACTCAAAGTGGATTCTTCTCAGTATTCAGACTGTGCCTTCTAATTCTTCATCCCTCTCTTCCCCTCACTATTTATGCCATGTTTCTTCAAATGACTTCTCCCAACTCTGCCTCTTGAAATCTTATTCACTTTGCAAGGCCCCCCTCAAATGATACCTCTTCTACAAAACCTTTAATCATTATGTTAAATGGGAAGGAAAGACTAATTTAAGAGACTATAGACTCACATTCAGTTTACAGATTCAGTAACAGAGCCATACATTTATTATTCAAATTGAAAAAATAAAATTGGATCTCTATGTTACAACATGCACAACAGTCAATTCCAAATAAGTTAAAGGCCTAAACGTGAAAAGCAAACCTTCAGAAGTTTTAGAAGAAAATATACGAAAGTATCTTTACGACCCAAAGACGACACTCTCTTAAATAATATATATATAAAAAAGAAGTGAATCATAAAGGAAAATAATAAATTTGACTTCATTGAAAAAACCTCTGTTCATCAAAAAACAACATTCAAAAGTGAAAACATTCAAAGAGTGAAAACATTTCAAAGAGTAAAAATGATTTGAAGATGTTATTTGTAATACATATAATCAAGAATGAGTAAGACCCAGATTACATAGAGAACTACAAATCAACAAGAAAAAGACAAATAGAAAAATGGGTGAAAGATATGAGCAGGCAATGCATAGATGAGTAACCACAGTCAACAAATATGAAAAAATGTTCAACCTTACTAATAATCATGGACATATAAAGCAAACTACCATGAGAAATGATTTCACATCTATCAGATTGTTTTGTTAATAACCTGACAATACCAAGGATTGGCAGAGACGTTGGGCAAGAGAATTCTTTTTTTTTTTTTTTTTTAAAGATTTTATTTTTTCCTTTTTCTCCCCAAAGCCCCCCGGTACATAGTTGTGTATTCTTCATTGTGGGTTCTTCTAGTTGTGGCATGTGGGACGCTGCCTCAGCGTGGTCTGACGAGCAGTGCCATGTCCGCGCCCAGGATTCAAACCAACGAAACACTGGGCCGCCTGCTACGGAGTGCGCGAACTTAACCACTCGGCCACAGGGCCAGCCCCTGGGCAAGAGAATTCTTACACACTCCTTACCAGGAGTTTAGACTTCCACATCACTTTGGAGAGCACTTTGTCCTGGTCTAAAAGAGTTGACAATGTGTGCATGACCCAATAATTTTACTCCTAAACTACACACGGGGACAAGTAAGTACAAGACTGTTTTGTAACAGTAAACAATTGGAAACACCTAAATATTTATCAAAGGATGAATAAAAAAACTATAGTGCATTCATTACTGTTATGGGCTGAATCATGTCCCCCCCCAAATTCGTAGGTTGAAGTCCTAACCCCCAGTACCTCAGAATGTGACTCTATTTGGAGACAGGCCCTTTACAAAGGTGATTAAGGTAAAGTGAGGTCATATAGGTGGGCCCTAATCCAATATGACTGGTGTCCTTATAAGAGGAGATTAGGACACAGACAACTCACACAGACCGAGGGGCAAACACGTGAGGACACAGCAAGAAGGTGGCCATCCGCAAGCCAAGGAGAGAGGCCTCAGAAGAACCCACCCAGGGACCGGCCCCGTGGCCGAGTGGTTAAGTTCACGTGCTCCGCTGCAGGCGGGCCAGTGTTTCGTTGGTTTGAATCCTGGGCGCAGACATGGCATTGCTCATGGAGCCACGCTGAGGCGGCATCCTACATGCCACGACTAGAAGGACCCACAACACAACTAAGAATATACAGCTATGTACCGGGGGGGGGGGGGGGGGGTGGGCTTTGAGGAGAAAAAGGAAAAAATTAAAAAACAAAATCTTTAAAAAAAAAAGGAAAAAAAGAAGAACCCATCCTGCTGACACCTTGATCTTGGACTTCCAGCCTCCAGAACTGTGAGAAATAAATTTGTGTCTATGTCACCCCATGTATGGTATTTTGTTATGGCAGCCCTAAAAGCTAACACAATTACTATGCAGCAATTTATTAGACAAATGTACAATGGAGTATATTACTATACAATATTATTATACAATAATGAAAATTAACTATAACTACACGATTTAACACTGTTGAATTTCACAATGATGAACAAAAATGCAAATTGCAGTGGAATACATAGTTTCATGCCATTTATAAAAATTTTAAAACCATAAAATATTTTTAAGGAATATATGCACACATAAATCCTGAACAGCTAAAGACATGCAGGGCAAGGGCAAACTCTGGAGAGTGGGCCGTTCTGGAGTTGGAGGAGGAGGTGCTGGAGAGGGGACTACAAGGAAGTGCTCTGTGTGAGCGTTGTTCTGTAGGAAGAGAGGTGGGGAAAAGGAGACCACATTCTTCTTTATACCTTTCTGTATGTCTGAAGTAGGTCACTGTAATTTTTAAGAAAGGCTATAGACTACTAACATTGACTTCTCATTGCTTTAGAGCTACCAGGGACCTTAGAGAAATCATCTGATTCAGCCATTTTGTTTTACAGATTGGCAAAGTGAAGAACTGTGTAGCTTTCTGGTTTCTAGAAACAGCTAGACTACACCCAGATTTCCTGTCTCTTTATTGAATAAATGGTTTGTGAGTCTAGTTCTTAGAGAAGGAAGTGGTGATTACTGAGTCAGTCAAGAACTTAAGACAATTTCACTTTCTTTTTTGGTAAGAGTACTTGACCAGTAGAAGAAATACTATAGTTATGATTTATTTTCATTATAGTAAGTCATTTGATGAAGCTTTATGAACTTGGGAAAGGACAAAGAAATGCTGCCAGACGTCGCCTGCTATTAGGTGGGGTCACGGTAGCTTAAGAACAACACTGGATGATTAATCATGAATCAGTGTCAACCACGAGAGAAAAGCTCTATTCTTAACAACGTCCTATTCAACATATTTATCAAGACTTTAAGTGAAGACAAATTAAATATGTTGATCAAAATTTTGCAAAATGCAAAACTGCAAGTGCTAATCTCTGCTGACCCTCCTGGCAAGGCTAGCTGCAGTCTCCTCGCGGACAGCCTGCCTCCTCCTCTAGACAGATTACCGGGCTCACCTGTTTTGGAATTCTCTAGGTTGGTGCTTGCCACACAGTAGGCGCTCAACAAGTAAATGTTGATCTTAAACAAACTGAACTGCATGACAGTAGTCCAGAGTCCAGGAGAGCAGGAAGGAAACTAAACTAACCAGATACTACTTAAAAGATACAAACAAATTCCTGCTTGGGAATTAAAAAAAAATAAAATAAAACTAATCACACAGAAAGGGAGGAGAAATAGTTGACAGTACTGCAGCTAAAAAAGCCTCTTGCCTCTACTTTTTTTGAGAGGAGAGGTCGCTGACTTCAAGCTCCCTGGGAGCAACTGTGAAAACGGAATTAATTCTTTAGTTCACTTACATAACTGCGGCTCTCCCAACTCCGTGGGAGGTTATGTCAGAAATAGAACAAGGTGCAATGAGCAAATTAAGGGACGTCACAGCCCCACTTTGTTTCGCGTGGGTCTGTATCGAGCCCTGGGAGCCACACTTCAAACAGGACAAGCACGTATTTGTTCGGAGGATGGCGACCAGGGCGGGCTGGAGTCCACGTCGAACAAGGGATGGTTGAAGGCCGTGAGGGGGTTTTTAGCATAAAGAAAACAGAGGAGCGGGTTAGGGATGGGGCATGGCTGTCTCCAATCACTGCAGAGTATCCACATCGTAAAGAAGGAAGCCTTGCTCCTCTCCGAAGGGCAGAACTGAAACCGACAGACACTGCAAAGGAACGGATTCCAGGTCAGAAAATCCTCTGACGTTTAGAATCATCCCGAAATAAACGAAATGAGTTGCTTGGGGAGGTAATGCCCTTTGGCACGGGCGGCGGTGGAAGACGGCCTGCCCGGGAGGCTCGTGCAGGGCGCTGTCAGACGCGGGGAGATTAGACACGGCCTGGTCGCGTCATCCCAATCGGCTCATCTCGGGGTCCGCGCACCCCTCACCGCCCGCCGCGCCGCTCGCAGCGACTCGCGCACACACCCGTCGCATCTCCGCCAGCGGCGACGACGCCAGCACGCGGCCCCCCGCAGCCGCCGCTGCGCTGAGAGCGAGTCAGCGCCGCTCTTCCGAGGGGCTGAAGGCGGCCTCTGATCACGCCGTCAGGCTTCTCCCCTCCCTGTTCCCTCACCTCCCAGGGCACGTCTGTAAATACCACAAGACTCCTCAAGACCCCCAAAGGCTTTTCCCACAGCCCTCCCGACTCTCAGCCGCCCCAGCCCCCCGGCGCCCTCCGCCACCGTGCTCGCCTCGACCGCCAGGGGCGCGCGGCCTCCGCGGCTCTCTAGCCCGCCAGCGGGCCATCTATGGTTTCCGGAGGCCTCGCCGGAAGCCCCGAGCGCGGCGGTTGGAGGCCGGAAGTTGCGTCCTCACTGCTCGCCGTTTCAAGATGCTGCCGCGGCCTTAGGGCCTGTGCCTGACGCCCCCTCCCCCCGCCCGGCGGGGGAGCGACGGACGCGGTGGCCGCGAGGTGTGGCTCCTGGGTGTCGTCGCGGGGCTGGGACCGGGGCCGGGGCCGGGGCCGGGGCGGGGAGGCTCGTCGGGCGGGCCTGGGGCTCGTGGAGGCGGCGCGGCGGGGCCGCGGGCGCAGAGCTGGGGTCGGGGGTCGGGCTGACGAGGCGCGGCGGACCGGCGTTGGAGGGCGGGCGGCGGGCGAGGCGGGAGGAGGAGCCGGGGTGGCTCCCGGTCCGAGGGGAGGGGCTTCCCAGGCCGCCGTGCGCCGCGGAGGCGCGGGTTGGGGCCGCCGCCCGGGGCTGGGCCGTGCGTGTGGCCCGCGCGGCTCCCGCTGGCCCCGGCGCCCCTGGAGCTCGGGCCGCAGAGCGCTGCTCGAGCCTCGTGGAGGGCCCGCGCCCGGAGCCGCCGCTGCCCGCCGTGTCGGCGGCGGGAGGAGGCGGAGGGGCTGCGGCTGAGTTCAGCGTTAGCCCCCTCCCTCGTACAGCCGTCGGAGGAGAAGGTGACTTAGTGTAAAAGTATTCATTTCACGTTATTTCGTTTCACAGTACTGGTCAGGATCACAGCTTTAAAAAAAAGCAAAATCGTGTGTGCCTGTTAAGAATGCACGCAATGCAGAAGTGTCGGCATCCCTGAGCGCCCCTCCTCGGGCCAGCTGCTGCTAGCGGCTTGACCTTTGTCCTTCCTGACTTTTTCTACACAGGAGCACATCCTTAAGCAGCAGTGGGGTCATTTTGTGTGTATTGTTCTGCGCTGTACGTTTTTACAGTAATATTAGGGACAACTTTCCTAAAGTATACCTGTAACAGTTTTAAGGATTTGCGTAGTACTGCCCTGGAGGGTTGAACAAGTTCTTTAACCAGTTCGGCAGTGATGGATTTTCAGGGTGTTTCCTGGCTTGTTTGTTTGCAAACTGTGCTGGAGTGCACTCGTGCTACACACTTAACCTTGTAGGTGTGTGGCAGGCCTGGCAAGACCTGGGTGACGTCTGAACAATAATTTCTTTTTTACAAGGAAAAAGTTGTTTTTATTAATCCCATGTATCTAGTAGAGAGAGAATCAGACAACGGTGTTTAATAGAGGTCCTTAGGGCTTAAAGAATTGATAAGAATGATTAGTTCCAACTTAGGACAGGAAGTTACTTTATTTTATTTTATTTTATTATTTATTTATTTATTTATTTTTTTAAAGATTTTTTATTTTTTCCTTTTTCTCCCCAAAGCCCCCTGGTACATAGTTGTATATTCTTAGTTGTGGGTCCTTCTAGTTGTGGCATGTGGGGTGCCACCTCAGCGTGGCCTGATGAGCAGTGGCGTGTGCCCGCCCAGGATTCGAACTGACTAAACACTGGGCCGCCTGCAGCGGAGCCAGCGAGCTTAACCACCCGGCCACGGGGCCAGCCCCCAGGAAGTTATTTTAATTAGTCTTAAAGTCGCAGTTATCTTCAAAAGCAGAGATTTGAGGATGAGGTGTAGGAGTCTCTTGGACTGTGTGGGATGAGAGCCGCTCTCCCATCATTGCTGAGTGAATCAGACTGTTCCTGCTCTATGATTTCAGTCCAGTAGGGGACACACAAAACACAAGCAATTAGGTAAGTGTTTGAGTAGAGGTGCTCTGGTATCATTAGCTTCCCTTGGGGAGTCAGAAAAGCCTTGACCAAGGAGGTGACTTTTGACCTAGGTAGAAGAATGAGTAAGAACTTTCAAAAATAGGAAGTAGAGCATAGAAGAGGAGAAAGGACAGGTACTAAGGCAGTGGCTTTCAAACTTTTTTAACTATGACCCCCAGTAAAAAAAAATTTATGTTGGGACCCAGCACAATAGGAGGGGTCGTGGCTAAGAGCTTTGGCTCTGCAGCCAGAGGACATGGACTCTACGACCATGATCTTGGGCAAGTCACCTTCCTCTCTGCCCTAGCTCCCTCTTCTGAAAGTGAGGACAATACTGTATCCACCTCATAGGATCTCTGTAAGGATTAAAGAGTTATTGTATATAAAGTGCTTTAAAGAGTACCTGACACAAAGGTGCTTAAGTGTTCGTTATTATCAAGAACAAACAGGTTCCACAGAAGAAAACTTACCTTTGTTATTCGCTTTGGTTTTCTTTTCTGTTCTCTTTCATTAATGGAGGGGAGGAGTTGAGACAACTGGAGTCCAACTTGTAGTTTGAAAAACTCGGTGCTAAGAACTTGAGAGGTGAGTGGTAAAGGGCTGGACAAATTCAAGAAACTGAGTTCACATTTGTCCTGGTGGGTGTTGAGTGGTGGAAGTGGAGACTGGAGAAGAGGGCCAAGATGGAATGGAGAGTAAGCTGGAGGCCACTTAAGCACACATACCCAGTGAGGGATGAGTTTCTGGAAATGGGAGTGCCTACTGAGTCAGCTCTACGGACCATCTAGGCTAGTCCTTTGTTCTTCAAATGGCCTGAAAAACCAGGGTGTTTCGGCCTGCCCTGGGATGTTCCTGGTTCTGCTCTATTTTGGAATGAGGTGGTGGAATTGGCTTCTCTTTCAATAAATGCATCTCTCTTGAGGGAGCATCCTTTTGAAAGCAAGCAAAGAAAACTGCAAAAAGGTCTTTCTTCCCTCATTCATTTAAAAGCAGGCAAATTCTTTTCCGCTGTCTATACTCATCCCTAGGGTTTGTTGTGAGCTAGAAGGAAACGCATCTCCAGAGAGCCACAGCAGCACAGGTCATTGATACTGACTCTCTTAATGTAACTGGAATATTTTTCACAAGTACTAGTTTTCTCAAGATACGGTAGATAGGGGCTGGCCCCGTGGCTGAGTGGTTAAGTTCTCGCGCTCCGCTGCAGGCTGTCCAGTGTTTCGTTGGTTCGAATCCTGGGCGCAGACATGGCACTGATCATCAAACCACGCTGAGGCAGCGTCCCACATGTCACAACTAGAAGGACCCACGACAAAGAATATGCAACTATGTACCAGGGGGCTTTGGGGAGAAAAAGGAAAAAAAATAAAATCTTTAAAAAAAAAGATACGGTAGATAAACACAGAATTTTTGTGATTTCTTCCACATTTGGTGTGTACCATTCAATAAGGTAATTAAAATCTCTTGTTTTAATTCAATATATATTTTTTTATTTTTCCCACCTTTTTAATGAAATATTTTAAAGTATATCATAGATGTGTCATTTTACCTTTAAATACGTCAGGATGTATCTCTTGTCAGAATTTTAAAAAAATTATTACCACAGTGACTTTCTATTACCATTAACAGTTTCTTAATAGTATCTATTACTTGGTACAGAATTCAAAATTTCCTGATTGTTTAGGAAAAAATGACGTTTTACGGATGACTTGTTTGAATGGGGACTTGAACAAGGTCCACAGGATGTGTTCGGTTCATGTTTTTTGAGTCTGTAACAGTCTCCGCACTTCAGCCCTGCCCCTGACCTGAGGTCCCGTAGAATTTCTTATATTCTAGATTGGGCTAGCTGCCTGCTTTTAGTTTTGTTTGCTTATTCCTCTACCGTCCATTTTTCCTGAAAACAGGTTGTTGGTAGTTAGGTCTAGAAGCTCGATTAGATTTGGATTTTTTTTTGGTCAAGAATACTTCATAGGAGGAACTGGGCGTTTCCTATTGCTTCGCATCAGGAAGTACGTGATGTATGAATGACCCTGTTTTAGAGAGAAGTTTGGTCAGTGGGTCGAGTGCTGTAAGTTAGCTGCAGGCGTTTAAAGCCCCGCCTCCCCCAACCTTTCACTTAAATGGGTTAGTATCTGTTAATGATTGTTGAGGTGACATCTAACTTGAAACTGGAAGGCATAGGATGCATCAGTCTTGTACAGAACTCACAGTGCCCCAAATGAAGGAACAATATGTGCAAAGGCCCTGAAGCAGGAAGCAAAGGCTCTGAGAAACTAAAAGATGAGTGTGGCTGAGGTGTAGGGAACACGGGGAAGAGCAGTGCAAGTGGAAAGGATGGCGAAGTGCTGAGGGGTTGACTCTGTTTGTCTTTAGAGCAGTAGCAAACTATGGAGCAGGGCCTGGCACAGTAGGATTGTTTTTTTTTGTTTTATTGTATTTTTAGTCCTTCTGGCTGGAGTTTGGAGTTTGGATTGAAGTGGGTTAGAGAGACAGTTAAGACTCTATTGCAGGGGCGGCCCCGGGGCCAGGTGGTTAAGTTTGTGCGCTCCGATTCTGCGGCTGGGGGTTTTGCTGGTTCGGATCCTGGGCACGGACATTGCACTGCTCATCAAGCCATGCTGAGGTGGCGTCCCACATAGCACAACCAGAGAGACCTACAACTATGTACTGGGGGGCTTTGGGGAGAAGAAAGAAAAAAGATTGGCAACGGATGTTAGCTCAGGTGCCAATCTTAAAAAAGAAAAAAAGACTATTGTGGTGATGGTAGTAAGTAGGCAAGAAGTAACACTTTTTGGTATGGGGAAGTGGTCATGAAGATGAAGAGAAAGGGTGGTTTTGAAAGACTTAGGAGTTGAACTCTACAAGGTTTGATGATTTGATAATGGGGGAAGAAGGAGAGATCAAGATGACTCCTAACTTTCTGGTTTGAGCAACTGAATATAAGTACTAACTGGCAGCATGGTGTAGTGGAAAAGGATAAGCTTTAGACTTGGGCAAGGTATTTGACTTCTTTAAGCCTCAGTTTTCTCCTTTTTTTTTTTTGAGAGAATTTTCTTTTTTTTTCCAAAGGTTTTATTTTTTCCTTTGTCTCCCCAAAGCCCCCCAGTACACAGTTGTATATTCTTCGTTGTGTGTGGGTCCTTCTAGTTGTGGCATGTGGGACGCTGCCTCAGCGTGGTCTGATGAGCAGTGCCATGTCTGCACCCAGGATTCGAACCAGTGAAACACTGGGCCGCCTGCAGCGGAGCGCGCGAACTTAACCACTCGGCCACAGGGCCAGCCCCTCTCAGTTTTCTCCTTAAGGAGTGAGTAACGGTACCTAACCTTGCTGCTCAAAAGAGATTCCAAGTGGAAAAGGGACAAGATCTTGCTTTGGGTTCAAAGCCCAACCGCTGATTTCGTTTGTTACTTACGTCCTTGAATAATGCCTTTACTTGTGGTGTCTTCCTTCCCATTCTTTCCACTGTTCTCCCATTTTAAAATCCTCCCACTCATATCTCTCTTCCCTCTCATTCCTCTTCTGCCTTGCAGTCAAATGCCATTTGTCCTGCTCTGAACTTCCATGCCTCTTAAATCAGTGTCTTTTTTAGTGGTGCAACACTTTCTACTGGGTGTTAAAACAAAGTAAGAAACTCTTTTTGAAGTTTGAATTCTTCAGAGCTGCCAAGTGGTCTATTCCTGTTCCTGCTGAGATGCAGAACTAGCATGACTGCTGGCTCCCTTCCCCAAAATTATCCCTAGAGGACCTCTAAAAGGAAAATACTGTGAGAAGCAAATGGATGATGTGGGCTGTTTTGAACCGGCGTGTGTTTGTGTGTGTGTGTGTGGAGGTGTTTGGCCTGGGGTAGCAGTCAGCCAGACACGACTGTAGGCTAATGAAACCAAGGGGGAAGAGTTAGAATACTGCTCTAGGGCCCGCCCCGGGGCACAGCGGTTAAGTTCGCATGTTCCGGTCTGGTGACCTGGGGTTTGCCAGTTTGGATCCTGGGTGTGGACATGGCACCGCTTGGCAAGCCATGCTGTGGTAGGTGTCCCACATATAAAGTAGAGGAAGATGGGCATGGATGTTAGCTCAGGGCCAGTCTTCCTCAGCGAAAAGAGGAGGATTGGCAGCAGATGTTAGCTCAGGGCTGATCTTCCTCAAAAAAAAAAAATTTACTTTTTTCTATACTTGCTGTAACTCAGAATCCTAATCCAGCTCTCAAGAATAAATCAGCGTGTTACAAAAGCCCATACTTGTGAGGAGTTGAGAAAAAACAGGTGATGACTGACTTCAGGCGGTCACTTTGCTGTCACTTACCTTCTTAATCCTGCGGTCTCCCCAAATCCCTATCACCATGCTGCTTCTCCCTAGGGAACAGAGGGTGAATGCTTGACTTGAGTAGGGACTGTGTGGGGTGGAGAGTGGTTATGGTTTCTGGTGCTTGGCGCTTTCCACTTTAGTGCTTGTTTCGTACCTTACTCCAGCTTACTGCAGCTCTTATGGACTGGAGTCTGGTCTTCGCCCATATGTTGTGCCTGTCACAGTAGCTGCTATCCTCCAGGGCAAAATAACGAAAACAGTTGAAGAACACAGGTATTTCAAGAGAAGGACACTATACAGCCTTCACTGGGACAGAAATAATAGAACAGATGGACCAAGAGTTTAAAGTTAGACTGATAATCATCCTGAAAGAAAAAGGGAAGATATTAGCAACTTGAAACAAGAACAAGCAGAGGCCGTGAGAACCAAGCAGAAATAGTAGGCTTGAAAAATACAATGGTTGAAATAAAGAACATCACAGATGGGAGAAATAACAGAATGAATACACCTGAAGAATAAATTAGAATTCTAGAATGAAGCAAGTCTCTCAGAACAAAGAAGAGAAGGATGAAGAAAAAGAAAATGTAAAGGAAAAGCTAAGCAATAAGGAGAATAGATGTAGAGGTTCCCACATCTGAATAATAGGAGACTTAGAGAACTAAAATTAAAAGGAAGATGTGCTTGAAGAAATAATGGAAAAGTAGTTCTCTTTCAGAATTAAAAAAAAAAAAGATGAAAGTCCTCAGATCAAAAGGTTCCTTAGAGTGCTAAAGATGAGAGATCAGGAAGAACTCACTTCTAGCACATTATAGGGAAATTTAAGAATATCAAAGCAAAAGAAAATTATAGGAGCCTCAGAGGGAGAACATATCCCACACAAAGGAGCAAAAACTGAATTGACATCAGAGTTTTGAACGGCATCACTAAATGAAGAAAGACAAAAGAGTGTTTTCAGAGTTTTGAAGAGAATCTTAGAATTTTATACCCAACCACATTCATTTGAATAGGAAGGGATGATAAAAATATTCTCAGGCATATGATGTCTTGGAAGCCTTGCCACACAAAGGCCTGCATGGAAAACAGTTCTGGATGAAGTACTGAGAGAGTCAGATCTGGGAAATGTTACAAGAGATATATGAAGTAAAGGTGATCAGATTCCTTGGTATCATTTGTTGTTGTAAAGGCTAAGGCAAAAGGAAAAAAAAAAAAAAAAACGAGAGAAAAATGTATCTATCGCAGAATTTAAAGGCTAGATGCTGTCGTGCTAAAGTTCTTATTGGCAGGGAGATAAAATTTTTAAGAAGGATAATAACATTTAAAAGCATAAGAAGAGGAGGACAAAGTGGAATGCTAAATGAAGATGGTAGAAACAGATCCATATATATCAGTGACAATAAATGGACTAAATTCACCAGTTAAAGATAAAAATTGACAAATCGGATTAAAAAACCTGAAATCAAGATAGATGCTTTTTACAGGGGGTGCACCAAAAGTTTAAGGATGTACAAAAATTGAAAGTAAAAGCTTGGGAAAGTACATACCTGGAAATACTAAAAGCTGGCATGACCATTACTAATAGAAGTTAAAATATATTTTAAGACAGAATGTCTTGATTGGGATGGAAAGAATTGCTACATAATGATAATCACTATATAATGACAATTCACCAAGAAGATATAGCAATTTAAAGTATGTATACCTCTGACTAAAAATCTTAGAATAGATGAAGTAAAACTACATTGGGATAAATGGACAAATTCCACCGTCATAGAGATTTCATTACATCTCAATTATTTGTAGATCAGGCTGACAAATTAATAGATACATAAAATTGTAAGAAATCAACAAGCTTAACCTAATGAACAGTGTTTTGTAAGCATACATTACAGAATTGATCAACTAGATCATGGTGAAAGCCTTAACAATTTCAAAGATCAAGTTTTACGCAGAGGATGATCTCTCCCTACAGTGCCACTAAATTAGAAGTGTTTTTTTTTTTTTAAGGAAGATTAGCCCTGAGCTAATGTCTGCCACCCACCCTCCTCTTTTTGCTGAGGAAGACAGGCCCTGAGCTAACATCGGTGCATATCTTCCTCTACTTTATGTGTGGGACGCCTGCCACAGCATGGCTTGACAAGCGGTGCGTAGGTCTGCACCTGGGATCCGAACTGGTGAACCCTGGGCCACCGAAGCAGAACATGCGAACTTAACTGCTGCACCACCAGACCAGCCCTAAATTAGAAGTTAATCACCAGAACATAATTTTAAAAATACAGTATGCATAAGCATAGTTATATAACTCATGGATTTAAAAAATTATTGTAGAAGTTTAAAAATACTTATAGTTGAATGATAATGAAAACTTTGTGTATGAAAACCTGTGGGCTGAGTAAAATATTGCTGGGGTGGGAGTGGGGAGGAATTTGTAGCCTTAAATATTCAAATTATAAAAGAAGGAATAAGCTAAATGTCTAACTTTAAGAAATCAGGAAAAGATCAACAGTAAAATTTTTTAAAAGTAGAAGAGGTAATAGAAGATAGAATAAACAATATCATGAATGGAAAAGAGGATCCATCTGTACACAAAGAGATGAAAAGAGAATACTGTCAACTATGTACCAGCAAGTTTTAAAATGTAGACAAAATGGAAGAAGAACTAAAAGCTTGAATCATCTAATGTTTATTAAATTAAAGCAGTGATTAAAAATCTTCCTACAAAGAAAAGTTTTACAGGTGAGTTCTACCAATCTTTCAAGGACCAGGGCATCTCAATTTTGTAGAATTTTTTTCCAGATGATAGGAAAACAGGCCTGTTTGTTTATTCTGTTAGGCCTGCTCACCCTGCCATCCAAGTGAGACAAAAATTTGACAGTGGAAAATTACAGACCCATTTCACTCACTAATATAGAGTTTAGAACCTAAACAAAATGTTAGCAAATCAAAACCAACAGTGTACTAAAACAGATAATACTACCAAACCAAGTTGGGTTTATCTCAGATGTGCAAGGATTTAATAGTAGAAAATCCATAAATGAAATTAAAAGTTCACCTCATTAATAGATTAAAAGAAAAAAAATCATGATCCTCTCTCAGTAGATACAGAAAAAGCATTTTATAAATCATTCTTCCATGATATATTCTTAGTTAATGAGGAAGAAAAGGAACCCTTCTGAGCTGAGAAAGGGCAGTTATTTAAAAAAAAGAACAAACATTATGTAAAGGGAAACATTACAAGCACACTCTTTAAAATCAGACAAAGATGCCCAATATCATTACATGTATTCAACATTGTAACAGTCCTAAGCAGTAAAGTAAGACAAGTAGAAGAAATTAGAGGCACAAGAATTGGAAAGGAGGGAATAAAATTTTATATGCTGATGATATCATTTATGTAGAAAAACAGAAGCATCCACAGACAAATTATTAGAAGTGGTTATGTCAGTTTAGCAAGGTGACTGAATATACGATTAATGAATGTCATTTGTATTTCTGTACATATGCAAAAGCCACTAAAAAACGAATGAAAAAGAAGGCATCACAAGGGGCTGGCCTGGTGGTGCAGCGGTTAAGTTCGCACGTTCCGATTTAGTGGCCTGGGGTTCGCCGGTTCAGATCCCGGGTGTGAACATGGCACTGCTTGGCATGCCATGCTGTGGCAGGCATCCCACATATAAAGTAGAGGAAGATGGGCATGGATGTTAGCTCAGGGCCAGTCTTCCTCAGCAAAAAGAGGAGGATTGGCAGCAGATGTTAGCTCAGGGCTGATCTTCCTCAAAAAAAAAAAGGCATCACAATAGCATTGGAATACCAACTTTAGAAATTGGTTTAACACAAATATGCTAGACCTCTAAAGGGAAAATTTAAAAACTTTTCTAGGAGATAGTAAAAAAGTCCTTCATAAATAGAGGAATGTATCATGTTAATGATTGGAAAACAGTTTAACCTATATATTAAATGTAATTTTATTCAAAATCCCAACAGGGATTTTCGTGGAACTTGATAAGATGATATTAAAATTTATATGGAACAGTTAAGGGGCCAAGAATAGCTAGTCACTTCTTAAAAGGAACATGGAGGGGAAGACTTGCCCTACTGGATAGCAAGACTCATTATAAGATAGAGAAGTTGAGACAGTGTCGAATTGTATAAACATAGAAAGATTGACCAGTGGAATAGAATAGAGAACTTGTAAACACCCCTACATGTAAGGAAAATTTGATACATGACAGAGGTGTATGTCAGTCAGTCAAGAAAGGCATGTTCAATAAATTGATCTGGAAAAAATGGCCATCTGTGTGGAGAAATAATAAAATTGCTCTCTGAGAAGAAGAAAGTAGATGGATTAAGGATGTAGATGTCATAAGCAAAAATTTAAAAATTTTAGTAGATGCACCTCCTCCACTCGCCACAACACAGACAAATCTTAGTAGAAAGTATAGGTGGATATGAGACCTTGGGGAGTAAGCCAGACAGTGGTCATTCATTAAAAAAAGAGAAGATAAGTATAAATGATTTTGTTAAAATTAAGTTTTTGCTCATAAAAGTGCCTTCTAAAAAATGGAAAAGACATTACAAATTGGGAGAAAATATTTGCAAGACACCCAATTGGCAAAGGGTTGATATTAAAAATATATAAAGAACTATTATAAATCATTAAGTATAATAATCAATTAGAAAAATGTGCAAAGGACACAAACAGATATTTCACAGAAGAGGAAACATATGGCCAATAAGCATATAAAGAGATATTCAGCATCATTAGTGATCAGGAAAATATAAGTCAAGCCCATACCTATTTGATTGGCAAAAATTAAAAAGTCTTATGACGTCAAATGTTGGAGAGGAGATGGATTCACAGGATGTCTTAGACATTGCTGATAGGGTTTTAAATTGGTGCAAACCCTTTGAAAACAGTTCCATATCAGATCCTGAAGTTGAACATTCATATAGGCTATGACCCAGCAATTTCTCTTGTTGATATGCCCAAGAGACACTTTCCTCCACATGTACAAGAATGTTAATAGCAGCACTATTCACAATAGTGAATACCTAGAAACAAATAACCATCACACACTGGAATGTTATATAGCAGTCAAAATAAATGAAAAAATAGTATGCTATGACATGGATGAACCTTGAAAACATTGCTAAGTGGACATATGCTGAGTGAAATAAGCCAGACACAAAACGACAAATACTGTATGATTTCACTTATGCAAGGTACCTAGAACAGGCATATTCATAGAGACAAGAGAGTAGAATAGTGGTTACTAGAGCCTGGGGAGAAGGAGTCATGGTGAGTTAGTGTTTAATGGGTACAGAGTTTCAATTTGGGATGATGAAAAAGTTCTGGAGATGGATAGTGGTGATGGTGTACAACATTGTGAATGTGCTTAATACCCTGAATTGTACACTTAAAAATGGTAAATTGGCGGCCGGCCCTGTGGCCGGGTGGTTAAGTTCGAGCACTCCACTTAGGCGGCCCCGGGTTTCGCCGTTTCAGATCTTGGGCGCAGACATGGCACCGCTCATCAGGCCACGCTGAGGCGGCGTCCCACATGCCACAACTAGAAGGACCCACAACTAAAAAAATAGGCAGCTATGTACTGGGAGGCTTTGGGGAGAAAAAGGAAAAAAGAAAAAAGGTAAATTGTATATCTAGTTTACCACAATACAACTTTTTAAAAAAAGAACTAAAGTAACACAGCAGTAGGAATGAGTTTTAGTGAAACAAAGATCCCTAAAATTAGGTATGACATAACTGCTTTTTTAAAAAAGTTAAAAGCAGCTAAACTGAAAATACATACTTTTTAGGATTCCATTTTGATGCAGTAAAATACGTAAAAAGGAAGGGTAGAAAATCAAAACATAGGATTCAGCGTGATTGTTGGGGGAAGGCAGGCAAATGGATAGGGGATATTGTAATTAAGAGTAGATTGTGGTCAGAGTTGTAGTTTGTGGGTGCTTATTGCTTTATGAAAAAGAATCAAAAGTGGGCCATGTATGAATGAACAAAGTATGTCTTGAAGGAAAGGATTATGATTAATCTAGTTCTGTGCACTTGAGGTGTAATGGGAAAAAAATATTGCTAAGTGGGGACTTCAGAGATCTTTTGAGTTTGAAATCTTGATTCCAGCAATTTATTAATTGTCTGATCTTGGGCAAATAACGTCCCTATGTTTCTCTTGCTTTGTTTGCAAAATAAGAATAAAAATAGTACCTACATCATGGGATTAAGTATTAAATGGATTAATATATGTACCTGGTACAGAGTATATAAGTTTTTGCCATCTGCTTTGATTATCTAATGCTATGTAATAAACCACCCAACAATTTAGTTAAAATAACAGCCATTTAATTTATTTTTTATGATCCTATGGGCTGAGTTGGATGGTTCTTCTGGTGGTCTCACTTGTAGTCTGTTGTGTATTTGTAGTCAGATGTCAGCTGGGGCTGGAATGTCCCAAGATGTGGTGCTTTGGAGGGTATGGCTAGAAGGCTGGGCTCCACTGGACAGCTGTCTCTCCATGTGGCCTTTCTGTGTGGTCTCCAGTAGAGTGGCCAGATTTCAGGGGCCTCCAATAGCACCAAAAATGAAGCTTCCTGGCCTGAAATTGGCACATTGTCACTTCCACTGCATTCTGTTGATTCTATGTCACAGAGCCAGTTGGGAGCTGTGGTTCGTTGGGGACCATTTTTGGAAACCACCCACTCTGTTATTAATACTTGTACCTGTCCTGTTGCTCTAGCCATATGCTTCATCACTTTAGGCTCTGGGGATATATTAATGAACAAACAAATACAAATCCCTGCCCACTTGCAGTTTATGTCTTACATGATCAGGGAATACTGGGGCTTGGGAGTTGCAGTTTTGAAAATGGGTGGTCTTGGATCAAAGACCTAAAGATTAGGCCTGAAACAATAAGTCTTCTAGAAGAGAATATAGGCAGTACACTCTTTGACATAAGTTTCGAAAGAATCTTTTTGGACACCATAACTCCTCAGATGAGGGAAACAATAGAAAGAATAAACAAATGGGACTTCATCAGACTAAAGAGCTTCTTCAAGGCAAGGGAAACAGGATTGAAACAAAAAAACAGCCCACTAATTGGGAAAAAATATTTACAAGCTACTTATCCAACAAAGGGTTAATCTCCATAATATATAAAGAACTCACACAGCTCAACAACAAAAAATCAAACAACCCGATCAAAAAATGGGCAGGGGACATGAACAGACGTTTCTTCCAAGAAGATATACGGACGGCCAATAGGCACATGAAAAGATGCTCATCATCACTAATCATCAGGGAAATGCAAATCAAAACTACACTAAGATATCACCTTACACCTGTTAGAATGGCAAAAATATCCAAAACCAAGAGTGACAAATGTTGGAGAGGTTGTGGAGAAAAAGGAACCCTCATACACTGTTGATGGGAATGCAAACTGGTGCAGCCACTACGGAAAACAGTATGGAGATTTCTCAAAAAGTTAAAAATAGAAATACCTTATGACCCAGCCATCCCACTACTGGGTATCTATCCTAAGAACCTGAAATCAGCAATTCCAAAAGTCTCATGCACCCCTATGTTCATTGCAGCATTATTCACAATAGCCAAGACGTGGAAGCAACCTAAGTGCCCATCAACTGATGATTGGATAAAGAAGATGTGGTATATATACACAATGGAATACTACTCAGCCATAAAAAGGGACAAAATCGTCCCATTCGCAACAACATGGATGGACCTTGAGGATGTTATGTTAAGCGAAATAAGCCAGCTAGAGATAGACGAACTCTATATGACTCCACTCATAGGTGGAAGTTAACATGTAGACAAGGAGAACTGATCGGTGGTTACCAGGGGAAAGGGGGGGGTGGGGGGAGGGCGCAAAGGGTGAAGTGGTGTACCCACAACATGGCTAACAAGAATGTACAACTGAAATTTCACAAGGTTGTAAACTATCATAATCTTAATAAAAAAAAATGGGTAGTCTTGGAAGCCCTCATTGATAAACTGATATTTGAGCAAAGACAAAAGGAGAAGGTTAGGAGGTAGAAGGGCAGGGGTGGAAGCAAGGAAACCTTTCGGAGGCTAATGCAGTGACGAGACAGGTGACCTGGATTAGTGTGGGAACAATGTAAATAGTGAGAGGTGGTTAGATTTGGGATGTATTTTGAAGATGTAGCTTCAGAATTTAGTTATGGAGTGGGTGTGAAGTGTGAGAGGAAAAGCAATTGAGGATGGCTTCAAGGTCATTGACTTCAGCAACTGGAAGGATGGATTTGCTGTTTACTGAGGTGGGGAAGACTACAGACAGGCAGGTTGGGGAAGATCAAGATTAGTTTTTTTGTGAGATTTGAAACGCCAATTAAAAGCTAGCTGCTTTAAAAGTCTGAGTTATGCTTGTATCCTGTTTAACTTCCCATTTGGTAGCAAGGGAAGCCGATGGTGGAGGGAAGAATGTATACTTGGTTATAGATAATAAATCTCAGAAGAGTGAGGAATCTTCTTCGCTTTAGCCAGACTGCTGTTTTTTCTAGGCCCCTTTTATCCTTCCCCTGATGTGGCTTGTTATTCATAAATTTCACTGATTGTTCCTCACCTTTTTACTAGAAAAAAGCATGAAGGTAAACTTAAGCAAGTTCATTTAAAATTTTATTTTTCTTCTCTATAGCTTTTGTTTTTTTAAAGGATAAAAGGTAGAAGGTGAAAAATTTTAATTGAACTTTACTCTCTATTTCACTTCATGCTCTATCTTTTCTTGATGATGTGTGTCCACCTTGATTTCACCTATTTTGTGGGTATTTAGTTGCATATAAATAGAACTTTTATATGCAACTTTTTGGGTTTGGCACATTTAAAAAGCTGCTTTAACTGATACTGAATATTTGGACTCTCACTTTCCTGTGGTCTCTTGCCAAGACATGTTCCAACATGTTGCAGAGGTTTTCCTTGACGTGCTCTTGGAATCTTAAATCTATTACTTAATCTTGGTAATTCCCTCAGCCCTGCATTTGTTGGGGCCGGGTGCTCCTGAGCACTGTCCCAGAGAGGAGGAGATACTGAAGAACTCTCTGTTATCCACTGGAGAGAGAATGATTGTAAATTTGACTTTGAGCTGAAACACGCTGCTCGTTTTCATCAGTATGGAGGGTGGAGCATGCCTGAACCTGTCTCTGTCAGGCTTTACCTGAGGGGAGAATAGGTGGTTCTTCCTCTAAATTCTCTTCAGTTTTTTTGCAGAATCTGAACTAGAAAGTGATCAGAAGGGGATCAAGAACCTCAGCATGAGTACATTGCATTTGTCTAGGGTGCTCTGATATACGTGTCCTTTTTATTTCTGCTGGTTGCTTTTTGTAAATCCTAAAGAGAATTTTCTGCTTTAGAAGAGATTTTATAGTTTTTTTTCCTTTTAGATTTATCAACAGACTGCAGCTTCTTCACTGCCAAAATGACATCATTTTCCACCTCTGCCCAGTGTTCAACATCTGACAGTGCTTGCAGGATCTCTCCAGAACAAATCAATCAGGTAACTCATTTTTAGGCATTCCTATTCTTTAAGTTTTTAAAAAATTGAATTGAGGCTTCACTGACTTCACTGACCGTAGCAGACTTCACTGACCATAGGATTTTATGACAGCAGAAGGGATTATTTTTAAAAATGTCATATTAGGGAGACTAGTAAACGTACCAATACTCATAAATTGAATTGGTTGTTGATTAAATAAGTATATGGAGGTTACAGATTGCTCAAAGTGGTATATTTTGAAAATAAGCATGTTTTAGGGTATGGATGGCTAGTGGAGAATTTGGGGCCATGTTATGTGCTTGTTTTCTGTCTCTCACTTCATTGTAACTAGTTTGTTTTCTTTAAAAATTTTAAATTGTAAATGTAGAAAATGTATTCTTCTAAAAAATTCAAACTTTATGAAGACTCCTTTGATCTTCTCCTCCCTTCTTCCCCCAAAGTCCCTTCCCCCTAAGATAATACTATTACCAATTTAGTTGTGTCTTGTTTCATACCTTTTCCTCTAACATTTAAAAATACATAGTTTTGTGTTTTCATAAACATCGCACAATTATAGTATTATGTATCTTAATACATGATAAGGTGGAATTTGGATTTGATAGGGGAAAATGTGGCTTCTGTAATAAATGGTTTTGACATAATTGACCATCTCTGAATGGAAACAAACGAAGACTTCAGATGTTGTACAACAACAAGTTCCAGATAGATGAAGACTGAAATGTAAAAAGTGGAATGATAAAAAATATTTGAAGAAAATTTAGGAAATATTTGTGAGACTTTAGAATGAGGAAGGCCTAAAGAAGACAAAACCGAGGCGGCTGTGAGAGGAAGAGAGAGACAAATCTGGCCTTATAACGTTTTTTTTTTTTTTTTTTAAAGATTTTATTTTTTCCTTTTTCTCCCCAAAGCCCCCCGGTACATAGTTGTGTATTCTTCGTTGTGGGTTCCTCTAGTTGTGGCATGTGGGACGCTGCCTCAGCGTGGTCTGACGAGCAGTGCCATGTCCGTGCCCAGGATTCGAACCGACGAAACACTGGGCCGCCTGCAGCGGAGCGCGCAAACTTAACCACTCGGCCACGGGGCCAGCCCCTGGCCTTATAACGTTTTAAAGATAAAATAGTGTCGCTAAAGACAGACTCCACAATCAGAGTCCAGAGATGGCAAACAAAGTCACTATCCCTTGTATGTGGATATCACATCATGTTTATCCTTTTTTCTTTTTCTTTGAGGAAGATTAGCCCTGAGCTAACTGCCGCCAGTCCTTCTCTTTTCTACTGAGGAAGACTGGCCCTGAACTAACATCCATGCCCATCTTCCTCTACTTTATATGTGGGACGCCTACCACAGCATGGCTTGCCAAGCGGTGCCATGTCCGCACCTGGGATCCGAACCGGCAATCCCAGGGCTGCCAAAGCGCAATGTGCGCACTTAACCACTGCACCACTGGGCCGGCCACATTGTTTGTCCTTTTATCTGTCAGTGGTATTTAGGTTGTTTCCATCTTTGGCTATAGTGAAGAATGCTGGTATGAACACGGGTGTACAAATATTTGTTTGAGTCTCTACTTTCAGTTCTTTTGGACTTATACCTAGGAGTGGAACTACTGGGTCACATGGTAATTCTATGTTTAACTTTTTGAGGAACTGCCAAACTGTTTTCCACAGCAGCTGCACCGTTTTGTATTCCTATCAGCAGTGCCCAAGGGTTCCGGTTTCTCCATATCCTCACCAACACTGATTTTCTTTTTTCCTTTTATTATAGCCATCCTAGTAGGTGTCAATGAAAATGCGATTTTTCAGGACGGTTAACAAGTAGTAGTCTGATCATCTGTAGTTATTTTATGCATTGGAAGATTGTTATTAGATGATAAGTTTCTGCCAGGGTTTGTTAAAAAAAAAAAACGTTTAAAGAGGTTCTCTTGTTCCCTAGGGTTTCAGAAGCTAATTGAAATGTAAATAGCAGGTTTACTTTATGTTTGTATCAGGTACGACCAAAACTGCCACTTCTGAAGATTTTGCAGGCAGCAGGTGCACAAGGTGAAATGTTCACTGTTAAAGAGGTAAGCCAACAAAGAAAATTCTCAGTTTTAAGAACAGCTGTGAAGTAGAAGCTGGTGAATGTGTAGTTCTGAAGTCAAGCCTAAGAAAGGAAGTTCTACTCCTAAGGTACTGGAGAGGCACCTTTTGCTCTGTTTTAAAGAGCTGGGTTGAACTTCATATTTCCTTTCCTTTTGAAGTGTGTTGTCAGCCTAACATAAGATTAACCATGAATTCATTGATCGCAGTTAAAATGCAAAACATGTACAAGATTAAAAAAATGACATTCTCTGTGATTTACAGGATATGCTGCCAGGCAGGAATTAAATGCAGTAGTTTTTCATTATAAATGTGTCAGATACTCTTCTGAGCCCTGTGAGTTGTTTTAAACACTTAATGCATTTAAATAACTTATTTAGCTTCTAAAGTTTTTTTTTTTTAACAAAAGCAAATTGATTTCTTTAAGTAGAAAAGACTCAATATTAAAATGTTAATCTCTTCAAACTGCTTGCATTTAGTAGGGTAAGGATCTAACCCTTCCTAAAGGAAGAGGAAACAAAATATCAAGCTTTTTTTGACTTTTCTTAGAAGCTTAACACCTATCAGCAGTGCTGCACTCCTGAGCCGTTATCCCTCACAAGGAAACAAGTCTGGAGGCAGTTTGGATTTTCTAGAATACCCATATTTCCTTTATCATTTTAAATCAAGTGCATCATTTTGGACTTTCTCTCTAAAATTCTGATGAGTAAGACTTTTTTTCCAAACTGTTATTAAAGTGTGAATTTTTACATCTGTAAAGTTGTTATGATGAATTGTGCTTTCTCCTTCAATAGCATGGCAGAGTTTGCCTGGGTCAAGAAGAAATTAAGGGGGCTGGCCCCGTGGCCGAGCGGTTAAGTTTGCACACTCCACTTTGGCGGCCCAGGGTTTTGCCGGTTTGGATCCTGGGCATGGACATGGCACTGCTCATCAAGCCATGCTGAGGCGGCATCCCACATTGCAGAGCCAGAAGGACTTACAGCTAGAAGATATAACTATGTACTTTAGGCTTTGGGGAGAAGAAGAAGAAGGAAAAAAAAAAGATTGGCAACAGGTATTAGCTCAGGTGCCAATCTTTAAAAAAAAAAAGATATTAAGTACATATTGTTCAGGGAGAATGTTTTACTGGGAAGAAAGTTGGACAGAGTTTACATGATAAACTCTCTATTATGAATCTTGACCCTACCCAGTACATTAAGAGGAATTTTCTGATTTTGTGTTTTTAAATATTGGTTCTCAGTATGTGTATTGCGACAGTATGAGAATAGAAGTATTATATACAAATTAAGAGTAGTATTTTAAGATTTTTTTTTTCCTTTTTCTCCTCAAAGCTCCCCAGTACATAGTTGTGTATTTTTAGTTGTGGGTCCTTCTAGTTGTGGCATGTGGGATGCCACCTCAGCGTGACCTGATGAGCGGTGCCATGTCCACTCCCAGGATTTGAACAGGCGAAACCCTGGGCTGCCGAAGCAGAGCACGTGAACTTAATCACTCAGCCACAGGGCCGTTCCCAAGAGTAGTATTTTAGAAGATCTTATTTTGTATACTTAGAGTGGATTTATTTTTTTCAGAAAGTTGGACAGACATAAATATAAAACTTCCTTTTTTTTCTTCCAGTAGATGCTCTTCCTCATCTTATTTTCCCCTAGATATTTGAGTAGATATGAGAGCTCTGTTAATCCTGGGATATGTTGCCTGAGAAGGGTGGGAGCCTAGGAACATCATTACTCCAGTATAATGGGAACAGTGTGGAAAAAATCTTCTGTGCAGATATCTAATAATTCCTGAGAAGTTGGAGCCTAAAGATAAAGATAGTTGCTTTAAACTGCTTATGATTTTTGACAACAAAATTCTTACTGTCATTAAGCAAACTTAAGTAATTTTTTAAAAATCTGCTACCTGGAGAAAACATTAGGAAAAAATTAGGTAATTTTTAAGTTGTGAATCATGAACTTCTCCGTGTTCCCTTCCATTTTTTGGACTCTGTAAAAGAAGCCAGGTAGACTAAATTTTCGTTTGATAAACGTTTAGATTCTATGTTTTATGCACTTATAATGCTGATGGCTTATTAAACATTGTACTTCATTTGTCAAAAAGCATTAAGTGAACACACATCAAAAGCCTATAGTAGTTATGTGCTCTGGACTTGGAAAATATCTTTATGACCCAGGCAAATTTAAAGTTTATTACCTCTAGTAATAGAACAGACACCTTTATTTGGACTGGTGAGAGAACTTTTAAGGGGATAGTAGGTAAGTTCACCTTTTCTCATTGTCAGACCAGTATACTTCTGTTCTAAAAAGTAAGAGTCTGTTAATGTCCAGAGTGATAATAAGTGGACGAACGTAGTAGTTGGGGGCAACTGTTGTGTTGTAGAACCCCTTACACAAGCACGGACAGTTGTGTTCATGAATATTATCTCTTACTCCAGCAAACTAACTTATCTCATAATTAGTTTCCTGGTTTTTGACAGCAGCCGGACAGATCTCCTCACGGTGTTTTATCTCCATGCAGGTCATGCACTATCTAGGCCAGTACATAATGGTGAAGCAGCTTTATGACCAGCAGGAGCAGCATATGGTATACTGTGGTGGAGATCTTTTGGGAGAACTACTAGGACGTCAGAGCTTCTCCGTAAAAGATCCAAGGTAAAAAGAGTGAGGGTTTCTTTAGATTTTGGGTGCTGTACCTAACCACTTGATCTCCATACATTATTCATGGTTATTTATTCCATTAGTCAACAAATATTTAAGGGCCTACGTATGGCAGGTGGCCCGTGAGGCACTGGGAACGTAGAAGTGAGCAGTACAGTCTCTGTATGGAGCTTGAAGAGCAGTAGGTGCTCTTCCCCATCTTAGTCAGATTAGCACACCAGTACCTGGTAAAATTATACATGGTAAGTGTTACAGAAAAGAGGTACAAGAAGCTGCGTTTTGGGGTGGGATTTAGGGTGTTCAGGGTCAAGGAAAGGTTCCTTCAGGATGTGATATTTGAGCTGAGAGCTGAAGGATAATTAAAGAGTCAGTTAGAGGGGGCTGATTGAAGGAGAGCTTCTGGCAGATTGAACCTCTCTTGTAAGGGCCTGCTGGCAGGGAGCCTGCTGTGGCTAGGTTTGTGAAACAGTTGTTGTAGAGAGAGGAAGAGTGAGCTGATGAGAGGAATGTAGAGTTTCTGGGCACTTTGAGGTGCATGAAGAGCTTCATAAGAATCACGGCAGAGGGGCTGGCCCCGTGGCCGAATGGTAAAGTTTGCGTGCTCTGCTTTGGTGGCCCAGGGTTTCCCTGGTTCAGATCCTGGGCACGGACATGGCACCTCCCGTAAGGCCACGCTAAGGCGGCACCCCACATAGCACAACCAGAAGCACTCACAGCTGGAGTATACAACTATGTACTGGGGGGCTTTGGGGAGAAGAAGGAAAAAAAAAAGAATCTCAGTAGAGCTGCTCTGACCTATTGTGTGACTTTCTCCAGCTACATGGGGTATATGGTTATTACACAATCAAAGACCAATTAGTAATTGAGAAGCCAGTGTTCTCTTTCTCTCTATGGCTTTGTGATGACTGTTTCTTCTGAGCTCATTTTGTCTTACTTTGGTAAGACCTCCCCACTTAGGTTACTGTTAACTAATGAACTGCAATGTAAATTAATTAGTTTTTTAACGGGGCACAGTAACACAAGGGCTTGGGTATTAACATGTTTAAATAATTTTAAAAAAATCTATTCTGGGGAAAAAATTCTCCATATGTTACAGAGAAAGTTGGGAGATAGTATATCAGGAATACACTTAACATTTTCATGGAGAATCGTGGGGTTATTAATTTTTTATTTTATATCTTTGACAGCCCTCTCTATGATATGCTAAGAAAGAATCTTGTCACTTTAGCCACTGCTTCTACAGGTATGTAACATCATATTTCTCCAGTCTGTATCACAGCTTTGAGTTCAAGGGGAAAAATGATGAGAAAACAAGGAGGATCAAGATGGAAATGGAATTCTGTCTTGGCATGATTGGGAGGGATACCTGTCACACAGAATGTTATTACTATGTTGCTTAACTTTTCATTGTGAAAATTTAAAATATATTGGAGAAGTTGCTATAATTAGTGCCCACCTCTTAGACTTAGTAATTCTTAACATTTTGCCGTATTTGCTTCATCTAGACATACTTTTAAAATCTAACAAAAATGGACTTTTTTCCTTCAAACATAACTACAATGCCATTATTACACTCAACACAATTAATAACAGTATAATAAATAATAACTCCATAATACTGTCCAATAGCCAGTTTATATATAGTTATCCCCAGTTGTCTCAGAAATATCTTTTACATTTGACTTGTTCAAATCAGGATCCAAAGTTCACACATTGCATTTGGTTGATATGTCTCTTAAGTATGTTTAATCTGTAAAACTTAACCCTCCTTTTGTTTTTATGTCATTTATTTGTTGAAGAAACGGATCATTTGTCCTGTAGAATTTCCCACATTCTAGAGATTGTAGGTTGTATCCTTGTGATGTTTAATGTGTTTCTCTGTCTCTTCTATTTTTGGTAAACTCATAGTGCTTGAATAGATTCAAGTTTAAATTTTTTGCCGGGAAGGGTTCATAGGTGGTGCTTTGTGCCTCTTGCATCACATCAGAGTCATGTAAGGTCTGCCCATCCTGTTTCAGGGACCGATTCTGTGGGCTCAGGTGGGGTCACTCTGCTCCATCTGTTTTAAAGGTCTCTGGAGAACCTTTCGCCTAATGGTTTTAGCTTTCTGTTATTTGAATGCCAATTTGTCTAACCCTTTGCTTGATTCCATACTTTTTAAATACTGCCCTTTGAGTTTTTTAGATATGTGCAGGAAACTGGGTGATTTGGGGTCTGAAGTGTGGTGTGTTAGACATAAGTGAATAAACCAGATACAACTGAAATGTAACCCTCTCTCTCACTCATTTCCAAATAATGAAACTTTTTTCTTTCTCCAGTTCTACATGAAGCCCTTTTGTGAGCTTCAAATTAGATTTTAGGTAACATTCTCCTTTAAAGAAAACCTAAGTTTGTAATCCCTTTAGTTCAGCTATCTTTCAATAGTTTACTGAAACAAATAGGTTGGAAAAAATGCATTCCTAATAAAAATTTACACTTTAAAGTGACAGCAAGGACTTTGCTTTCGTATTGAAATGTGATTTTGAACTTAACATGGAATTTTGAAGTCTGTTTGTTTCATTGAGCCATTTGCCCACTTAACTCAGCTGTAAATTTCTGTTTGAGATGCAGGGCCTTGCAAATGATACTGTGCTTTATTGAAATTCAGTCACTTGTGAAATAGTTTGGCTTTCCTGGGACAGTCACTAAAGCTTGGGATATACAGAGGATTTTTTTTTTTTTTTTTTTTTTAAGGTTTTATATTTCCCTTTTTCTCCCCAAAGCCCCCCAGTACATAGTTGTGTATTTTTAGTTGTTGGTCCTTCTAGTTGTGGCATGTGGGACGCTGCCTCAACATGGCTTGATGAGCAGTGCCATGTCCGCACCCAGGATTCGAACTGGCGAAATCCTGGGCCGCTGAAGCGGAGCGCGCAAACTTAAGCACTCGGCCACGGGGCTGGCCCCTACAGAGGATTTTATATTTGCTGATCTACTCTTTCAGTAAAGTTTGTTTTCTGATTGGTGTCTTCTCTGAATGTCTAAAGTGGATGTAATTCTCACTTTTTCTTTCTCTCGTTTTCTTTCTTGCACTTCCTCTGTAGAATTTTACATGTCAAATATTAAAATGAGCATTTCTATAACAAACATTTCAATTGATCCTCACAACGGCTCTGTGAGGAAGGTCTGGAGATGAAGAAACTGAGGGTTTTTTAATAGAATGAGTGATTTGTCCAAGATTGCATGCCACTGGTAAGTGGCAGGGCAGATATTTCTGACTGGCCAGTCCTTGCTCTTTTCATTGTGCCACACATTGCCAGCTCTTTAACCCTTGTTTGTAACAGAATTTGCTGCAGTTAATTTTTTTAACACATTTTTTTCTCTGAACATTAAATCTTTAAAGCATTTTGTTTGTTCTTTAATTGTCACTTTGGAATAATTTCACTTATGAAAAAATTGCACAGGTATTAAAGAGTTCTGTATACTCTTTACCCAGATTCCCCAAATAGTAACATCTTACAGAACCATAGTACAATGATCGAAACCCAGGAAATTGCCCTAAAGTAATTTTGATTGTTGGTCTGCTCAGACTTGCACTTGCATTGTGCTTGTGGTTGCCATCTCTGTTGATCTTTGTAGATTAGGTTGCAAGTGTTTTATTTGAAAGGACAATTGAGAAAAGTGCTCTCCGTATACCTATTTATACCTTTGCAGATGAGTTAAACCTTTTATTTTGATGGTTGAAGAAAATGCCATTATTTAAAGTGAAGGTGATTCTTTATAAATCATTTCTCCAAATTTCCACGTGCATACTAGTAAAACGAAATATATATGACAAACTTTGTATTGATTTTAAAATTCCTTTGTCCATTGTAGTTTTCCCAGATAATTTCTTTTTGCTTCTAATTGTTTTAACCTAAGTAAGGCAGTAAGGCTTTAGAACTATAAATGACAGTAATCGAATTGCTTTATTAAGAAATGCTTCATCTGCAATGTATGTTAGTCGGTCTTTCAAGACCACTGTGGTCAGACAGTGCTGTCTCTTGAACTTCTCAGTATATCCATTTATCTGTAAAAATGCTTCCAGAAATAATGCTCTTTAAAATTACAGTTTTGTCAGATCAGTTGTAGGATCTGTATTCTTTCCCTGGCAGTCTTTATTAGATGAGGATGATGTTTTCTGTGTCTCATCTCTGGACCTGTTAGTAACTGATGAACCCAATCTACAGTAGACTGACTTGGGGGCATCTTAGTTACATATAGCCTCATGTAATGAATGATCCAGCTTCTTAAATTCTCTGCGGCTTGTTCTTTTCCTGTAGCTAGATTTTCATCTTCTGTTCTGCTTGAAAAATTTCCATGTTCTTGAAATCCATTTCTCTCAGACTAAGAATTTCTCTTAGGTTATTGTTTTCTTTGCTTCTTTCTTTTGGCCATTGAGAAAACCTTTATCTGCTTCCTCTTCCTTCTTAGGAAATGTTTATAGTAACTGGGAAAAAGAAGACTTGTTGATTAAAAAAATCTAATCTCTATTCAGGTGATGGCATTTAAACCATGAAGTCATCGTTGACATTTAGAATGTAGGTTTACATGAAGATTCTATTGTTTTATGACATAAGGGGGGGAAATTCCAGATTTTCAGATCTCATAACCCTGTATTAACTTGAAAATAAAAATTAAATTGAAAAGCTGAACATTTTTTTGTTGTTTACAAGTTAGGTAAATATGGGAATAAACACCTATAGGAGGAGATAATAAAAATACTCTCCATTATTCCCTGCTGGGAATCACTTTTTATATTAAAGTTTGAAAGTTTACTGTGGAAGAACATTTTTTACTCATTTTTCATTTCCCCTAGATTATATTTTGGTAACAAATTTGAATATAGACTGTCTTGGTCTTTGCCATTTTTATCAGTTTTGATTATATCCTTGCCTTTTGGATGAGAGCAGTAGCCAGCTAACGTGCAGAAGTACATCTCTAGGGACCAAAGCTGTCTCCAGAGTTGTTTGTTGAGGTCCTTTTTGTGTGGAAAGAATGGTTATTACCAGGGAAGGTTTTCCTTTTGTTTTACTTGCTATCCAGATGCCGCTCAGACTCTCGCTCTCGCACAGGATCACAGTATGGATATTCCAAGTCAAGACCAACTGAAGGTAAAATCACCACCTGGTGACTTCTTTTGTTGTACAGAGTGGCCCCTTCTCTGTACCTGTGGATCTTGGACTCCCAAGACCTTTCTCTGAATGTGGTAAGAATTTAATAAGAAAGGTTCTTGGGAGTTCACAGACCAGGGACAGAGTGAACCTTCTCTGTTCTGCCCATAACAGAGTTCCAGTCTCTGAATCTTTCTTTGGGATGTAGCACTTCTGATCTTCAGTTCTTCCAGTTGCATTTTCTTTGGGGTTTGCGTATGCCCGTGTGTGTGATGGTGTATATACGTAGGTGTTTGAGGAAACTGTTTTATTAGATTTTAACAGGCTTGTTGCCGTTAAGTTCGTGTCAGGCCATTTCTTAAAGCTTCCCCAAACCTGGGGAAACTTGATGATCATCTTGGTATACGGTGAGGGTGTCACATGTTTCTGAGTTATGCCTAATTTTGTAGTAGGCTAGAGGCTTTATATTGTTAGCTTGTTTTTAACAGTATATTTTGGCCTTTTGTGCAGAGATTTTTTTTCCCCCAGGTTTGGGATTTTTCCTAGCTCTGCTCACAGTGGGTTGAAGAGAGATGTTGCTTTTATTTGATGACTGTTGTGAGCTCCAGAGTTCTCTTTCTTGTGCGTAACCCATTGTGTTGCACACTAACTGGTGAGCCAGAGTGGAACTGCTACATCCCCTGGTCTCAGTCATTTCTACTGCACTGATAGACAGCTTTCCCTTTTTTTTCAGCAAAGTGCAGAGGAAAGTTCCAATTCCAGGAAAAGAATTGAAGAAGGGAATATTCCTACACTGTCTACCTCACAGCATAAATGCAAAAATTCTAGAGAAGGTAAGTTTTGCATTAGACTATGTAGCTTTTTCTTTCTTTCTTTCTTTTTTTTTGTTGATGTCTAGAAATGCATCTATCCATATTAAGCACTAGCTGTAATTAAGACCATTATGTAGAGAACTCAAAAAATAATATTGCTGTCTCTTCACTTGTGAAGTAGGAGGGGCATATGTCATTCTTATTTCCTATTCTTTTCTGAAAACCTTTTTTTCACCCTAGTCATCATTGTTAACTTTGAAGAAGATGACGGTGTTCTTTTAGCGACCCTGGGCTACTGGTATGGAGCAAGACTCTCCCTTTAGCTAGCATGCTAATAGAAGACAACTACGCTCTTATCAGTTTGCCACCTGGTAATTCAGCTGCTTTGGCCTTTTTTAAATCTTGGTACCCCTGTCTATATTATAAAGTTTTAGAATTTTTATTTTGATTTGTTTGCTTGAGGCAAAGCCTAATTTTCATAGATTTTTAAAGTTTGCAAAGATGATAAAATATACTTGGTATCTCAGAGCAAAGAATGAGGTATAAGAAGCCTGGTAGTTCCTTTGCCCTTGGATGGTAGTCATCAGATCTTTGTCATCCATACTAGATATGGTGTGGGCAGGTTAAGTGACTTAATTGATATTTTGGAAGTTTCCCTCAAACTTTATAAAATAACTCGTAAAATTTTTTCTGCAAAGATGTATAAAATGTAAATTCCTCAAAAGTATTTTATGGCATGATAGTTTCTAGTCCAGGTACCTGGCTCACACTTGGAGCAATGGCAGTTTAGACCTCTAGCAACATCCCAGAAAGTTATTCCGCTGAAATTGCTTTAAATGTTTAAATTAAAATTAAGTCACTTTATCATGCTGGATTGTTTTCTTCAAATTACATTTAAATATAAACTGAATTTTGGCCTACCTAGTTACCTTGGAGCTTATTCCGGTCTGTATGGTGTTAGATGTGCAATTTTGTTTCTTGCTTATTTTCTATTCAGAAGACTGTTTAAAATATAAGAACAGCCAATTCAAGAGAGTATATGTAGTTTGTGATGTAAATTTCGAGAATAAATAGCTTAGTAGGTATATAGGTGGAAAGGACAGAATGTGCACATAACTTTAATGTGGTACTATCTCAGGAACTTGGTTTCTAGTGATTTCAGCAATGAGTAAGTGCAAAGGTAGTTGAAGTTTCCCTGGGTACAGATAAGCCTTTTAATAGGCAGACTCAACATAATTTATAAGTAAATATGGTGACCTTTTGTTCTGGCAGGGATCCATCTATTGCAGAAATTTTTTTAACCATATGTCCCTCAGCATATTTAAACACCCGGGGTTGCCATTGGCATGTCTAGGGAATTGGGAAGAGGTAGCGGAGAATGAGAAAGTAGGAAAAGAGTAAAGCACAACGAAAAAGATTGGACTATGGGAAAGAAGAAAAGAATTTCATGTGGTAGCAACAGACTTATGTTTTAACTGCCTTGAATGTCATTTAGATGAAGAATACAAGATCTTTTACTTGGAGTATGTGGGCCCTTAATATGTTTTGGGTTTGCAGTATTTCTAGATTTTAGATAACTCCTAACGAGCCCATTGATCCAGAAAGGACATAGATATATATTTATTTGGACAACCTGGAGTTCAGTGTTTTATAATGGTTGTCACCTATCAAAACATATAAATTATTGAGGTATGTCCCAGAATATGCGATACCAGTGAGACTGACTGCCTTGACAACCTAGTGATTGCCCATTGTGGCAGTTACGGCCATGATGTACTACTGCCTTGCTTCTATCTCAAGGGTTGGGTCAGTATGCCATCACCATTTGCAGTCCAGCGGATCTAAGCCTTTGTCAAGGACCAAGTCATTCTTTAGTTACTACAGTGATGGGAATGTTTAAATTGCCAGTAAATGCCAATAAAATGACTAGAAATCCTTTTAGAACAGTGTCATTGTTTGGATGCTTTCAGAGTTTAAATTTCTTTCTTTCTGTTTTTTGAGGAAGATTTGCCCTGAGGTAACTACCGTCAATCCTCCTTTTTTTTCCTTTTTCTTTTTTAATGAGTTTCACTCTTTTATGGTAATAAGAACAATAATCCAATCTTTGGCTTACAGTGTTCTTTTTCTTCTCTTCTGACAATGCTTCTCTTTTTGCTGAGGAAGACTGGCCCTGAGCTAACATCCATGCCCGTCTTCCTCTACTTTACATGTGGGATGCCTACCACAGCATGCTTGCCAAGCAGTGCCATGTCTATACCCAGGATCCGAACTGGTGAACCCTGGGCCACCGAGAATCGCAACGTGCGAACTTAACCGCTGTGCTACCAGGCCGGCCCAGAGTTTAAGTTTCTTGATAAATGATGATTTATCTCTAGTGTCATTATTTGCTAATGAAGCCTAAACAGGGGAGGAGATTGGGCTCTGCAGCTGACACAGATATTTGATTTCTGATTTGTTCTTGACTCGGATTAAGATTTCTTTTTACCTGTTTTATAAAGAGATTGTACGTATTGTAGAGTCTTGATTCTTAAGTGTTGTGTCCATAGTTGTCATCCTTTTCATTTGACTTCGCAGATGAAGACTTGATAGAAAATTTAACTCCAGATGAGACGTCTAGGCTGGACCTTGGGTTTGAGGAGTGGGATGTGGCCGGCCTGCCTTGGTGGTTTTTAGGAAACTTAAGAAACAACTATACCCCTAGAAGTAATGGCTCAACTGATTTACAGACAAATCAGGTAAATTTCACATTTAAAGGGGAGCTTTTCTTTTTTTTTGGAAAGAGTAACATTCTTGGTTACTCTTGACCACACATTACATTCTTTAAGAATCCTCATTCTGTTCTGTGACTTTAAGTACCATCTGTATGCATATAGTGCCCAAATCCATGTCTTCAGTCCTGACCTTTCTCCTAAATGCCCAGCTTCCATATCCAGCTGCCTATTCAACACCTCCACTTAGATGATTTGATGTTTTTCATGTTCAAAACAGAACTCTTGAGAGAGAGAGATATATTATATATATATATATCTTATATCTTTATCTCTCTCTCTCTCTCGATATATATATATATATATATATATATGTTTTTCTTTTTTTTTTTTTTTTAAGATTTTATTTTTTCCTTTTTCTCCCCAAAGCCCCCCGGTACATAGTTGTGTATTCTTCGTTGTGGGTTCCTCTAGTTGTGGCATGTGGGACGCTGCCTCAGCGTGGTCTGACGAGCAGTGCCATGTCCGTGCCCAGGATTCAAACCGACGAAACACTGGGCCGCCTGCAGCGGAGCGCACGAACTTAACCACTCGGCCACGGGGCCAGCCCCTGTTTTTCTTTTTTTTTAACCAAACACTTCTTTCTGGCCTTTCCTTTCTCAGAAGTCTACCTTCTACCCAGTTATTCCAGCCAAATATCATGAGATACCGTTTGCTTCTTTCTCTGTCATATGCCACATTCAGGTTATCATCTCTTTATCCAATCATATCCGAAACCTGACTAACCACTTTTTACTGCTTCCACTGTCCTACCTTAATTCAAGCCATCATCATTCTGTTCCTTTATCTTATTTTATATTCTCCATTGTACTTCTCACTTTGTAAAGCTGTTATTGTATTTTGTTTATGTGTCTCTTGTCTGTTTACCCCTCAAACGTAAATCCAGGCTTTTGTGTTATTCACCACTCTATTGCCTAAAACCTAGAACAGTATCTTACACATATTAGGCATACCGTGAATGTTTGTTCAGTAAGTGAATGGGCATATAATGGTGGCAAAATAATAAGTTGTCTCTTATGAATATTATAGAAAAGCATGTCATAAAATCTCCGTAAATGAATGCAGAAAGTAAGTTTAAAGTTGTTTAAGAATTCAGAAGGAGGACAAAAGATTTGAGTTACCATCAGTACAGTTGTGCGTTACTTAACGACGGGGGTACATTCTGAGAAATGTGTCTTTAGGCAATTTCATTTACACGTGATAGAGTGTACTTAATCAAACTTAGGTGGTATAACCTACTGCACACCTAGGCTGTATGGTACTACTCTTATGGGATCTCTGTCCCATACGCAGTCCATCGTTGACCAAAACATTGTTATGTGGTGCATGACTGTATTTCTTCAGTTAACATCATTGACCGTTAAAGGAAAGAATATGTCACAGTTAATAGACTGCTCCTTAAAATGCCACCTGTGGAAAGGAATGTAGGGAATGGGTTCTATTTAGTTGAGCAACTATGAGTCTTTACCTTTTAAGCTCTTCAGTATTATTTCTCAGGTGTCGTACCTGATTTGCTATTAAAATAGAAAATTCCTTGCCAGCCGCCCTTATCCATCCTTTAGCTTATACATACTAGGTGGCAAGTAGATATCTGTTGAATGAATAGATGTCTGTTGAAGAAAGGGTAGGTGTTCTTTAGAGGTAGGTGAGGACATGGAGTTTTGGGTTCATTTATGTTGGTTTAACATCTCTGATAAGCCTCTGACTACAGAAACTCACGTTTGTATTGTTCTGTTAGGATATAGGTACTGCTGTTGTTTCAGACACCACGGATGACTTGTGGTTTTTGAATGAGTCAGTGTCAGAGCAGTTTGGTGTTGGAATAAAAGTTGAAGCTGCCGATACCGAACAAACAAGTGAAGAAGTAGGGAAAGTGCGAGACAAAAAGGTATGTTGTGGAAAAATTTCACATTGATTGTATTTATGTGCACCTAGTATAATCTTTTCAAATCTGATGACCTGACCTATACCTCTTTGTACAACAAATGGCTCGTATAATCCCCCCTTTTTACTTTTTTACTATTTTCCTGTATCTAATTTTAAGATTTACATTAAGTTAATCAAGGCTACCTGAAAAGTAGGATAGGACTTTATGGGTAAAGCTCCTACTTCGTTAGAAGCAATTGCTACTCTTTCTGCTCATGTAGTCTCCCATTGGGGAGTTTTTTCTTCTGGAGACCTTGGTTTGCTAACAAGGCAAAGTTCTAAATGGCCACAACAGCCTGTAGGAAAAAAATCCTTATTTCTTGGACATCTCAAAAGCTTCCATAACCATTTTCTATCTAAATAGAAATAGACAGATGAATTCTTCCTATGTATTTTAGAGTTTATATAGGGGAAAGAAGGGAGTTAGAACTCTGAGTACGCATGGTGTGAGTGCACCAAGATGAGGCAGCATACAAGCACATGCTCCACTCTCAGGAGAAACCGGGCAGCCGACCCAGTGCCCAGATGAGGAAGACTCTCAGGAGAAACTGGGCAGCCGATCCAGTGCCCAGATGAGGAAGACTCTCAGGAGAAACCGGGCAGCCGACCCAGTGCCCAGATGAGGAAGACTCTCAGAAGAAACCGGGCAGCCGACCCAGTGCCCAGATGAGGAAGACTCTCAGGAGAAACCGGGCAGCCGACCCAGTGCCCAGATGAGGAAGACTCTCAGGAGAAACCGGGCAGCCGACCCAGTGCCCAGATGAGGAAGACTCTCAGGAGAAACCGGGCAGCCGACCCAGTGCCCAGATGAGGAAGACTCTCAGGAGAAACCGGGCAGCCGACCCAGTGCCCCAGATGAGGAAGACTCTCAGGAGAAACCGGGCAGCCGATCCAGTGCCCCAGATGAGGAAGACTCTCAGGAGAAACTGGGCAGCCGACCCAGTGCCCAGATGAGGAAGACTCTCAGGAGAAACTGGGCAGCCGATCCAGTGCCCCAAATGAGGAAGACTCTCAGGAGAAACCGGGCAGCCGACCCAGTGCCCCAGATGAGGAAGACTCTCAGGAGAAACCGGGCAGCCGACCCAGTGCCCCAGATGAGGAAGACTCTCAGGAGAAACCGGGCAGCCGACCCAGTGCCCAGATGAGGAAGACTCTCAGGAGAAACCGGGCAGCCGACCCAGTGCCCCAGATGAGGAAGACTCTCAGGAGAAACTGGGCAGCCGATCCAGTGCCCCAAATGAGGAAGACTCTCAGAAGCATCCACTGAATGAATGTAGCAAAAACAGACCGAAACTGGGTCACCTCTTTAATTTAAGGGATTTTCTTAGTAATTTGGGTTCCTGAAGGTTATCCTGATATGTTTATGGTAGGTGCTTGGGTTCTGTTAGACTAATTATCTGGGTAGCATTAGAAGGGAATGTAAGCAGCTAAAATGAAGACAGAGGTGACATTTGGAAACTTCTGTAGAGAGACATGGGACTTAAAATACTTGAACTTATGTGAGAGAATTTCTACACAGAGGTTCATAATTGTATCATAATTAGTTTTATTCCATTTACTAGATTACAAATCTAGGGTATTTTAATTTTTAGAATTTTAAATTCTAAATTTTAAAATTTGGAAGATAGTTCCGACTTTTTGTTTCCTGGTCCAAGGGCATGTTTTTATATGACAGCCAGAGTATCATATAAGTAGTTTTACTCTTGAATATGAAAAGTAAAATTTTAAAATACTTTGTTTTCATTTTTCACATCTCAGTTCCTTATTTTATACAGAGCTTTTCACTTTGATTTTCTCACGTAATCCTTATTTATTCTTGTGAATGCCTACCTAGATTCCCAAGAAAAAAATTTCCACTTTGAGTAATTTTTAGCTTTTCTACTTCGATATTGATTATTTTCTTCAAAGTCATAAATTTGGGCATCCTCTCCCTTCTGCTAAAATCCTGGCTAGGTGTGGCCAAAATCATGTTTTGCTCTCATATTTAAGCTATCTTCTTTTTAAGTGCTAATGATGGAGGCAGAATGTGAGTTTTAAATTGAAGCTCTTCTGTCTTTTCATTCTCAGGTAATAACTTCATCTAAAATAGGTAAACCTTACTCATGAGATATCTTTGCCTTCACAGGTGATTGAAGTGGGGAAAAATGATGACCTGGAGGACTCGAAGTCCTTAAGTGATGACACTGATGTAGAAGTTACCTCTGAGGTATGACTCTCCAGTAAACTAAAGAGCTGTTTCCTACCACCTATGTCTTCAGGTGTTAATATTCCAGCAGTTCACTTGTGTTGAAGAATGCCATTTTCTCCTCATTTCTTTCTACCTTTCCTAGGTGTTAAGAGATGTGGGTTTCTTTATCTTTTTTTTTTTTTTTTAAAGATTGGCACCTGAGCTAACATCTGTTGCCAATCTTCTGGTTTTTTTCTTCTTCCCCTTTTCCCCAAAGTCCCCCGGTACACAGTTGTATATTCTAGTTGTAGGTCCCTCTGATTGTGCTCTGTGGGACGCCGCCTCAGCATGGCCTGATGAGCGGTGCTAGGTCCACCCCCAGGATCCAAACCTGCGAAACCCTGGGCTGCTGAAGCAGTGTGTGTGAACTTAACCACTTGGCCACGGGGCCACCCCCTCTTTCTATCTTGTTAGAGGTTTTTTTATTGGAATTTGAGAAGAGAAGGGGATGAGTTGATCTTCTTTTCTCCCTGCTTTGAAAAGGGATGATGTAAATGCCTCTCTGTGTTCCTTTCTCCCTGCTATCAAAACTCTTTGGACATGAGGCAGTGGATACATGGAGCTATTCAGAGTAGTCCTGCACTACTTTTCCCATGAAAACCTCTCTGTAATCCCGAAGACAGACATATAAACTATCTAAAATTCTTTGTCAAGTACAAAAATATTTTCAGTGCTTTCTTAAAAGAAACAAATGGAAAAATGGCTTAATTTCCACACAGGTTATATTAACATAGGGCTAATAAATGAAGATTTACTATTAAGCTATTGGGTAATAGCTATGGATTTGTCACCAATTGACAACTCAGATCTAGACTCAGATATATACTTTGCTTCTCTTTTCATGTTAGTTCCCAGTTTTCCTTTTACTGCTTCCCTCAGCTAACTCACTGTGGGAAGAATGGTGATGGGAGAAGGAGCAGGAGGGGCTTTTACATTTTGCTGCTTGGGCATAGAAAAATTTTAGGTTGTCTCTGGTGTTGATCTCCCCCCCGCCCCACTCCCACCCCACTGCTGTTGACCATTACAGTAATTCATTGCAAATTATCTGTCTGTGCATAGCTAAGTTATCAAGTGGAATATATTGGTCCATTAAGTGTTCTTGACTCTAATACAAATAGCAGAGTTAAGTGTTTGCATCTTAATCAGACTTCTGTGGCTACTTTGGACCAGAAAATCTATTAAGAAAATAGACTGTATTTCATGAAATCAAAGATGCCATTGAATTTAATAAGCCCAGTTATTTTAGGTACTACTAAAAAGGAACAAGTGATGCCAATTAGACTGTGATGCATCATCAGTTACTCATTCCAAATCTTTATGAAGTTCCTTTGAGTATATGTGTAGCATTTCAGATGAGATCTGAGGATCTTAAACTGGCAAGAATGTCTTGAGACTTTCTGGAGAACATCCCAGTTTAACAAAGAGTTGTGTCCCTGCCTCTTGGTCTAGGCAATTGAGTTATGACTTCTGAACTTGAAGTGCTTGGCCTTTGTTTTGAAAGTAGTCAAGTCGGCCTGTGCCACATCATTGATCTTTCAAAGCCAGGCGGTTATCCACATTAAATACACTTGACTTGTTCCGGGTAGCCACCTTTGAATTAAGCAAGGCGTTTAAAATTCATTGAGCTCTAGTATCTCCTAATTTGAATATGGAGAAGTAGGAAAAAAATTACTTGGCATTCAAGGACAAGAACATTCATTTTTCAGAGGCTATGATTTAGGCATACAGTTAGCTACCTGTGATCCTGAGAGCAGCGAGAGAGCATAAGTAAATATAGTAGTTTTCAAATCTCATTTTAATTTTAGCTTCCTTTTTGCTAAATTCTATAACATTTGTTGATTAGTAGCAAAGAATGACAGAGTGTTCTCTCTTCTTTGTTCTTTAGCCTCTTGCTCAATATAAGAGTAAGTTTTACAAAGAGAAATGGTCTAAAAAGAGGGCAATGGGGAAAAACAAACAATGTAAATTTTACTTAGAGTAAATAGAAAGCCAAAATAATTAATTTTCTTAAAGAGAGCTATATCAAATTTTGGCTTGAAATGGCAGTTGTGTCACTATCAGTGTAAAACTTCTCAAGAGTTTCTTACACATAGCTGTAGAATTTGTTCACATTCTGGGTTAGACCACTGCTGTAGAATGTCTGGACTCTCACTACTTTAGTGCAATGATGAGAATTAGGCCTACCCTCCCTTTTTCTCAGCATAATGTCACCACTGAGTATTAATTGGCTGCATTTGTCTTTGTAGGATGAGTGGCAGTGTACTGAGTGCAAGAAATTTAACTCTCCAAGCAAGAGGTACTGTTTTCGTTGCTGGGCCTTGAGGAAGGATTGGTATTCAGATTGTTCTAAGTTAACCCATTCTCTTTCCACATCTGATATCACTGCCATACCCGAAAAGAAGGAAAATGAAGGAATTGATGTCCCTGATTGCCGAAGAACCATTTCAGCTCCAGTTGTTAGACCTAAAGATGTATATATAAAGGAAGAAAACCCCAAACTTTTTGATCCCTGCAATTCAGTGGAATTCTTGGATTTGGCTCACAGTTCTGAAAGCCAAGAGACCATATCAAGCATGGGAGAACAATCAGATAACCTTTTTGAACAGAGAACAGATACAGAAAACATGGAGGATTGCCAGAATCTCCTGAAGCCATGTAGCCTATGTGAGAAAAGACCACGAGATGGGAACATTATTCATGGGAGGACAGGTCATCTTGTTACTTGTTTTCACTGTGCCAGAAGATTAAAGAAGGCTGGGGCTTCGTGCCCTATTTGCAAGAAAGAGATTCAGTTGGTTATCAAGGTTTTTATAGCATAGCTGAATCAATGAATTGTAGATAAATATTAATAAGGCCAGACGATATCTCAAAACGTCAGTATTGACCATCTCTACTGAGTGCGACCCGTTGCTTCTGTTGATTTATTCATCTAAACATCTGTGTTCCAGGACATATTTGCTTCTAAACCTACATGGAATTTGAGAAGGAGTTCTTTAGAACTAGGTTATCAGTTTGGGGGCTCCATTAACAATATGAAAAGATATGTTAATCACTTCATTCTCCGTCAAAGTTGAGGATCCTAGGAGGGAGAAGCTACCAGTACAAACAAAAATTGATTCATCGATTTACCAGGTTACTTAAAGAGTAATCATTTCTTTAGTTAATTTTATTCCCTACTCTTCTTTTCTATTAGGGAATGTTCTTAGGCATCAAAATGCAAGGTTGCTATTAGAAAAATATAAAAGCTACCAATGAAAAACCTTAATTTGATTAGTCAAGCTACATAGTATGTAGATCACTTGATGTTGCGATCAGGCTGCATGATTCAGAGAAGCCAAAAGAGAAGTCTTGAAAAATGAGATTTCTTGCATGTGTGCCTAGAAAAATTACATCAAACATTTTTGTGAACATATCCCTAAAAGAATTTTGAGAAAGTATATGTAATCTTTTGCACATGTAAAAAATTGAGGTATATTAGCAAACAGTCAAGTGTTCCTTTCTGCTGGTTGTAGACATCTAAATAACCACCCAAAATAAGCTACAGAGCGTCTCTGTTACTGCACAATTTTTCCTGTGCCCTCCACTGTTTCATGGCTCTCACCCTAGATTACTTTTCCTTTTGCACAGGTTTAATTTAGCATCTAGATTTTTTAAACAAATTTAAGTACTTAGGATATACTATCCAGTGTATTCTATATGTGCTTTAAAGATATTTTTATCAAAGCCTGGGAGCTGTAGATTTAGCTGATTAAATTTATAGAAAAAAGTCCTGGCATAAATTGGCAAAGCCTATTCTTATTATAAAATTAATCAGCCAAATTAGACTTCACTTTCAGTCAGAAAATATTTGAATTTATTTTTGATTCAAATAAATGTATTAACATATGTCTCTGGCACAGCCTTGTGAATTGCAGTTCTAAGAAAGAAAGATAAGGCACAGAATTTTTAACCAAAGCGCTCTTTGCTTTACTCTGTCCTCACTCTTGAGAGTCCTCTGGGGGTTTTATCCTTTCATTTGATGCCTCTAGAGATTTTTTACACTCTGAGGCAGTGCCTCATAGAAAGATTCTAGATGGGTGAGAGGCAGCCTTTCTTTTGAAAATAGGGAGTATGGCTGTTATGAAAAGGAAATACAGAAATGGTCGATCTGAAGAGGGCTCATCTGAGCACATAAATCTTAGGACATTACGTATGGAAATTAAAGATCTTTAAATTGATATCCTGTGTCATTTTGAAGACCAAGGCCCTAGAATTATCAAATTTAAAGATCATAATAGTTTCCTGGATTGCTTGTTAAAACTCCTAACTCACACCTTCCCCCGCCCCCCAACACACACAGACTTTGATCCCCAAGGTCTGGCCAGGGATTTTCATTTTAACGAATTTCTAGACGCTGACCACACTTTTGGAATCCCTGCCCTAGAAGGAAGGGTTTTTTCAGGTACAGAAAGTAGAACAAGATCCCTTAGCTTCGTATTTAATTTCTAGAGGGGAAGATTTGTTAGAGAATTTTAAAACTAGACTGCACTCATATAGTCAACCCCTTTTATTTTGCACGTGAGGTAAAGTGGCCCCTAAGTCACAGCTAGTGATAGAGCTAGTACTAGAGTCCCAGTCTCTTGTCAGTCAGTCTTTAAACTGTACTTGCTTCCTTCTCATTACTTGTAAGTATTTAAATGCTGGTGCTTCTTGAATCTTGGACAACTCATAACCTTAAAATATTGCAGTGTATGTCTTGGAGCCAGAATAGGACTTTAGAGAGAACAGTTAACTTTGACTCTTTCTTTCTCCCCCAAGAGAAGAGGCCCAGCAAGTGTCAGGCCTTCTTATATAATCGGATAACTTATTTCTGCCACTAGGAGGGCAGGTAACAGGGGCAAGGAACTTGAACCATTTTCTGCAGCATTGTTCCTTCTTGGGAAATAAAGCTCATATCTCTGGTTCTCTCCGGGCATCAAGGACAAGGGCTCCTTTCCCTCAGTAAGTAGAACCAGTCTTTTGAGTTCAGTGTTTTGTTAGACTGTGGTAAATGCTCTGAAACTTCAGAGAGTTAAATTACTTTCCTCCGTATTTCCCCTTAGTGCTACACTCTTCATAACAGCTTGATAGCCCTCAATTTTGTTTTATTTTTGCCAGTCAGATGCTTTTTGCAAGCGATAACTTAAGGGGTGGGGGCAGGGAGAGTTGGACATCTGCGCTTGTACCTTATGATTCCTCTTATGTAAAGGTGTGGGTTTTTTTAGAAAATTAAGAAAAAATTTTTAAATTTTATTTGTGTTTATAATATTTAATGCTAATTTTGGCATATCCTTGCCTAGCACAGAGTCCTCTCATGCTACTGAGCTTTCCTCTTTTTCCCCTTTGCTCCCCTGGGTTTTTCATTAGCACTAAGTACTTTGCTTAGAAAAAAGCTGCAGCTTTGAGCTGAATCTCATCTTTACCTGCAGGAAACTTTAAACCATCTTCTCCGTCTATTTTCACTTTTGCTCTTTTTTCAATGCCGCTGCGGTACGGATGTGTTTTACTCACTGCCACTAAAGGAAGACATAGTTTGTATGTGAGGTCTTCATAGTACTGCTCTGAGATAAAGAAACCCTTGGCTTCCAGACACTACCATTTATTGTGCTTAAGACTGCCATGTGCTCTGGGTTTCTGGGGACAGTGCTAGTTTGCTCTTCCTTTTCAGCATCCCTTCCAGTTTACCTAGTCTCCCCCATGCACTCTCAGATGTCTTCATTTGTACCTTAAATTATATGGTCTTCCTAGTTATAGGTAAGCCATGCTTCACTTGAAATCTTTTTGGTTTTTGAGGTATAATTGACACACAACATTGTGTTAGTTCCAGGTGTAGCACGCAGTGATTCAGTATTTGTATCCACTGAGAAATAATTACAATAAGTCAGGTTCACATCCGTCACCATACGTAGCTCCAGAATTTTTTTTCTTGTGATGAGAACTTTTAATGTCTGTTCTCGTAGAAACTTTCAAATATACAATGCAGTGTTATTAATTATAGTCACCACGCCTGTACATTTCATCCCCAGGACTTATTTATTTTATAACTGGAAGTTTGTATCTTTTGACCCCCTTCACCCATTTCACCTCCCCCTATCCCTTGCCTCTGGCAACCACCTATTTGTTCTCTGTATCTCTGAGCTTGGTGTTTTTCATTTTTAGATTACACATGTAAGGGAGGTGTTTCTGACTGACTTACATAATGCCCTCAAGGTGTATCCATATCATCACAAATGGCAACATTGTCTATGCCGTACATTACATCCCCAGGACTTATTTATTTTATAACTAGAAGTTTGTATCTTTTGACCCTCTTCACCCATTTCACCTCCCCCTACCCCTTGCCTCTGGCAACCACCTGTTTGTTCTCTGTATCTCTGAGCTTGGTGTTTTTTGTTTTTAGATTACACATATAAGGGAGGTGTTTCTGACTTACTCACTTAGCATAATGCCCTCGAGGTGTATCCATATCTCACAAGTGATAAGATTGTATACAATACAATATCATTGTATATGTACCATATTTTCTTTAGCCCTTCATCCTTTGATAACACTTAAGTTGTTTGCGTATCTTAGCTATTGTATGAAATCTTGATCCTGAGGAAAGGAGCTGTTAAAGTAGCTGTCCATGGAGTTTATTGTTTCTGTTGCATCACACCGTAGACTTGTGATTAAATGAAATCATCCCACATTAGAATCAAATGTCTTACTTTAGTTATTTAAATTAATATTTATGATCATGTTATCCTGGACAGAAGGTTCAGAGCAGAAATGACAAGTCCTTAGAAAAACAGTGAATTTCTAGATTACAGCTAAAAATGTCTCTTGTCTCTTGCTATTAACTCCCTCTACTTGCACAGCACATAAATACGTATTTTCATACTTAAATCAGACTTTTAAAATCTTAGACCAAGCCTTTAAACTGATAGTACCGTTTCTCTGCAGTCCATCTGTAGAATATCGTGGTTCCCCGGTCTAGGCTTGGACAGTGGACTGGTGTCCAGCCAGGCCAGCCTCCAGACTGCTGTGAAATCTTTTTTTTTTTTTTTTTAAAGATTTTATTTTTCCTTTTTCTCCCCAAAGGCCCCGGTGCATAGTTGTGTATTTTTAGTTGTGGGTCCTTCTGGTTGTGGCATGTGGGACGCCACCTGATGGCTTGATGAGTGGTGCCCTGTCTGTGCCCAGGATTTGAACTGGTGAAACCCTGGGCCGCTGAAGCAGAGTGAGCGAATTTAACCCCTCGGCCACAGATCCAGCCCCTGCCATGAAGTCTTCTAATGGAAGGTTGGATCACTGTCAAGTATTTGAAACATGCAGTTGTGTTTAATAATAATTTATGTATATTTAGATGTGTATATAATGCTTTGTGGGATGTTGTTTTCTTTGTAAAAATTTATTTTTAAAGATCAGGCTCGTTTGTAACTTTTTAATGTCAGTTCAATGCAATGTTAGCTCCTTTGATAAGTCATTATGGAGAAGTTGGTGAATATTAGCTCTTTGGTTCTAGAAAGCTATTGTAGTGTTACCTCTTGGTTCTCTTTAGAAAGGCAGAAACTTGTTAACCAGTGTAGGGGACTGGCATTTGCCACCCCAAGATACTCTTTGGCATGAGGATTATTTTGGGCTGGTTACTTTTAAAAACTGCAGACAGCAAAGAAACTCTGAAAAGCAGAGTTTACTTACCCTTTGTTAAGAGACATTTACATTGTAAAGGAAATCTCAGTCTGTAAAGGTGTCTCCTTCTCTGCACCAGGAAGAAGGGGGATGACCTTATCTCTAGACCCTCTTATCACTGTGGAAGGCAAGGACTTAAATCTGCATAATAACTTCACCCTTGTTTACTGTACTTGTCTGGTAATCTCCTGTAAACTGAGTCCCCCCACCCCCAACACCCTCCTTTGTCTTTAGCTGAAGATGATATTTAAGGTGGGGGCTTCATCTATTTTGGCGAGTTGCTCAGGTTGCCTGAGCCTCTCCCGTGTATACCTGTTATAAAGCTTTGTTTAATTTTCTCCTCTTACTCTGTCTCATGTGAATTTAATTCATTCTCCGGCCAGAAAAACCCAGAGCGGGTAGAGGAAATGTCTTCCTCCCCTACACCAGCTATTTGGTTTTTTTCCCACAGGGAGTTATGTGAAATTCTGAAAGTATATGGCTTTAGATACTGTGAATCTGTTGTTTTCTGTTTAGCCATGTATCTGCTTAAATTGTTCAGACCCAGGTCCTAAAGAAGAATTCATTTTAATAGTTCTCTCATTCATGGATGTACATGTGTGCACAGACACTTGATGGACTGTTATTGCCTTTGCTGAAAATGGCTATAGATTAGGAACTAGCGCTGTTTGGAACCTGCACTTCAAAGATAAAGGAACCTGCAAACTTTCCCCTGTGCCAAAAGTAAAATGTACAGTGTTTACAAATGTCTGGAGTTTTGCACTGCCATAGGGTATGCCGAGGTTTCTTTGCTGGAATTTCCCAGATTTGTGATTAGCAGAGTTGCAGTTTAGTGTATGGGGAGCAATATTGAGGACCCTAAAGCTAAACTGGAAATGTGGAATATCTGAGGTCCAGGTGGCTCCCCAGACCTAATTTGGGGACACTTTTTGCAGATTGCTTTGAGAGACATCCTTTCTGATGACAGAGCTTTCCCTGTTTGTCATTGCTATATTCTTCCTTTATAGGAGCCACCAGATCTCTTTTCTCCCATATGAGGATTCCCATAAGCATTTTGAGATCTTTTGATGCGATGAACGTGCAATCCCAAGAAATGCTATTGTTGGTGAATGTGGCATTGTTAAAGAAATATTATAATAAACCTACACGTGGGTTTACTGTACCTCTGTCAAGAGCCTTTGACTGAAATGTCAGAAAGAAAGAAGTGTATCTACAGAAAGAGATGGTTACTGTTTCTGGTAGCTTGTCTGAAATCAAAGTTGCTGCTTCTCCTGCAGATCGTTTCCTTCATCCAGGATCCTTGTTTAGTGTCTTCTGGGAACACAGCACAGCTAATTGACTCCCTCATTTCTTGGGGTAGAATGGGTCAAGGATCCTAAGAAGGGCCAAATAGTGCTATCAGAGCAATTCTTTTCTCAGAACAGTTGCTGTAATTTGGCAAATGCTTTATTGGAAATTGACTTACATTGTAACACTGAGAGTTTATCAGAGCATCTAGTTTCTCATCCCAAGGCGTTGGTTTTTTAACAGTAAGTACCTTAATGGCAAACATTTCCCCTTCCTCTCTCCCTTACTGTTGTTCTTTTTGCCTCAGAGTTCCAAGTTTTATCTACTTCTGGATATTGCTTTTATACCAAAGGCGTTCTATGTCACCCCTTGGATGGTGGTAACTACGGTATCTTCAGATAAGATTTCTCTTTTCCAGGCGGTCCTGGGGAATGTTTCTGTTGCAGAGTTAGGTGGTGGATTGTAGCATAAGGAAGGGAAGCTGTGACATCAGAGCTACTGTCTAATAACAAACAACTTGTAGTTGGGGCTTCCTTTGTGTGTATGATGGAGGAACGGGGGATTGGCTTCCCTGTCGTCTCAGCACTAAGACGTTGAGAGCAGCCTTCCCTCTTCCTACAGGAGGGTTCTTCTTTTTTCCTATAGTTTGCCTCATGTTTTCACTTCCTTTTTAATAAGAGACACGGTTTTCCTTTGGTTTTTTTCTTTCCTCCTTTTAAAGGTAATAGAAAATATTTTAAAGGCAAATGAAATGTTTCTGGCCTCCTCAGCACTTGGCAAGGTAGAAGTCTTAAGCAGCCTCTGAATAGGACTCTCTCCTTAGTCTATAGCTAGGCACTAAGTTCCTCTTGGATAGAGAGAAGGAGTAAGATTATTCTACCATCTTGAACCCAGTCTTGACCTTCTTAAGCCTCAATTTTTCTCACCTGTAAAATGCGTGCACATTTTACCCTTTCTACCTCATAGTTTGTGGTGGGGGTTAAGCATGGGGGAGTGAGGTAAAAACCTATACTTGCCTTGAAGAAGATGTTAGAAGTTATTATAGCCATGGTTGACCAAGCTCTGGGGTGCATACAGAATCCCTCGAACCCTAGAAGCTGAGCACAAGCTTCCTCTCTGCCTGCCCGGCAGAGCCTGCCTCGCTTCCTTTCACCCACACCTGTAGCTCGAATCGCCTTTCCTTGCTATGAGGCCTTCACTAGAGAAGACTTCTGTCTCTAGGTTCTGAGATAAGAGTGTGTAAATTTGGATAGCAGGGATAACTGTCTTGCTATGGTCTCGACATACAAAAATTCTCCTTCTACATGCACTTGAATAGGTGGCATAAAATGCACTGTCAGTATACAGAAAACATCTGTAGCATATCTCTGATCAGGAGTAGCAAATATGGCTTCATAAAGTGGGAAGAAAAAGGCAATTTAAAATAACTTTTTGAATAGTGGCCAGCTCACTAAATAAGGAAAGGAGACATTTTCATGTGTTCTTGCTTAGTCTTTATAAACGCCACTAAGTTAACAGCTCTGTATCTTTTTGGTATTTGCACTATGTAATGCTTTTAATACCTGTTGATTCTTTTGTGCTTTTTTTTGTGTATTAAACGTTTTCATTTTGCCTTTTTGTGGTGTCATTATTGGGAAAACAAGTAATTTTGTTTGTATACAACAAAACCTCATTTTCTGTTTTTATATACTATCTTTGGTCTGATTTAGGGACAAAGAATAGCTTTTGCAATAGAAGTTATTGGACTTAAAATCAACAGCAACATTTGATATTTTCCCCATTACCTATTAGAATAATTGTATTTAATTTTTAGGTTCCCAATCCTGAAGGAAACCTCAAAATTTTACAGAGTATTTTTGAACATTGAGCTGGTTAGGCAGTGAGTTGTGGAGTTTCTCCTACTAGAGTGAGAATTAGAGAACATATATTACCTGCGTGTCTAGAGTGATTTGGAGCAAGTCCTCTCTCTAGGCACAGGTCTGTCCTGAAGTCTTCTGAGCCCAGGACTGTGTCAACTTGCCCACCCTCATTGCTACTGAAGAGATTTCGTGTGGCGAGATGGAGGATTGGCCTCCCCGTTGAGGTTACAAGGCAGTCCAGGTGCAGGGCTCCAGTGTGAGAGGTTCTAGGGTCTGTCACAAATACATGTTTGTCACTTACCTGCTGAGCATCTGCTGTGGTCTCTAGCAGTGGTCCTTAAACTTTTGGGGATTATAGCCCTCCTTGAAAAGCTAATGAAACTTAGGAAATCTCTTCTTATAAAGGAGTACAACACTTACATTCAGTTTCAGGAGCATCATTGAAGCCACTGGCCCATGGCCCTCAGGTTCTCTTCTTCGGAGGGATAGCAGAGAAGAGAACCTGCTCACCAAGAGCTGCTAGCCCACGTGCTTTTGAAAAGGTCCTTCCCTACAGCTAACTCCATTGAGGTGAGTGAAATGTCTGGTCAGTCGTCCTGAGCTGAGGGCCAGGAGATAGTTGGTGCAGATTGGTGCATACTGCACAACTTTTGGGGGCACTCTTCATAGGCTACCATACAAATGATGTCACCTAGACACATGGAGGGTTCACCTGCATGTGGAGGCCCTGGGGTGGGGTGGGGATGATGCTAGAAATCCCAGGGACAGCATTTTAAAAATGACAACCAAAAAAAGAGGGGCATTAGAGACAAGGATGAGACCGGCTTCAGTGTCCACACAACCTTTTCCACATTTTGTGAGCTCTTTAAGGTACTTTTCAATGAGTCCGACTGCATAATGTGTTGTGTTTTCTGCGTTTTTGCATCCTACTCACCTTGAGTCCTGGTGCTGTAGACTGACCATCTGTGTTGAATGTAGTCTTGAGGCTGAACTGTTACCTGAGCTGAACTGTTGTTAGCAGGTGCCTCATCAGTGCTTGTTGCTAGAGTGTACACAAATCCAATCTGTAAAGGTATAAAAAGAATTAGTGCTATTAGGAAGACTTAAGCTCATTACAGGTTAATCAGGGATGATCTTGCTATGTACATATTTGATTAATGTTTTCCTTTTGCTTGCTTTCCTCTTCAAAATGAAGGATAGAGTTAAATCTGTTCAATAAATACTAAGTGTGAATATGGGCCAGGGTCTGCTTGGTACTGGGCATTCCACAGTGAACAAGGGAGCTCCCTCAAGTTGCCTGTGGTTTAGCAATGGAATTAGGGACATAAGACAGTTTCTACATGAGGAGTTAGCAAAAGAACCGAAAGGGAGAGATTGGCTTGTTTGGGGAACGTGAAGTTGTTCCACATAATTGGAGCACAGGATGTGACTGAGAAGTGACGAGATGGGGCTGAGTGTGGAAGGGGCTGCTGATGAAGGTGTGATAGGCTAAGCTGATACCTGGACCTCATCCTGAAGGCAGTGGAGAGCCCTTAAAGGATTTTAAGCAGGAGTGTGACATGATCTCATTTGCATTTTTGAAAGCCGTTCTGGCTGCATGGTTGAGAATAGGCTGGAGTGCTGGCTAGAGCAGCAGCGGGGAGAACAGTTAGGCTATGGCAGCAGTCCGGTCTGCAAATGATGGTGCTCCTGAGGTAATGGCAGTGGGCCTGGAAGGAAGAGTTGTAGATGACATTTACGAACACTTACTAAGCGCTGACCGGCATCTGTTATCCCATGAGGCATTCAAGGCCTAGAGAAATTAAACAACCCGTCCAAGGTAACTAAGAATTGCCAGTCAGAGCTTAAAATGATCGTGTCTGAGACAATAGCCCAGAAGAAGTCTGTGGGTTTGAGAGAAACCAGGGTGGAAGCGATAGACTTCAGGAATGAATGAATGTGGATGTGAGGGAAAGGGAGGAGTCAAGGATGGCTTGGGCAATTAGTGGGTGCTGGTGCCATTCATTGAGATAAAGAATATGGGTGAAAGTGTAGGTTTTGGTGGTGGTGAGGGAAGGAAAAATGGTGAGTTTAGTTTTGGATGTGTTAACTTTGTGCAAATGAGATGACCCAAATGGAAATGGAGCTCAGGAGAGAAATGGGCTGTGAATATTAAGTACTTGTTGTGCATCTTGTACTTTCCAGGTGCTGGGGATACAGTGTGAAGATGATGAACATGGCCACCTCTCTCAGGGCTTAGGGAAGCTAACTAGTTAAACATAGAAGATTCATGTAGTAAATGTGATATTGGGAGAATGCATGCTGCTATGAGAATTACACAGAGGGGCCTGCTTCAGTCATGAGTTTGGGGACAGCCTCCTGGGAGAGACAAGAGGCTGAACGCTAAAGGAAGGGTAAGAGTTAGAAGAGGAGACCGTGGCATCTGGGAAGACTGAGAGGTTCAGTGTAGCTGAAGCGTGGGACAGTTGAGTACAGTAAGAGAGGAGGTTGGGATGAGTTTGAAGAGAGGGGAGAAGTCTGAAGTGGGTTCTCGGCAGAACTGGAGGGCAGATAGGACAACTTCGGCAAGACGGTTGCCCGGGACCATGCCATCTCTAGACCAGGGTTTCTCAACCTCAGCACTGTTGACATTTTGAGTTGGGAAACTCTTTGTTGGGGCGAGGGGCATCCCGTGCAGTGTAGGACACTTAACAGCATCCCTGGCCTCTGCTCACTGGATACCAGTAGGACCTCCCACCCCAGCCGCCATTATGACACATTGTCTCCACACACTGGCAAATGTCACTTAAGGAAAGAATTGCCCTGATCGAGAGCCACTATGCCCAGTGGCTGAGGGCTCCGGGAGAAGAATCCCACAACTTGCAGGTTGCTGTTACTACATTCATGTCCCCAATCTGAGCTCTCAGTCCTACCTGGTTCTCCTCTTTCCCTAATAGTTGAAGGGATAGTTCTAACCTGGAGGACAAGAAGGACGTGGAGACAGGTGATGTAACTTCTCTAGTCCTCATGGGGTACTAGATGTCAAGTCAGCACCTACTATGTGGCCAAAAATGTTACCTATCGTTACTTCCGGGAGGGGGCTGATGGGAAATGGAAAGCCTCAATGAAATTGAAAGAGTAGCATGGTGGGAGTAGACTAAGAGCAGAAAGCACGGGACACTGTTCTGAGAGAGACTGATATTCTAGTAAAAGATGTCAAAGATTGTGGTAGATTGTGTTATTGTCAAAATGTCTGCCACTTCTCTGTACCAGGCCTTGAAGAGGATGGTGCTTCCTGCCCCGCTGGCAACAGGCTTGTCAATGAAATGTGAGGGAAATGAAGTGTGCTACTTCTGAGCAGAGGTGTAAGGACATTTGCAGGGGGTAGTCTGTGCTCCTTTCCTTCTGCATGAGGCTAGTGCACCCCAAAATGGGGCTGCTCCTTCAGCCTGCCTCCAAGATTGATGAGGACAGGGAGCAGAGCTATGTCTGTCCTGCACTGGGCAGAGGAACAGACATTTTATTGGAAGCCACCGAGATTTGGAAGTTGGTTGCTACACTGCAACTTAGTCTAAGCTGACTGGTACAGAGGTAGAGCAATCCAGGCGAGGGCAAGTCCCAGGCATGGCATAGAGTGGTTGAAGTGTCATGGAGGTAAAATTATTTGATGTTGAGGTGGTCAAGGTCTGGTGAGGCTGTGGTGTCAGATGGGTCATTTATGTGACGTTAATATCACCCAGGGTGATGGCAGGACTGTAGAACCCAAACTCGAGAATAAATGAGGGAAAGTGGAAGGTCAGCAGATGACACAAGAAGCAGTAAAGAGGAGTCTAGGTCTCAGTCTCAGAACGGCAGAGACTCATGTGCAGAGGGATTTTGGCCTGGGTGTGGTACAGGGGTGGCCCCATCTTCTGTACTGACGGCAAATGAGCTGTGGGCAAATGACCGCCAAGATTCTTTGGGGGAAAGCCAGGTATCTTTTAAAGCAAAGAAGTGGAGGAAAGAGAAGAGTTTGTGGATGCAGCCAGGGGGATGGTTGCCATGAAACAGAATTATAGAGTAGTAAGTAGTTCATAACTTGTTTGGGGTCAAGAGGTAGCTGCTCTGGATCCTGTCTCAAGAGAAAGGGTATATACACATGTAAAATTTTACATGCAACCCAAGAAACTTTTAGACCCCTACACCCATCTGTGGGCCTAGGTTAAGAACCCTGTTTAGTAGCTCTCAAGCCTGAGCAATCACCTGGAGGACTTTGAGGGCAGGTTGCTGGGCCTGCCTCTGAGGTCCCATCCAGGCCGTCTGGGCGGGGCCCAGGCACCTGCGTTTCTGTCGGATTCCTGGGTGATGCTGGTGTTGCTGGTCTAGGAGCCACGCTCAGAACTACTGCTGCAGGTAGCCTCAGGCCACGAGGGACAGTTTAGGAGGGAGAGGAGCAGTGGGGGATTGCTAGGGACAGGATCAGGAAAGCATCCTGGAGCAGAGAATGACTTTTTGTTTTGTTCTACTGGACTCACAGATTTTCATTAGGCAGATACTCAAATGTTTCTGCCACACATCTATGCCAAAGACCTTTCAGGGATGGAGAAAAGAAGGGATTGAGGAGTGAGCACTCATTTCAGGTGTACGGCAAGGAGTGCAAAGAAATATCTTTTAGGTTCACATGTCCTTAAAGATCACTTTTTTCAACACCCTTCTTTTACAAAGAGGGGAAGTGGCATCAAGCATTGCTTGGCTGATCAACACGTGGTCTGGGTAACCCCGTCTGGCCTCCTCTCACTCTGGGGCTCTTTCCCCTTCATCATCAACCTTTAAAAGAATCACTAGCGGGAAATAACCCATGCATTTGAGTCAAGTTAAAGACGCTTGAAACTTCTTGTGCCCTAAATTGGGATATCTTAATTCAAGCTCCAGCAAAGTACACTGCTCAAAACTGGGTTAAGCTACTCCCCAAATATGGGACACATTTGAAGATAATTCTATCTGCCTTCTTCTTTTTTCCTTTGTGTGTGTGTGTGTGTGTGTGTGTGTGTATGTAAGACACTGTGACCCTCAGTATTTCTGGAATCCTTGGCAATGAATTGGGATTGCCAGTTAACTACTTGCTGAGTGACTTTAGGCAGTTCACTTAGCGTCTCTAAGCTTCAGCTCCTTGATCTGTAAAACAGAGAGTGAGGGACAAATGCGGTAACACACACGAGGTGCTCAGCACCTGGTATTTCCTCCTGCTCTTCTTGCGTCAGAGCTGGGGTTGCAGCTCCCTCAAACACAAGGGACCAGTCAGATGTCTGGCCTCTAACCAGCAGGTGTAACCTTTATCTTCCTCCAGAGGGCGCCAGTAACCTGTAGCCTCTCAGAGGAAGGTCCCTTTGCCCTTAAAACAACATTGTTGACACTGCCTCAGGATACACCCCTGGGTTCAGTCTTCCTTTAAATATTCTTGCTCCTGCTGCTTGGAGGAAGCATTGGTAAGATCCTCTGGAATCCGGGACGGAAATCTGGAGTAAGAAGTTTAGAGAAAATGGTATTCGAGCTTCACACCAGCCACCAGGAGAATTAGATTTCCGTTTCTGATTTTGTCTGTTTCTACCATCCATTCCCCATCTCTTCAGACTGTCTGTAACTAGTTACAAATTATTCTCTCCGTAATAGCCTATTGCAGTTCCTTTCTTCCTGGTTTATTCAAATGAACTGAACTGCTGTTTTTCCCTTTGATGCACAGCCTCCCCTCTCGCCTTCCTTCCAGCAGGCAGGGCATGGGAGGGGGGATGTATTTCTGAGCCTGAGTGCTGAGCCTCAGAAGCTGTTCCCTGAATCCTTTTGTGTTTAGAGTCTGGTGATTGACAGGTACCCATCACAAGGGGCCACATTCTATGGAGCAAGCTCTTTCTCCATCTGAGGAAATGTTAAGGCCGCCAGCCGCCACAGCTCCCTCCGAACATCACAGACGTCAGGGGAGCAATGATACCCGGTGTCTGTCTGTCCTGTACATGCTGTTCTTTACTGTCTCCTTCGTTCTTTAATCTGATGGGGGAGGAAACACAGCCTCAGGTCAGCCTTCAGCACTGTACCTGGGAGTGCCAGCCCAGACGAGAAAATCAAGAAGGATAAGTCATGCATCTTGGTTTTGAAAGCAAATCAAAAGGGTAAGTCATGCAACTTGTTGGGAACACAGAGTCACAGAATATTTGGGACGGACAGGACTCCAGAAACCTTGTACAAGCCGTCATTGTTCGGAGAGGAGAAATGACATGATCAAGGTCACATGGTTAACAGCAGACTTGCTATGCTTGTAGGACTAGAATTCAGATCTATGGGCAGACACACTAGTTTTTGTCCCACCATTCCATTTTCTAAAGAGCCATCATCGCTACCACTTATTGTGTGCATAGTATGTGTCCCGTGTCTGTTTTGTTTGATCTCATGTAATCTTCACAATAACCCCATGGAAGAAATGTAGTGTTACACAAATGAAATATGGTATCCCCATTTTACAGAGGCCCAGAGAAGTTAAATAAAAATACAGGAAAAAATTAGCCAGTGTCCCACTTCAGTCAGTGTTACTCCATGGGGGTTAAGCAGCATTTTGAATGGAACAAGGGTTTTTGTTTGCTCGTTTTAAATGGGACTGTCCCTTGCATCGCAGGATATTTAGCTTCTCTTGTCCCCAAGGACTGATTGTCCCAGTTGTTATGATAACACCAAAATTTTCTAAAAACCCCAGAAGGTAGGGTAGAGTGGATCCTGCTGCTTGTTGGAACCACTGACTTAAATGCATGGGCACAGGAACAGGAATATTAAGCAAAACTGCTTTGCTGATTTGGTTATTTTTACATCAATGAAGGTCACAAGGTGGAGATAGGAGTAGGACAAGAGGAAGGAAATACCCGGGCGTGAGCCTTGCTCTGGAGGGGAGGAGGCCCCATGGTAAAGGCACGGGATGAACACTGCCAAGGAGGGTCTTCGCATATGGTCGCTGCTGAACCCGGAGCGTGGGCACTGCCTGGCCTCACAGATTCACACCTTTAGCGACCAGTCTGTTCTCGCGGGCAAGGAGGGCGGCTGGCTCGCGAGGATGTGGGGAGCACTGCGGCTCGAGTCAGTTGGAGAGCCCGGCCCAGAAAAAGGGCAGCCGTGTCCGACTCCAACCAGGCGTGTTCAGGTGGCAACATGGGTCATTGTTGCCAGCTTTTCTAAGATTTCAAGAGAATCCACAAGTCCAGATTGTTATAGGAAATCTCTCTATTTTAAATATTGAATCAAAAAGTGATAGTTTTAAATGTTAGGTAGGCCAAGAAAAAAATGCCTGTAGGAGCTTTTGGGTAGTCTGTGACCTGTGAGTCAGATGGTCTCTAAGGGGCCATTCCCATCTAAGGTGCCACAGCATATGCACTCCATGCTGGGTTATGGAAGGACGCAGGTTTTGGCGCACGCGAGAAGGAATTTACTCTGAGCTGGCAAAGCAGGGCAGGCTGGGCAGAGGAGCAGTGCGCATGCCCTGGGCACTGGGCTCCACCGAGGCCTGGGGACCATCCGGCAGGGGAGCCAAAGCCAGGATTCCCATGTAACCTCCTGCCCCTTCTGGATCTGAGATTCTGGAATTCTGGGGCTGTGATTCCTTGAAGGCAGAGCTGGGAACATGAAACTTCTAGAGCCTGGCCAACGCCTATAGTGCTACCGGCTCAGGCCCTTGGTGGTGGTTTCTAGCTCAGTCCTGTCATTCCTGCTGACGTGCAGGAATGGGGAAAAGAAGCTGCTTGAGTCCCTGCTCCCTGAATGCCCTCTGCCTTGGCTCACAGTACTGACAGTTTACGAATTCAAGCTGCTTTTTTTCTCTCTCAGCCGGAGGGTCCCTGACACCAGCTTCAGAGCTAAACAACCAATTTTACACCAGCTCTTCAGCTACACTATGAGCTAAATGCACTTTTCTTTAAAAACCATCAGGAGCTATCTCCTTCCCCTGTTCTCTTTCTCTCTGGTTAATCCAGCAGAAAGCAGGTGGTCAGGATAGCAGTACTTAACACATGGAACGCCGGTACCCAGAGAATCCTCCATTGGACTCAATCACCTTCCCCTTTGGGGCCGGGACGAGATGTCCAACTTCTTTAGAAGGAAACCCCGACCCCAGTGTGCATGCTCTCCCTGTTCTTTGCGGAGGGGCCTGTGGGGCCTCTTGCTCTCTGGTTGGGCAGCCTGTGCCTTTAAAAGCAGTGGCTCGGCTGGGTTCCCACTTGGAGCCAGCCGGGGACGCTGAATGTGGGGGGCAGCAGGGCTTTGCCACACAGGCTCTGATGTGGAGGAGTTGAAAGGCTGCAAAGCGAACATCTAGCACGCTGGGGTTCTCCGCTCCGGTCCCCACCTCCAGTCGAGCTTTGGCTTCTGAAGTCTGTAACACCTCCTTTCTGGCTCTGCCTGCATCCCACCTCCCTGGGCCCTAGGGCAGGCTCTCAGGAAGGGAGGTGGTTCGGGCCCCACTGCCAGCACTGGCCAGGTTTCACTGAGCTTCAGAAACTTCTCTGCTACAGACAGGGAGGGTGGTGTAGTTAGGGCTGCTGACAAGCCATGCAGCACAATGCACACAATGAATCTGGGGCCAGGACCAGAGAAGACGCTTTCCTGGCTCTACTCCATCCCAGCCGCCCTCTGGCATCCGCAGGAGTCAGTCCATAAGTCCTCATCTTCTTCTCCCTTCTCTGCTCAGCCCCATTGTCTGGATGCCCTCCTGTCCGAGTCAACTTCCCATCCTCCACGAGGGCAAGGGGAACTGACAGGCATGAGGACCTAGAAGTATTGCTCAGGGCTCATCTCTTAACTATAACTTACAGCACAAGATGCCAGAATTGTGGACAAGATCAGTGTTTCTAGACTTTTGTCTATCACAGATGAATAAAACTAAAAATAACAAAACACAACAACAAAAGTCATATATGTGTGTGTGTGTGTGTATGTGTATATATATAAAAGATGGGGACTTACATAAGGTTGCCAGCCTTTATTTCATCAAACAAGTACGTTAAAAAAGAAGTCAACTACTACCATATATTACCACCATCCCTTCATAAAAGAAAGGACATTCTAATGCCACAAATGTAGGAAGGATATAATCTCCAATAAAGGACAGTCCTTTGAAATTATATGGCTCTGTGGAGAAACTTACCTCATTCTTATTTTTCTAGTTTCATTGCAGGCATGACATCCCTGTCGCAGATGTCCTCAGCGCTCATGGGGTTGGCGCTAGAGCACTTGCCCTTCCCGTTTTCTGTGCTCCTCTCTGTCTTTTCTGCTTTGTCATGAAAGGAGGATGATCATAATGTTAGGAGAAGTTGTGAAAGACTTTGAAATGGTCAGAAAAGATTATTATTGGGTGTCCTGTCTAGTTTCCCTTTGAATTTTCTTTGCCTTACATTGTCTTTGAGCTGTTTTGCAACTCGGTAATTTGTAGAAAGCTGACAATAATGCAGATGATTTTGCCCATAGAAATGCAAGTTGCATCCAGTGGAGATGCAATTGCTTATTGCCCTGTGGATATTGACCAGCTTTGCGTCTATGAAGTAGATTAACTGCAGTATTCCTGATGGCTTGTGCCTGTTTACTCTTTGGATTCTCCTTTGAGCAGTTATAACATCTTACTAGTTCCCTCATTAATTGACAAGTTAAATTAAATCATTGGCATGTGTTAATTAATTTAATTTTTACTTTATCTTATCCGTTGCCAATCCTCCTCTTTTTTTTTTTTTTTTTTTTTTTTGAGGACTATTAGCCCTGAGCTAACATCTGTGCCAGTCCTCCTCTATTTTTTTCTGTGGGACACCACCACAGCGTGGCTGATGAGTGGAGTAGGTCTGCACCCGGGATCTGAACCCGTGAACCTGGGCCACCAAAGCAGAGCACATGGAACTTTAACCACCACCCCACGGGGCCAGCCCCATGTGTTAATTTTATATTTGTACAAGGGTCTTGATTTTACCTTTAAAAAAATTATCCTTTTACAATAACCACCTCTGAGGGTTGTGGTGAGGGTAGAATGAGGTCACAGATAAGTGAGCACCTGGCTCAGGATCTGGCATATGACCTGCTTTCCATGGCTGGGACAATCCTTGTTTCCTCTTGGTTTCTGAGCCCCAGGGCATCCTGTGTTCACAAATGAAGGAATAAAATCTTTCGGTTAAACTTTTCACATTATAGTAGTAGTGACTTTGACTTCCCAAGGGTTTTCGCATTTTGAAAGAGGAATGACTGTAACGGTGGAAATCCAGAGGGCTGCACCACACAGGGGCTGTAGATATTTGGGGCCATGTGCCTTTAAAATAGCCCGCTCTGCTGGTATTCAGCTGCAGAGGTCAGTTTGATTCTGTTCCCCTCACTCTCTCCCTAGTGCTGAAACGCCAGCCTTACCATGCCAAGAAGAATAGCTTCAACCTTGTACCAGGATCTTAAAATATATACTCATTAAATCCTGTCCTCACATCTGTGGGGTGGACATTTCTATTCCTGTTATTGACAAGGAACTATGAGAGTTTAAATGACTTGTCCAAGGTTATGTTGACGCAAATAATCCATAATCAATCTATAAATCAAAATTGGGATGCGATTGTTATAAGCATGGTCTGAGGGCTAACCTGGGGCCTTCCTTCCCCAAGGAAGGAAGGGAACCAAAGAGGTGGGGTGTACAGAGTGGTTATACACCTTCTGGAACAAAAGCATACATCACGTTTGATGGGAACATCTCTTTTACTACTGTCACGAGACACTTAGCTGGCACAGCAGGTCGGTGGTCAGTGGGTCGGTGGTCACAAGGTGGGCACAGCAGGTTGGTAATTAATTCTTAGTTCCCAGGAAGAGATGCTTATCCTCAAAGGAATGCCGATGTAGGGGGAAGTTGCATCCCTGTCTTTAAGGGCATCATTCTTATCTTTGGGATATTGTAAATGTTTAAAGCAGATGTACAATGTGTGCTCAACAGGCCATGGCTGCCCCTTTTGGAAAAACAAGGTCAGGCCAAGTTAGTTTTACACCAAATGGCTTCCTCTTACACTCCAATATATCCTATTGCTTCTCATTCATTTATCAGTTATACAGCAGGGAAGTTGTGCCAAAATTTAAATCCAGGATCTGAATCCAGAGCTGTGGATCTGAGCCATGAGCTACTCCTTCTAGTCGAGGATCTTCCTCCCTAAACCTGTCACCACTGCTGAAAGCCACTGCCGAGTGGCACACCTGGGCAAAGACAGCTCTTCCTGCTAAAGTGGGAACGACCCGGGAGCACAGTACACTGGCTGTGAAAATAATGTCAGAAACAAATTGATCTGAATCTGGGAACAGGTTTTGAGCCAAGGATTAGGCCACAGCCAGAGGGGAGCACCAAAAGGTGAGAAGCAGCTGACTCCAGTGGGGCCCCCGTGCTCTTTCCAGTAGGGCCCTTCCTGCTCCCTCCAGCAGAGTCCCCTGTGCTCCTGCCAGCAGGGCCCACTGTGCTCCATACAGCAGGGCCTCCTGTGCTCCCTCCAGCAGAGTCCCCTGTGCTCCTGCCAGCAGGGCCCACCGTGCTCCATACAGCAGGGCCTCCTGTGCTCCCTCCAGCAGAGTCCCCCGTGCTCCCTCCAGCAGGGTCCTTGAGCTCCCTCCAGCAGAGTCCCCCGTGCTCCCTCCAGCAGGGTCCTTGTGCTCCCTCCAGCAGAGTCCCCCGTGCTCCCTCCAGCAGGGTCCTTGTGCTCCCTCCAGCAGAGTCCCCTGTGCTCCCTCCAGCAGGGTCCTTGTGCTCCCTCCACCAGGGTCTCTGCTCCCTCCAGCAGGGTCCTTTGTGCTCAGCAGGACTGCGGGCTGGGATGGATCTGACAGGAGACGGAAGAGGCTGGGGAGGGTCAGAGGGGTCCGTCGGTGGGAGAGCAGGGAGCACTTTGGCCTCTCTCCTTGGATGAGGAGGGGAAGCCACAGGGTGTAGGAAGAGGAGCATGCAGGCCTCAGGAGCTGAGGAAGGCCAAACCAGGTAAACAGCTTCCTAAACGTTAACCAGCCACAGCCACGCCCTCCTCTGTACTGTGCTGGGCCTCGGAGACTCCTGGCCCTGGCCAGGTGTGGCATGGCCGGTGGATGCTGGGATGGCCCAGAGGATGAAGGACAATGAGCTGGAATACAGGAGGCCCAGGCACGTGGAAGTCATGAAATGGGCGTCTTGGTGATGGATGGGCTCTTCCTGGCAAGTGTGACCTTTCCCTCCACCAAGTCCTGTGGGACGGACCCAGTGGCTCCAGGGCCCCTTGTCATCCGCTGATTGCTCTGTGACTAATGCACAGGTCACTTATTCCCACCTCCTGTCCCTGCTCCATGCTCCGCCAGCTCCGTGGTGGTCCCTTCTGCATTTAGGTAATTTGTCCGGAAATTATTGCCCCTAGAATCTCTCAGTGTGCTCAGTGAACGGGTAGTGACCAGGGTCTGTGTGTGATTCCCCTGTGGAATTCCAACCGAGGACAGACAGACGAGTCACAGGACTAGGGGGAGATGGAAATATCCGAAGTGAGTAAAGAGGGCCCGACAGAGGCCAGGCCTGTCCTGCAGGACCCGCCCCTTCCTCCCTGCACACTTTGGGGCTCAGCAGAACGATGAGTCCCACACGGTGGTCGTTCGCCGGGGCTGCCCGTGGTCCCAGCGCAGTGCCACGGAGGAGGGCACCTCACCCGGCTTTGTCTGGGAACTGGAGACCTGCATTTGGAGGAGCGGGAGGCCACTCTCCAGGCCCCAACACCAAGCCAGGTAGACCCTCCCTTACCAAATACAGAACACCGATGGTCCCCAGTGGACGCTCTCACTTCTTTTCAACACATACTTTCTTCACCTTGGCCTGGCGTCCCAAAACAGACTGCATGCCAATGAGGATTAATTCTGATTTGGCTGCATGGACTTCATGACTTACCAGAGCAGAAAAGACAGAGTCACATCCTGTTAACAGTCATTCATTCAACAAACATTCTCTGCGTACCAGGCAGGAGAGAGGGATTGTTTATGTTGATTCATTGGGAAGAGCATCACATTGATAATGCTTGTGCCGTGCATTCTTTTCTGCTGGAGCAGAATTTATTTAAATGCCAGCCCCCACCACCGCACCCCTCACTTGCCTCCCTACCTTCCTCTGCAGGGCAGATGAAAAAGTTTTCGCTCAATTTGAGAAGGTTTGTAAGGTAAAGAATGGGGGACAAATGCTCTATCTGCAAAATAAGGCCAGGTTTCTGAGTTCTTGAGAAAAAGTAAAGTTGCGATTGTTGGAGGAATGTGGCTTCCTCCAGTGGACCTGATGGGAGCTTTGAAAAGAAATTAGTCTTCTGGTGGCAAAGCGTATTTGACTCAAGGCTCCTTAGGAGGAAGCCAGCTGCTGTGCGGCTCTGAGGCGCTGTCCTGCGAGGAGCATGAGGCGGAGCTCGGCCCTGCCCTCTGCAGAGCCTGCCGGGTCCCTCTCCTGGCACCACACAGAGGACAAAGGCTCCGAGGATGTCCCACATGCACACGTGCTCATCGCCTGGGACTTCCCACCTTCTCCCTCCACGCTCCTCCCTAACTTAACGCCTCCCTCTCTGATGGTCCAGTCCTCCCCACTCTCAGATGTGACCTTGAGGGACAGTGCACAGGGCATGCTCCTGGGGAGCAGCAGTGGGCGTGGCCCAGCTGGCTGAATGAGGAGCTCACACCCCTGCTTTGGAGGCCTTGCCGGCTGGCCCAGCAGGCTGTGTCACAGCAGAGACAATGGCCTGTGCTTATAGCGTCCGCTCTTCTCAGACATATATTGGCTCGTAACAACAGCCCCGTGACTCAGGTACTGTTACCACCCAATTTGACAGATGAGTAAACTGACGCACAGACAAGTAATGACTTGCCCAGGGTCACACAGCTAGCAAATGGTGGCACAGGGACTTGAATCTAGGCAATTTGCCTCCAAAGTCCATGCACTTAACAACTACCTATCCTGCCCTCCTGGGTGAGCGTTCTCTTCTGTTAGACTCTTTGGACTGCAAATGACAGAAGCCCAGCCCGAGGACACCCCAGGCGGAGGAAGCCCCAGCTGCAATGTCTTGGAGGACCGAAGGAGAAGGTATGTGGCCAGTGAGGGTTGTAAATAACTGGAAACAGCGGCAGAGGGAAGTCTCAGGAGGTATCTTCACCTGGGTCGGGGGCACAGAGGCGGGGCTCACAGCAATGCCCCTGAGCTAAGGGTACTGACTGTCTTGTCATTGAGGCTGAGGGTGAGGACAGACACGAGGAAGCCAAGCATGGCCTGGAACCCGGGGCTCCCCTTGGCCTGCATTCCTCATATGTTCACCTGTTCTCAGCTCTCCTCTCTTTTCTCCTCTATTTTCTGTGGTTTTCTAAATCTTCTGCTCTGGCTCCCCTGGAGAATGGCGTGCTATGGAGGGAGCATTGATCGGTCTCCCTGTCTGGGAGGGGCAGTCTCTGGGGCAGACACCTGTGCAGCCTGACACCCATCCCCAGGCAAGTCTGGTTCCTTTAATTAGAGGTTCAGTAGGTGGAAGGGCGTGGGGGCTGGGGGTTGCTAAGCCAGGCACCGGAAGGGACAGGACAGGAGGGCAGCAGAGGTGGCAGCCTTCCTTCCTTAGGGGCGTGGTCCTTGATGTGTCTTTGTCCCCTTTGCACACCCCAGTCCCACCCTGCTCGCCAGGAAATCTGAGTTCCCCTGAATGCACACCGTGAACTGACTTAGAAGATGGAGCCCCCTCCCCCACATGTACCCACTACCATGCTGAATGTGGCTATAGAGGGGGACAGGGTGGCCTGGTGACCCGGCCAAGGGCCTATCAGACCCTGAGCCAGTGGCTTCTGCCTCCCGCTTCTGCTGTGCACTTGAGCAAGCCATTGAACCTTCCTGGGCTTCTGCGTCATCCTTAATGTGTCGGGCAGGGTGACTTGTGACTGCTCCTCCCAACCTTGCACACAGGGAGCAGCTAAAGGACAAAGAGAACAGAGAGGAGACCCAGCAAGCGTCTCGCCCGAGATGCCCAGGCCAAAGGGCTCCCATCCCGCCAGCAAAGGGTCCAGCTGCAAGGAGCTGTCTGAGAGTATATGGTATTTGAAAAGATCCTTTTTAGTTTGTTGTCAAAGAGTGTACTACCAATATTATCTTCCAGGAGTTTTATAGTTTCAGGACATATCTTCAAGTCTTTGATCCATTTTGAATTTATTTTTGTGTATGGCGTGAGATAATGGTCTACCTTCATTCTTTATCATGTGGCTGTCCAGTTTTCCCAACACCGTTTATTGAAGAGACTATCTTTTCTCCATTGTATGTTCTTGGCACCTTTGTCAAAGATTAGCTGTCCATAGATGTGTGGTTTTATTTCTGGGCTTTCAGTTCTGTTCCATTGATCTGTTTTTGTACCAGAACTGTGCTGTTTTGATCACTATGGCTTTGCAGTTCATTTTGAAGGCGGGGATTGTGATACCTCCAGCTTTGTTCTTTTTTCTCAGGATTGCCTTAGCAATTCATGGTCTTTGGTTGCCCCATGTGAATTTTAGGATTCTTTGCTCTATTTCCATGAAGAATGTCATTGGGATTCTGATAGGGATTGCGTTGAATCTGTAGATTGCTTTGGCTGGTATGGACATTTTAACTATGTTTATTCTTCCAATCTGTGAGCAAGGAATCTCTTTTCATCTCTTTATGTCATTATCATTTTCTGTCAGTAATGTCTTATAGTTTTCATTGTATAAGTCCTTCACCTCCTTGGTTAAATTTATTCCTAGGCATTTTATTCTTTTAGTTGCAATTGCAAATGGAATTGTATCTTGAGTTCTCTTTCTGTAAGTTCATTATAGAAAAGCAATTGATTTTTGTAAGTTGATTCTGTACCCTGCAACTTTGCTGTAGTTGTTAATTATTTCTATTAGTTTTCCGATGGATTTTTTGGTGTTTTCTATATATAAGATCATGTCGTCTGCAAACAGTGAGAGTTTCACTTCTTCACTCCCTATTTGGATTTCTTTTATTCCTTTCTCTTGCCTAATTGTTCTGGCCAAAACCTCTAGTACTATGTTGAATAAGAATGGTGATAGAGGGCATCCTTGTCTCGTTCCTGTTCTCAGGAGGATGGCACTCAGTTTTTGCCCATTGAGTATGATGTTGGCTATAGGTCTGTCATATACGGCCTTTATTATGTAATTCCCTTCTATCTCCATTTTGTTCAGAGTTTTTATCATAAGTGGCTGTTGGATCTTGTCAAATGCTTTCTCTGCATCTATTGAGATGATCATATGGTTTTTATTCCTCAGTTTGTTGATGTGGTGTATCACGTTGATTGATTTGCAGATGTTGAACCATCCCTGTGTCCCTGGTATGAATCCCACTTGATCATGATGTATAATCCTTTTGATGAATTGCTGAATTCAGGTTGCCAAAATTTTGTTCAGAATTTTTGCAGCTATGTTCATCAGCGATGTTGGCCTATAGTTTTCCCTTTTTGTGCTGTCCTTGTCAGGCTTTGGTATCAGAGTGATGTTGGCCTCGTAGAATGTGTTAGGAAGTGTTCCATCTTCCCTAATTTTTTGGAATAGCTTGAGAAGGATGTATTATGTCCTCTCTGAAAGTTTGGTAGAATTCCCCAGGAAAGCCATCTTGTCCTGGAGTTTTATTCTTTGGGATGCTTTTGATTGCTGTTTCAATCTCTTTCCTTGTGATTGGTCTGTTCAGATGGTCGGTTTCTTCTTGACTCAGCTTTGGGAGGTTTTAAGAGTCTAAGAATTTATCCATTTCCTCTAGGTTATCCATTTTGTTGGCATATAGTTTTTCGTAGTATTCTCTTATAATCTGTTGTATTTCTGTGGAGTCTGTTGTTATTTCTCCTCTTTCATTTCTGATTTTGTTTATTTGAGCTTTCTCTCTTTTTTTCTTTGTAAGTCTGGCTAGGGGTTTGTCGATTTTATTTATCTTCTCAAAGAACCAGCTTTTTGTTTCATTGATCCTTTCTACTGCCTTTTTTTTTTTTTTTTTTTTTTTTTTTTAAAGATTGGCACCTGAGCTAACAACTGTTGCCAATCTTTCTTTCTGGTTTTTTTTTTCTGCTTTATCTCCCCAAATCTCCCCTGGTACATAGTTGTATATTCTTAGTTGCAGATCCTTCTAGTTGTGGCATGTGGGATGCCGCCTCAACATGGCCTGATGCGCAGTGCCATGTCCGTGCCCGGGATCCAAAGCAGCAAAACCCTGGGCTGCTGCTGCAGAGTGCGTGAACTTAACCACTTGGCCACAGGGCCAGCCCCTCTACTGCCTTTTTTGTTTCAATTGCATTTATTTCTGCTCTGATTTTTATTATTTCTCTCCTTCTGCTGACTTTGGGCTTTGTTTTTCTTCTTGTTCTAATTCAGTTAGGTGTAATTTGAGATTGCCTATTTGGGATTTTTCTTGTTTGTTAAGGTGAGCCTGTATTGTGATGAATTTCCCTTGTAATACAGCTTTTGCTGCATTCCATGTGAGTTGATATGGCATGTTATCATTTTCATTTGTCTCCAGATATTTTTTGATTTCTCCTTTAATTTCTTCAATGATCCACTGCTTGTTCAATAGCATGCTGTTTAATCTCGACATCTCTGTCCCTTTCTCAGCTTTTTTTCTTGTAATTAATTTCTAGCTTTATAGCATTATGATCAGAAAAGATGTTTGTTATTATTTCAATTTTTTTAAATTTGTAGAGGCTTGCCTTGTTTCCCAACATATGGTCTGTCCTTGAGAATGTTCCATATGCACTTGAGAAGAACCTGTATTCTGCTGTTTTTGGATGGAGTGTTCTATATGTGTCTATTAAGACCAACTGGTTTAGCTTTTCTTTTAATTCCATTGTTTCCTTGTTGATTTTCAGACTGGATGATCTATCCATTGATGTGAGTGGGGTGTTGAGGTCCCCTATTATTGTTGTGCTATTTTTAATATCTTCTTTTAGGTTTGTTAATAGTTGCTTTATGAACTTTGGTGCTCCTGTGTTGGGTGCATAGATATTTATAAGCATTATTTTTTTCTTGATGGAGTGTCCCTTTGATCATTATATATTGCCCCTCTTTGTCTCTCTTTACCTGCCTTATCTTGAAGTCTACTTTGTCTGATATAAGTATTGTGACACCTGCTTTCTTTTGTTTGCCATTAGCTTGGAATATCATTTTACCCCTCTTTACTCTGAGCCTGTGTTTGTCATTGGAGCTGAGGTGTGTTTCCTGGAGGCAGCAAATTGTTGGGTCTTGTTCTTTGATCCATTTCACCACTCTGCATCTTTTTATTGGAGAGTTCACTCGCTTTACATTGAGGGTGATTGTTGATGTATGAAGGCTTAATGTTGTCATTATATCACTCGTTTTCCGGTTTTGCCGCTGTTCCTTTGTTTCCTGTCCTGTGTGTTTTGGTCTTCCCATTGAATTATGCAGTTTTTTATTTCTTTGTTTATTCTTCTTTGTTTTCTCCTTATTTATTTTTTGTGTCTCTCTCCTGCTTTTTTGTTTAGTGGCTACCCTGAAGTTTGTATTCAGACTCCTGTGTATAACATAGTCCATTTTCTGACGGCCTCTTATTTCCTTATTCTAAACTGATTCAGTCCCTTTCCTCCTCCCCTCCTAAGTTATTATTCTCATATCTTATTCCAACTTGTGTTGTGAGTTTGTGGTTAAAGTGACAAGATTGTCTTTGTTTTTGGTGTTTTCCTTCCCTTTAGCCTAATGCTATTAGCTGAATATTTGCTATCCTATTCTGATTCTGTCTAACTATTTGTCTCCTTACTCCATGTTTTGTGACGCTTCCTCCTTTTTTTTTTTCTTTGTTCAGGTATGAGAGCCTTTTTGAAGATTTCTTGTAGGGAGAACTCGTGGCTATGAAGTCCCTTTGCTTTTGTTTGTCTGGCAAAGATTTGATTTCTCTCTCATATCTGAAGGTTATTTTTGCTGGATAGAGTATTCTTGGCTGAAGATTCTTGTCCTTTAAAGTTTTGAATATGTCATTCCATTCTCTCCTAGCCTGCAAGGTTTCTGCAGAGAAATCTGCTGAGTCTGATAGGAGTTCCTTTGTATGTTATTTTCTTCTGCCTTGCTGCCCTGAGTATTCTTTCTTTGTCATTCATTTTTGCCAATTTTACTACTATATGCTTTTGCAGTAGGTCTTTTTACATTGACAGATCTAGGAGATCTGGAAGCTTCCTCCACACATATTTCCCTCTCTTTCCCTAGGTTTGGGAAGTTCTCTGCTATTATTTCTTTGAACAAGCTTTCTGCTCCATTCTCCTTCTCTTCACCTTCTTGAATACCTATAATTCTTATGTTGCATTTCCTCATTGAGTCGGATATTTCTTGGAGACTTTCTTCATTTCTTTTTAGTCTTAGTTCTCTCTCCTCCTCTGTCTGGAGCATTTCAACATGTCTATCTTCAATTACGTTAATTTGCTCCTCTATGATGTCCACTCGAGCATTCAGGGAACCCGTATTTTGTTTTATCTCTTCCATTGTGTCTTTCATCTCTAATATTTCTGACTGATGCTTCTTTATAGCTTCAATCTCTTTTATGAAGTAGTTCCTGAACTCATTGAATTGTATCTCTATATTCTCTTTTACCTAATTGAGTTTTTTGATGATAGCTATTTTGAATTCATTGTCATTTAGCTTACATGTTTCTTTGTCCTCAGGACTAAGTTCTGGGTGCTTGTCGCTTTCTCTCTGGTCTGATGTTGGAAGGTTGGCTCTTTCTCATTCTGATATTATTCATTTGCAGTTACAGCCTATCGCCACTGGGTGGGGGTTGAGAGCCACGTATTCTGAGCCCTCTGTCTTCAGCCCAGATGGTGCGGCACTGGGTGGCGGCACTCTTTCTCCTGCGTGCAGTCCTGGTTTCCCAAACCGCTCTCGCTATCTGGTCTCCTGGGGTCTTGGCTTGATGAGGTCACCCCATGTGAAAGCTTTCACCCCATTAGAGGGCTTCCCTCTAGCCTGCAAGGGCTGTGGTAGTCCTGGGTGATCCCACAGACGTGCGACCACTCCCCTGCTTCTTTCCTCAGGGAGCCTTGAGCCTCCTGTGGCAGCAACCGCAGTCTTCAGGGGAGGGAGAAAAGCTCTCTCTTACCCCGTTCCAGCACCTCCAAGGGGGGCTGCAGCCTCTCTGCCCTCCGTCGTGTGGCTGCGTGTCTGTCCAAGGTTTTTGTGTTGTTAGGATATCTTCCGTTGGAGTATGGTTGCCCCTTTTTGTTGTATGTTGGAGGGGAGAGAGTCCCGGGCAAGTTCACTCCACCATGATACTGAAGTCACTCCCCAGGGTTCTAAACATTTTTGATGGGGGGGAAGAAATTTTAACACTGGATCTTCCTGAGTGAGGGACCCCTGGCTTCTAATAAGAGTCTGGCTTTCAAGTCCCCATCGTGTCCTGGTCCTTGGGTTCCATGGGCAGGAGCATCTTTGGTTCTGCAGTTGTTTCAAGTCACAGTTTCTTCTTTGGCACATGCCCTGGCTAGGTGACTTTGGAGTTTTTCTAACAGGCAATTCTTTTTAATTTATTTTTATTTTTTTAAGGTCATAATAGTTTATATCATTGTGAAATTCCAATTGTACATTATTACTTGTCAGTCACTATACATCTGTGCCCCTTTATCCCTTATGCCCACTCCCAACCCCCTTCCCCCAGTAACCACTGAACTATTCTCTTTGTCCATGTGTTTGTTTATCTTCCACATATGAGTGAAATCATATGGTGTTTGTCTTTCTCTGTCTAGCTTATTTTGCTTAACATCATACCCTCAAGGTCCATCCATGTTGTTGCAAATGGGACGATTTTGTCTTTTTTATGGCTGAGTAGTATTCCATTGTGTGTGTGTATGTATATATACCACATCTTCTTTATCCATTCATCAGTTCTTGGGCACTTGGGTTGCTTCCATATCTTGGCTATTGTGAATAATGCTGCAATGAATGAACAGGTGCATAAGTCTCTTTGGATTGTTGATTTCAAGTTCTTTGGGTAGATACCCAGTAGTGAGATAGCTGGGTCATATGGTATTCCTATTTTTAATTTTTTGAGGAATCTCCATACTGTTTTCCATAGTGGCTGCACCAGTTTGCATTCCCACCAGCGGGGTATGTGGGTTCCCTTTTCGCCACATCCTCTCTGACATTTTTTGTTTTGTTTTGGTGATTATAGCCATTTGAATGCGTATAAGGTGATATCTTAGTGTAGTTTTGATTTGCATTTCCCTGATGATTAGTGATGTTGAACATCTTTTCATGTGTTATTGGCTATCTGTAAATCTTCTTTGGAAAAATGTTCATCTCCTCTGCCCATTTTTTGATTGGGTTGTTTGTCTCTTTGTTGTTGAGTTGTGTGAGTTCTTTATATATTTTGGAAATTAACCCCTTGTCGGATATATGATTTGCAAATATTTTCTCTCAGTTCATGGGTTTTCTTTTTATTTTGCTCCTGGTCCTTTGTCTTGCAGAAGCTATTTAGTCTGATAAAGTCCCATTTGTTTGTTTTTTCTTTCGTTTTCCCTGCCCGAGTAGACATGGTATTTGAAAATATCCTTTAAGACTGATGTCAAAAAGTGTACTGCCTGTATTTTCTTCTGGGAGTTTTATGGTTTCACATTTTACCTTCAAGTTCTTAATCCATTCTGAGTTAACTTTTGTGTGGTGTAAGATAATAGTCTACTTTCATTCTTTTGCATGTGGCTGTCCAGTTTTCCCAACACCATTTATCGAGGAGACTTTTCTTTCTCTATTGTATGTTCTTGGCTCCTTTGTTGAAGATTAGCTGTCCAGAGATGTGTGGGTTTTGTTTCTGGGCTGTCAATTCTGTTCCATTGATCTGTGTGCCTGTTTTTGTGCCAGTACCACGCTGTTTTGATTACTATGGCTTTGTAGTACATTTTGAAGTCAGGGATTGTGACGTAAAAGGAAATTCTTAATCACTTTGTTGATATGAGATGGGGTCAGTTGAACTGGTCCTGGAAAACCTGTGGTTACAAAAAGACTTCTCATGTATGGAGAAGTGATTTTTTTTTAATGTTCTAGGTTCTCCAATGTATTATTTAGCAGTGACCATCTCACCAATTACTACTGTTGTCCTCATTTTATGTACGAGGAGACTGAGGCTTGGATAAAGTAAATACAGCAAGTGACACAGCTGGTAAGTGGCAGAACCAGGACTCAAACCAGGGTTTGGTGGGCTCCAAAGCTGTCCTGCGCACAGCTCACCAGCCTGCCTCTGCTGGCCTGGACACCCTGCCAGAGGGGGCGCTCTGGAGGCCTCGGGGCTCCCTGTGGTCTAGGGACAGCTGCAGCCCTCAGGGAGGGGGGACAGCCCTGGGAGCTCTCTTCCCAGAAGGAGGAGACTGAATGGACCAGGGCTGGGGGAAGGGCTGGGTCCTGCCACAGGCTTTGCCAAGGCTCCCTGCTGAGGCAGCACTCAAACCACTCCCTCCTTCAGGAAGCCTTCCTGATTGCACTTCCACAGCATGTTGCCCAGGCCTCTCTTACAGCACATCTTCATGTTAGCATGTGTATGTTACTGTAGTTTGTAGGAAGTAAAGTTACACCAGGGCTTCTCCCTCACTCCCCTGCAAACTCCTTGAGGACAGGGCCTCTGCTCTGGGTCACCTAAAGTACCTAGCAGAGGCCTTGCAAAGAGTAGCAGGTGATCAGTGAGTATTTGTGGAATGCACTATTAGTAATGGTCATTCCTATGCCTGTCAAAAGTGGTTTCATGTACCTTATCTTATTCACCCACTCATTCAAATCCATTCACATATACTAGGCCTATGACAATGTGCCTACACGGCACTGGGTTCCAGGGACGCAAGGGCACATTAGACACCCTGTCTGTGTACAAGGAGCTCATGGAGGGGGGGCAGTGGTTGACGAGGGCCAGAGACTAAAAAAAGACAAAACCGGGGGCCAGCCTGGTAGTGCAGTGGGTAAGTTCACATGTTCTGCTTTGGCGGCCCGGGGTTCAAGGGTTCGGATCCTGGTTGTGGGCCTGTGCACCACTTATCATGTCATGCTGAGGCAGGCGTCCCTCATGTAAGGTAGAGGAAAATGGGCGCGGATGTTAGCTCAGGGCCAGTCTTCCTCAGCAAAAAAGAGGAGGACTGGCAGCAGATGTTAGCTCAGGACTAAGCTTCTTCAAAACAAAACCCATTTGGGGTGATCGCCCACTGCGCCGGCAGCTGCCTGGCGTGCAGAGGGGCTTGAGGAAGTGCAGGTGGGAGGGAGGAAGAGTGGCGATAACGCCTTTGATGTGAACACGGAGGGTTTGCCCATGTGTCTCAGATTAGATAGGAACAGCAGCAGCGCAACTGAGCGTTTGCTGGGCTTCAGGCCTTTTCTCAGGGCGTTTGTGCGTGTTACCTTGTCGACCTCTCGCCACAGCCCCAAGAAGTAGGCACCGTCACCACCCCCAGTAAGGAAGGGACACTGAGGCACTGAGATCACTGACATCTCCGGGAGGAAGGAATGGCCTCTGTCACTCTCACTCTACAACTGAGGACCTGGCGGGGGGAGGGGGGGAGCGTTACGTGATGTGCATCTGGTCCTGTGATATACGGGAGGCCCAGGACTCAAACTCAGGCCTCTGGGCTGCTGGCCTGGTGCTTCCCCCGAGGTTTCTCGGCCCTTCAGGACAAGATGTCCGAACGGAAGCAAACAACCAGATTGTGAGTGGAAACCGGCTGCCCTGGTGTTTCTCTACTAACGAGCTTCCTCCCCGGCCACCGAAGGGGCTGGACATCACCAGCAGGGGCAGAGGCCTGGGCTCGAGGGAACGTCTGACCCGGCCAGCCTGCTCTGGGTGCAGAAACCATTCCCTCCCTCCCGGGTGCAGACTGCCTGAGCCGCTGACTCCAGGCATCCGGCCCTGTGCCTCCGTTCAGGCTGCAAAGTAACCCCAGTGATCCCAAGTCCTAATAGCCCAGTTTCACTTCTGGGGCTTCCCATGCCCTCCACACCCACCTGTCCCGGTTTCTCAGTCACCCGGGAAGAGGAGCTTTTGTGCTGGTTTCCTCCGGCCGGGAGGCAGCACCGGAGAGGCTGCCTGACTGCCTCTCTCACCCGGCCCCTGGCTGTGGCCCGCAGCGCAGACTGTCGTCCCCCCCCCTCCGTCCCCCCCCCCCCCCCCCCCCCGGCCCTTGCCTCTTGCTGTTTTGAAGCTTCTCTGATGGACGTCCTTCTGGGGAGGGGTGTGTGCCTTCCTGCCTGCAGCTGCATCAAAGCATTCTTCCTTCTAATCTCCAATGTTTTAACTGGTTTTTGCTTTTCCCTCTTTTCCTCCCTTTTCGGCCCCTCTCATCCTTCCTTCCCTTGGGCTGCCCAGAACACTGCTGTGACAGTGCCCCGGCCCCACTGTTTTCCCTGTCACCACAAACAACCAACCCACGGCCCTCTAGCTGGATGCCCGGCCTGTCACCTACTTTGCCCCTTCAGGTCCCTTTCTACCATCTGGCTCTCTCAACCCTAAAATCTTCCTTGGTGACTCCCGTTTGCCACCTCATGTGGTTCTGGAATGACCCCTGCCTACCTGTTCCTCATGCTCACAAACCCTGAGCCACTGAGGCGGGGAGCAGAGAGCCAGGTAACTGGTTCTCGGGCTAAACGGATCTGGTTTGAATCCTGGCTGCTGCCGCCAGCCGTGTGACCTTGACCATATTTTTTTGGGGTGTTGTGCAGACACCATGAGGTCCCAATCTTGGGCTGGTTTCTCTGTGACTGACGGGTATAGCTTACTCAGGCAGGTCCAGCCGAGGGAGTCAACTTGAGAGGCTGGTGTTTGCAAGTCCAGAAAAGTGTTTTATGTGGGAAATAACACCTGGTCCTCCTTCAAGAACCGGCTTTCGAGTGCACAGCCGCTGCAGCCGGGGAGCCCTGTGCATCCTTGCACTGCTCTGAGTGTGAGGAATTCAGCCACTGCCTCCAGAAGGGAGGACGCAGGGGCGTGGACAGCACCGTTCCCAGCCTCAGCGCTGAGTGCAGGGACCTCCGCCCCCATGGATGCCTCGAGCCCTCGGAAACGGCAGGAGGGAGGGCTGTTCCCCAAACACGTAGTTTTGGGACAAAATTCCATACTAATCTGAGTCTTTCCAGCTCACAGACGCCATCCCTGCCCTCACTGTGCTGTGACTTTGGATGAGTCCCTTCTCTTGGGGCCTCAGTTTCTCCATCAGAAACAGGAATGACACCATCCCTGCCTTCTTCCCAGCACCTGAAAAGATATTTGATAGCAAAGTGCTTTCAATACTATATGCAAAAGCAGTGCAAATTTTATTGTGGTAAAGGTATTTATGATCATTATTTCACCTCCGGGGAAATTCTAAATCCTTTGAGGCCATGGGCTGCTGAACAGAGGCAGAGCCGGGGGCAAGCTTTCCTCTGAACCATCCCTCCCAGACCTAGAGCTGGCTCCACATTTCTGCCGCTGAGTGAATATTTCAGGGAGCTTTCATCTAGAAACCCAGAAGCCTGAAAATGAGTTGGGTCTCTCTTGCCTGTGTGACTGTGGGCATTTAATTAACCTCTCTGGGCTTCGGTCTCAGCATCTGTAAAATGGGCTTCTAGAGGCACTTACCTCTTAAGTCGTTAATGAGTGTGACACCCTTGTGCCTGGCAGAGGGCCGTGCTCACTCAGGGTTTGCTCTGTGCGTCATATCACAGCGTGCCAGGTGCCAGGCCGCGTGCTGGGCACAGAGGGATGAAGAGCACATGACCCTCATGGGCATCCAGAGGAGGTGGGCACCCAAGGCACATTGTAAAGCAAGGTGGCAAACCCAAGGGAAGCCATCCATCTGCCCCTGGGATCAGGCCCACACCCAAGCTCCCCCTGGGGCTTCGGGGAGATGGGTCAGGTGAGGCAGGCAGATGCCACCATCCCGGCCTCTCTGCAGGGCAGACAGCTCTAGGACTTAACTGTCCCCAGGATGCAGAGGAAGGCACGCCTCCTCTTCGCTCAGGCTCACAGGGAACACTTTCAGGCAAAAACCCTTTTTTAAAGAAAAGTAATTGCCCCACATTTTCACCCTAGGCAACGGTCACGTAGAGCACATCTCGTAGATGGGATAATGCAGTCAGCAAAACTGACACCACACAGAGTGCCCGTGACGTGGAAAAGCACCCACACGGGGCACTGTGGAGTTGTGGGCCTGCTCCGCCGGCCCCTGGGATCAGGAGGGGACAGCAGGCGTTGCTCAGGAACTGTTAGCTGTGTGAAAACCTACTGCTGCCTGGGACCACGGACATTGGGGTGGGGTGCCTGGACCTAGAGAAGGGGCAGATACTGCAGTGCTGGGGAGGAGTCAGTGACTCGAGCGGTGAGGGGCATGGGGGACAGTGAGGCACTAAGTGGTGGGAACTCAAAGCAGAGGAGAGGGCGAAGACAGAGCCGGCCCAGATTGGGGGTGGGGGGAGGGAATTGCCAGAGGAGGCGACGGGGAGGAGTAAGTTGTTTGTGGTCCAGGACTCCTTTGGCTGAGGCACAGCTTTGCCTCCCCGAGCTGGTCATGGACCCTCATGAGTTAGAGTGCTAGATATTTGTCTCCCTCTTCTTGCCAAGGCAGACAACCACAGGGGGCTTGCCTTTCGGGGTGTGAATAGGGGGCAGAATGTAGACTTCCATCGTCTTAGGTTACAGTGAGGCAAAATCACATGGGACGTGTGGGCGGACAGAGAAGGTGCACAGGGAGTGGGATCTGCTGGTTTTTAGACCTTTCCCCCATTTCTCTTTCCCCATCAAGATATATACTACTGTTACCAGCACATTGGCTTCTAATTGTCCCCCAGGATGGAAATCAAGAGAGACAACAAATGGGAGTAGAAAAGTAAAGGCTGATTAGCTTGCGCACAGGAGAGGCACAAGGGGGCCGGGGCGGAAAGGAAAGGGGCAGGTGACCGGCTCCTTAGGGAGCAGGATTGTGGGCTTTTATTAGGCAAAGGCTGGGGAGGAGGGCCTCGTCATGGCGTATGGAGGTAGGGCTGTGCTTGTACCTGCGCTGTTGTTCAAATGCTACCTGATGCGACATGTGTCATTAGCACACTAGCTCTCCACCCGAGTGTGATTTTTACCAGGCTAATGGGGCTGGGTCACCTTCAGCCGACTCCTGGGTGCTAGGGCGCATGTGTGAGCCCAGGAACGTCCGGAGGCTGTGGAATGTGGATCTTGGTGGCCACGGTCTGGTTCTCCTAGCCTGCCGATTGGTGAGGGCCTTCTCTTGTTAGGCCTGGGGCCTGGCAAATGGCTCTATCTCGTTGGGCTGGTTCTTGTCTCATTCTCCCCTGAGGGATTTTATCCTCCTTAATCTTAAAGATCATGGGCGAAGGTCTCTTCTTCTGAAGCTACTTCCTGCTGACAGGCGGCATTGAGAAAAGGGTGCATTGAGAAGGTGGCCCTATATCTGTGAGGAGTAAAAATCTTTTTCAGCTTGTTGCAGGGTCTAGTAGGAATGCAAATGAGGACCATGTGGGTTGGCTATTGGAGGTGGCTGGAATCCTTGCATGACCATCATTTTTACATGGAATTGTTGGAACCTAGAGGATGCAAACTTGACGATAAAGTTAAAAAGACAGGACCAAAAATTAATAGGAGTAGGATGATTACCAAGGGTTCCAAGAGGGGAAGGAACCAGGTGAGGGATGGGATGGCACCCTTGATCAGTGACCACACCTGATTGGGGTCTGTTCTTTGGCTATATCAATGAAGCCAGGGCACTTGTTCATAGATTTCCTGGATGTTGGTCTCAACCTTTCCTGAGTTATTAACATAAGTCACTTCTAGTGAAACAAAAATAAAAACAAGATTAATGGTGGGACCAAATTATAAACCAGTTTCTGAGTCCAGGAGTCAGCCAGCCAAAAAGATTTCTAGGTGTCAGAGTTAAAGCATCTTTTGCAGTTTGAAATGTCCCTGATGATGTCATCTGGTGTTCAAGTATCTTTCTGAGTGGCTTACAGCTTACACAGCAGCAGACATGAATCTCTCTTAAGTTTATATCAAGTTGTCCAGCTTCCATCTGCAAGGCTTCAGGAAAAGGGCAGGCTCAGTTCTCAATGATTCCAAATGAAAATGGGGGAAAAAATTGAAAACATTTGTTTGGAGATTTGTAGCCAGATATTTTAGGAGACTAGAAGAATTTAGGATCCAGTCCAGTTCACAGGTAGAAAGCAAAAACCTCAAAATAATGATCAGAACCAGAACCTAATATCCATGAATGTGTACTACAGTTTTTATTGATACATAATTTTTCTGTCTAAAATCACCCTAATTTTTAACAAAGATAGCCAAACTAAGACTGATTGGTTTGCAAAATAAGTCTAGTATCAATAAACTTGGCCCAATTATTTGTATAAGTACAGCAAGAATAGCAATGGGTTATACAGGTTCTTTCAAATTTGCTTTTCTGAAACTTTTTATAAGCAATCTCAGATTGAACTTGAAAGGCCTATCAAGGCCAGGAAAGCCAAGCCAAGGATTTGTCATCAGGCTTTGCCTGCAATAACTTAGCTTTGGGTGAATTCCTCTCTTTTCGAGGTTCCCCAAAATATTTTGAGGTTCCAGGCACCTGCCAGAGGAATGACCTTCATTACTCACCCAGTAAGGTTTCTGGAAACTCTGTAAACAAGGTACCAGGCCAATATTTCCCAGTGGCTTTATTCCAGGCTTTGGAAGGTGGGGCAGATCCTCTTCGTGGCTGTTTGTGAAGCACAGGTTGCCTACCACTGATAAGCCCCACCTCCCAAAGGTCCACACACACTGTCAACACAGCCCTGGTCCATGCATACTTCCCAACCCTCTGGAGTGTACCCAGATGCCCCACTGCAGAGGCCCCCACCTCTCCACCAATGCCCCCCACAGTTCACTGGGTCCTCACATAGGCCCTGCTCCACAGAGGCAGACACACTCTCCTGCCTGTAGAGGATCAAGGCACCCAGTCTATGTAGGCTGACAAGTAGCCTGAGGGCTTGCTCTTGGGTGGGGCTGGTCTCTAGGGTGGGCTGCCTGCCCTGGCTGAACTGGATTAAATCAGTGCTCTCGTGGGTGTGGCAGACCCCAGGGCTAGCAGGCCAGGGGAAGAACTCCAATGTCATCTGCCAGCATCTGTGTCAGCACGCCTGTACCAGCTCACAACAATGGCTGCCACCAGTGTCTCAGTCCCTTGAGAGGTTCCACCTCTCACTGAGATGCACCCAGAGCCTACCAGGTGAGTCTCTTTTCATCAAAGAACTGTACAGCCTTCTTTCTGGTGATTTCAGGTTGCTTTCTGAGATGGGTGAATTTGTGCGTGGGCCCTTTAAGAGCCAGGTTTTTTTGGCTTTTGTCCGATAGCTTTTCTGGGGGTATTCCCCACTGCAGTTATAGCCAGCGAAGCCAGATAGTAAGGCTCTCGTCTCCGTTGTGCTGAGTCTGAAGGATGCTTATAGTGGTAACGTGCCCCTGCTAAGGTCTCCACTTCTCCAGGGATGGCTGCGTACTGTAGGGTGGCTCTGGCCTGGCTGGCTGGGAAGCTGTGCTGCTCATGAAGGTGGCTTTTTTCTCTCCAGAAGGAATTTCTGCCTCTTCCGTCTCAGTCAGTACTGTCCCTTGTGGGGATTCTTTTTATTCAGTTTTCAGTTTTCTCTCCAGGGTAATTTTTCCAAGAATAGTTGTAACCTGGTTGTGTTTGTGGGAGGAGGTGAGTTCAGAGCCTGCCTACGCCACCATCTTGATGAGATCGCTAAGTGACTTTATTCCAGAAAGTTAACCTTTATTCCTCAAAAACTGTCTTGTCATGTCTGAGTCTGCATATTTCTCTCAAATATAATGTTCCAGTTAAAGCCTTGGTAATATAATCAATGTTTCCAATTGTGTCCTCTTATACGGAGAGCATATTCTTATTCAACTTATGCAGATAACTGTACTGCCATGAAAACAATACTCACTTATTGAGAGTTTCCAAATCCTGGAGGGATCAGGTAGTGAGAAAAAGATAAGTGTTTCAATTCTGTTCACAAAGGTATATGTACCAAATTGCTATAAGTCATAGTTAGCATGAAAGAAAAGAGAAAAAGATTTCCTTAAATCTAGAAAAAAATCCCAAAACATCAAAAAATAAGCAATATCTCAAATGAAAATTCATATAAATTATAATCATCTTCATCAGTTCATTTAGTCCCATGTAACCAATTCTTGATCTTCTGTTAGCCCTCCTGGCCTCTTCCCAAGGGTTGTCAAGATAACGGTCACACAAACAACATTTCCCAGGCAAGACAGTTTACAGAATAAGTTACAGGTCTCCTGTCCCCATAATTGACTCAGTAGCTGCCTAAAATCCTCAACAAGTTCTTGACAGGAGACAAAATAGGGTTCCAGGAGCTCCCAGGGGTGGAACGCAGACTCTCTGAGGACAGAAAAACCTGATTGTCAGACTAACGACTGACCTAGGGGCTCATGGTGTCCCTGAAACCAGAGGAGAGAAGATTCTCCTAAAGAGGATGAGAGAGAGAAGGGAAAGAGGTAGATTGTAAGAAGTTGGTCAGACTGGAGGGCATCGGCTCCTGGGCCTTGACCTGACCTACTGGACGCTGGTGTCTGAAACAAAAGTTTGGCTACGGGCGCTTATGTCAACGTCTGAGCAGCCAGGCAGGTCCAGGGCCGGCCCATCCAGTCTTCGACTGAGACTCAAGAAAGTCCTGTCCTGTCCGATGCCTTTGTGGTTGCCAGAATGTTACTGGCACATTGGATTCTTATTGTTCCCCAGGATGGAAATCAAGAGAGACAACAAATGGGAGTAGAAAAGTAAAGGCTGATTAGCTTGCGCACAGGAGAGGCACAAGGGGGCCGGGGCGGAAAGGAAAGGGGCAGGTGACCGGCTCGTTAGGGAGCAGGATTGTGGGCTTTTATTAGGCAAAGGCTGGGGAGGAGGGCCTCATCATGACATATGGAGGTAGGGCTGTGCTTGTACCTGCGCTGTTGTTCAAATGCCACCTGATGCGACATGTGTCATTAGCACACTAGCTCTCCACCCGAGTGTGATTTTTACCAGGCTAATGGGGCTGGGTCACCTTCAGCCGACTCCTGGGTGCTAGGGCGCATGTGTGAGCCCAGGAACGTCCGGAGGCTGTGGAATGTGGATCTTGGTGGCCACGGTCTGGTTCTCCTAGCCTGCCGATTGGTGAGGGCCTCCTCTTAGGCCCGGGGCCTGGCAAATGGCCCCGTCTCATTAGGCTGGTTCCTGTCTCAATACATCCACATGTCTCTATCTCCATCACATCCACACCCACTTCCACGTCCCTCTTGCTATCTGTATTCATCCCTCCACTTACGCTCTCGACCGTCTTCGTGAATTGGCTAGCAAGCTCCCTTTCACTCAGGTAGGTAAATGCTAGCTTCCAGGAGTTAATGAAAGTCAGCGGAATTCATCCTGTGCCTCATCTCTCCTTCCTCCTCCCCTCTTCTCCCTTCCCTTGCTGTCTCTTTCCCTCCCTACTGTCCTCTTATCCCCTCACAGCTCCTCTGTATTTCCTTAGTCCCTCAAGCTACTCCCCTCTCTCCATCCCACTCTCTGTCTGCCAAACCCACTACTACCTAAACTTGGGGCCCCGAAGTCTGACCAGGGTTTCTTTCCCTGAGCAGGGAGGCCCTGCTGCCTGTGTTTTGATGGGGATTGGGAAGCGGGCACAACTTCGGGTTCAGGGGGCCAGTGGGGGGTATGGCTGACCCTCACAGAGAGCCAGCCGATCGTGCTTCTGTCTTGCTGTGTTGTCCCAGGCACTGTCTCTGCTCTCCCGGCTTAAACTATCTTGTATATGCATGGCCCCCAGACCTACACCTCGTCTCTGAACTTCAGAGCCACGCACGTAAAAGCCTGCTGGACACGCCACCCCCAACCCCGCCATGCTTCACATGCTCCCCAAACCCAGTGTGTCTCAGGCAGAATGATCTATCTCATCACACCCCAGGTCGGCTCCTCTGCCCACCCTCAGTGAGTCACTCACCAAACCCCGGCTTGGGGCTGAGCAAGGGGAGCACCCTTAACGCTCTTCTCTCCCTTACCTCAGCTCATCGCTCCTCACGTACAAAGCTGGTCTCCCCCTCCCTCCACGTCTTGCTGCCTTGGTCAACTTTTTTTCCTTTTGCTTTTTAATACACTTTTTAATTTTAATTAATTATTTATTTTGAGGAAAACTAGCCCTGAGCTAACATTTGCCGCCAATCCTCCTCTTTTTGCTGAGGAAGACTGGCCCTGAGCTAACATCCGTGACCACCTTCCTCTACTTTACGTGGCACGCCTACCACAGCATGGTTTGACCAGAAGTGCGTAGGTCCCCACCCAGGATCTGAACTGGCGAACTCCCCGCCGCCAAAGCAGAATGTGTGAACTTAACTGCTGCGCCACCGGGCTGGCCCCTATACTTTATTTTTTAGGACAGTTTTAGGTTCATGGCAATATTGAGCAGAAGGTACAGAGATTTCCCATATCCCTCCAGCCCCCACACATGCACAGTCTCCCCCATTATCAACATTCCCACCAGGGTGGCACATTTGTTGCAATTGATGAAACTGCATTCATACATCATAATCACCCCAAATCCATCAGTTAACGTCATGGTCATCCTTGGTGGTGTACATTCTACGGGCTTGGACAAATGTAGAAGGACAGGGATCCACCATTGCAGTATCATACAGAGTGCTTTCACTGCCCTGAACATCCTCTGTGCTCCACCTCTCCATCCCTCCCTCCCCCAAACCCCGGGCAACCGCTGATCTTTTTACTGTCTCCACAGCTCTGCCGCTTCCAGAATCCGTGTCATAGAGTTGGAACCATACAGTATGGAGCCTTTTCAGATCGACTTCTTTCACTTAGTGATATGCATTTAAGGTTTCTCCATGTCTTTTCATGGCTCAATAGCCATTTCTTTTTAGCACTGAATAATATTCCATCATCTGGATAGACCACAATTTATTTATTCATTCTCCTACTGAAGGATATCTTGATTGCTTCCAAGTTTTGGCAATTATGCATAAAGCTGCTATAAGCATCGTGTGCTGGTTTCTGTGGGGACCGTAAGTTTCCAGCTCCTTTGGGTAAAAACCAAGGAACAGGATTGCTGGATCGTGTGGTCAGAGTATGTTTAGTTTGTGAGAAACTGCCAAACTGTCTTCCAAAGTGGCTGCACCCTTTTGCATTCCCTCCAGCAACGAACAAGTGTTCCTGTAGCCCCACATCCTCACCAGCGTTTGGCGTTGTCAGCGTTCTGGATTTTCACCATTCTAATAGGTGTGTAGTGATATTCCGTTGTTATTTTAATTTGCATTCCCCTGACGACATACGATGTGGATCATCTTTTCATATGCCTGTTTGCCATCCATATATCTCCTTTTTTTATAATTTATTTTTAATTGTGGTAAAATATACATAGTATAAAATTTACAGTCTTACCTATTTTTAAGTCTACAGTGCAGAAGTGTTAAATATACTCACGCTGTTGTGCACCCAGTCTCCAGAACTTTCCATATCCACTAAACGACTCCCCATTCTCCCTTCCCCCAGCCCCTGGCACCCACCGTTCTATTTTCTGTTTCTATACTTTGATTAGGTGCCTGATATAAGGGGAATCATACGGCATTTATCTTTTAGTGATTGGTTTAATTCACTTAACATAATGTTCTCAAGGTTCACCCACGCTGTAGCTTGTGTCAGACTTCCCTTCCTTTTTAAGGCTGAATAATATTCCACTGTATGTGTATACCACATTTTGTTTCTCTATTCATCTGTGGATGGATGTTTGGGCTGCTTCTACTTTTTGGCTATTGTGAGTTTTTTCCTGTTTCTTAAATAAACCCAAATATTTTAAGTTGATCCCGTGAAGTCTAACTTTTGCCTCACCTTTTCAGCAGTCTCTTTGAGAAACAGATGTCGAGGACCACAGGGATGACACGAGTTCTGTCTGAATCTGTCCATTTCACCCTTCCATCGTGATGCTGACGTCACTCCTCCTGTATATATTCTTTAGTGAGGTGTCTGTTAAGGTCTCTTGCCCATTTTTTAATCAGGCTGTTTGTTCTCTTATTGTTTTAAGAATTCTTTCTATATTTTGGATAATAGTCCTTTATCAGATACGTCTTTGGCAAATATTTCCTCCCAGTCTATGGCTTGTCTTCTCATTCTCTTGACAGTGTCTTTCACAGAGCAGAAGTTTTTAATTTGAATTAAGTCCAGCTTATCAATTATTTCTTTCAAGGGTCGTGACTTTGGTGTCGCATCTAACTCCACATCCTTCCACTCATCACAATCGTCACAACGGTAAGATGCAGCTCCCTGCTGAGATGTGAGGTCCCTGAGGGCAGGTGGAATTTCTTTGTCGGTCACTGTTTGCCTCCAGAGTCCAGTACTGCGCTTTGCACATAGGAATAATTGTTGTTTTAATAGCAAATACATCAACAGTGCTATGTGCCGGAAACTCTCCAGGGTAGGTTACATATTTAAATTATCTGTTCTCCACTATTGCAAATATGAATCTTTGATTATTTCCAGTTCACAGACAAGGGATCTGAGTGCAGTTTGCCCAAGACCACAGAGCTAGGAAGTGGGAGAGCTGAGGTTCAAACCCAGCGAATCTGGCTCCAGAGTTGGTGCTCTTTATCATGCTGGATTGCCTCTCAAGTTCGTTACATCTTTGTTGAATGAATGACTACGGTCAGGGAGAAAGAGGTGGAGACAACTGGGAAATAGCATAAGAGAGCAGACGGTTCAAGATCAGAGTGAATGAAACACGCATTGCCTTGGAGGGGTCCTTAATGATTGTTGACTGAATGATGGACGGATGGACTCTGGAACAGGGACACTATCCTGCCCAGCCCTTCCCTCCTTCTGGGATGAGCAGCAAGAGGCAGATAATTGGCAGGACAAAGCCTGCATCCGCTGTGAGGGGTGTGTTGGAAGGACGCCACGGGGCACGTTAGTACCGAGCCACCTGGGGTAGAGACAGCCTGAGTCGCAGATAATTACTGCCAAGAGGTCTAGGACGTCAATTAGAAAGATTTGATTTGTTGTCCCCAGCAGCTCTGGCCCAGCCACAGCCCCTTCTAGAGGAAGACATTGGAGCATCCAGGGGGCTCTGAGGTCATTGCCCCCATTGCTTCATGTGACCCAGACCCTGGCCATATCAGAGGTCTTCATTTTTGCAAATAGTTGTGGAATTCCCCCCACTTCCCCGGTCACCCTGTGTCAGGAAGTTTCGCCATCCGATTGTCATGTATAAACGTAATTTTCCCAGGCAGTGAAAATAGAATTGCACAGCCTTGGGGAATGTCGTGCTCTCCCCAGGGAACACCTGGATGTCACATCCTTGATCGACAGGGCTGGTTCCCTGGCCAACTTGTTCATTCTTTGAGTCAAGCCACTTTAGTTGTCCCTTCTCCTTAAAGGAGAAGAGAGGCACTTTTATGCAGGAAGCAGGGACTTGGTGGGCCTCCAGAAAGGGGACATGGCTTTGGGCTGACCCACGGCGAAGCCAACGTGAAGCCAGAGGCCCCTGAAACGTGGCGTTCGCTACAGAGGCTGCCGAGCTCCTGGAAAGGCAGAACCACGGAGGCAGCCAGCACCTTGAGGGGAGGGTGAGCCTCCCTTTACCATCTAGATCCCTGCTTCCTGGAGACATGAAGAAGGCGTACCAGGCAGATACAAGACTTACAGAATTGCAGGGGAGGAGTCTGGAAGCCAGATGGAAAGGAGCCTTCCTACGCGGGAGGCTGGGCTGACTCCTGAGTCCTGGGCAGGAGGAGAGCAGATGGCTGGCACAGCCCCAGTGTGCCCTGGGGCTTACCCCCTGAGGAGAGGTAAGGCGGCAGGACCTGGGGGGTCAGAGGCTCCCCAGACTCAGAATGATGGAGGCCCGACCCCTGGGCTTCTGTGGTTAACACCCACCCCCGGAGGTTGGGGCAAGCCGATGGAACCAGGGATTTGGGTGGCTTGGGCAATGCCAACCAGTCTAGTCTTTTCTCTAGTTCAGTCCACACTTGGCGATACTTCGCTTCATTGCATCGGGTGTTTCTGAGGGATTGCTCTTAACTTCTTACAAAAGTCCATTTTTAAAACCTTTTCTTATTATGTTAAGAGAAAGAAGTCATTTCTACTTTTAAGTCCATTTATGTGAAGTGCAAGAACTGAAAAAGCCAGTCTTGGTGATAGAAATTAGCGCAGTGGTGGCCTCTGGTGGGAGCATTCTGGGTGGGGGGAATACTCTGCACCTTGATTTAGAAGTTGGCCGCACCAACATATGCATCTGGCTGAGCTTATCGAACTGTACACTTAAGATCTGTGCATTTACTGAATGTAAATTATATCTCAAATAAAGAGTCAAAATAACCTTGTCTTGCTGTTCTGAGGAGAAGAGATTTCCGCACTGTCCTTCACTGTGTGGGGGTGCTGGCAGGGCCCCCAGGAAGTGGGGAGCACAGTAGAAACCACATTGCCTTTGGACTCTGTCTCTGGTTCTAATTCTATTCTGTTGCTACTATTGTGAGCTTGGACAAGCTGATCTCTGATTTCCTCATCTTTAAAATGGACTGGGGGATTATTATGAGAAGCAAACAAGCTACACAGCAAATTTCCTGGCATATAGATGGTGTCCAAGCATCACCTCCTACGGGAAGCCTTCCCTGCCTTCTCCACACCATGTCAGGTGCCTTCTCCAGTCCTACACACCGGCCTCGGTGCACGTGTCTCAGGCACAGACCTTTGCAGTTATTTATTGAATAGTTAAACTGCAAATATGAAATCTGCAGATGCCAAGAGTCCACCAGGTCGTAAAGTTTTTATCTTTCTGATCCTTACCCACCCTAGGTTCTCAGATCTTGAAGGCAGGGCTGGGTCTGGCTCAGCTCCCGCTCTCCCCAGCTATAGCAAGTGCTCAGCAAATGTTCGACCAGCGAGTGAGGGACCAATCAGTAGACTAGCACTTGTGTCAGTGATTGAGTAAACGTGTGGAGGAAGGCACACACTAGTGAACGCATGAATAAATGCGTGCCTTAGGGCATGAGTGAGGCAATAGGTGAATGGTGACTCCATGACTGAGGAGAGAGTCGAATGGATGAAGGCATGCGGGTTTCCTTCCGTCCCAAGGGTGGTGTGGTGGTGGCAGCCCAAGGCCGAGTCACGAGCCCCAGGGAGAGTCAGGGCTGGGCAGGCTGAGGCGCAGCCCAGAGGGAGAGCTCAGCTGCTGGAGCCCTCCCAATATGGCCGTTCCAGAGCCTTCTCGCCCCTTGCCTCAGCCCCCGTCCACCACCCCTCCGTGGACACAGCGGTACTGAGGGAGTGTGGGGCAGGGCGCGTCTCCAGGAGGCAGGCAGCTGAGTCCCGGGCTGCCCTGTCCCGACACCCCTGCCACAGGCCTGCTCCCTCCCCTGATGCCCTGTCCCCCAGCAGATGTCTCTCCTGTCTCATCAGCAACAGAGCGCTGCCAGGAGTTTGCATTATTTATCTGCTCTGTAACGTTTACTGGGATGTAGTGTTTAATAACTGTCACTCCAATATATCTTTTCTTAATCCCTTCAGATCTGCTGTCGTAGCAATTTTAAATATTTATCAACACCGTTCGTGTATCTGCTGGTTGGGTTGCAATTTTCTTGTAATTAAAGATTTACAAGACACTGCTGGAGCTTTATGGAGGATTGCTAGCGATCCAGGGGGAGGGGAGAGGGATCTGGTCTTGGAAGCCAAAGCTGGAGTCAGCCCTCCCCAGGGGAGGGGGCAGCTCCTCTGCTCTCCCCAGCCCCTCCTCCCCTCACAGTCTCGCTCCCAGGAGCAGGCCTGGCTGTGCCACGCTGGCCAGTGTGGCCCTGCCCTCCTCTGGAGCCCCTGCTACAGGCCAGTCTTGGGCTAGGTCCTGGGGGACAGCAGGAGCAGGACAGAAAAGGTCCCTTCGGACATGGAGCTGACATTCTAGTACAGACAGATGATAAATGTGTCAACACATTTTGAAAAATCATTTTGGGTTTTGAAAAGTGCTATCAAAGGAATAAATAGATAATGACTGAGGATGGGACACTAGTGTCAGAGTTCTTTATTGCAAACAATAGAAACTGACTCAGCAAGAGGAAATTTCTGGAAGGAGAAGGGGAGTTCACAGGATCAAAGAAAAGAATAAGAGAAAAGAATAAGGGAGGGCACAGGAACCAGGTCACTTTGTGGTAGGCACCAGCAGTCTCCTAGGAGGTGGCCTTTGGGACAAACATCTCCTGACAGTGTTCTACTTCGGGGACACTCTGCTCAGAAGTCACAGTCCAGGGAGAGATGGTCCTCACTCTTTGGCCAGGGGAGGCCAGGTCACCTTGACTGACAGCTTTCCTGGGATTGGAGGAGGGGTAGCTACCCACAGCAAAATCTAGGTGATGAGACCAGCGGAAGGCGATGCAGGTTTGGGTGGGAAACATCAGATGTACGTTGGACCCCCGAAGGCCTTTCTGAGGATATGAGCTGACACCAAAACAATAAGGAGGAGCCAGACACGAGCTGGGGCAAGAGGGACCAGCCAAGGCTCTGTGGCGGGAAAGAGCTGGGCTTGTCAAGGGTGAGGGTAGCTGGTTGTGTCTCCTCTCAGAGTGGGCTGGGGAATGGGCGCAGCTCCCGTCCGAAGTGACCCTGCGCCGTGTTACGGGGCCAGAATTTCGTTTATTCCAGATGGAACAGAATGCAAGGCCCAGGCCCAGAGGCATTCTCCTGGCTCCTGGGATGGGGAAACCCAGCGAGGGTGGGATTTTGGCCACGTGGTGTTTCCGGAGGCCTGCGGTGGACCAGGCATCGTGTTAGGTTCGGTGGACTAAGGAAGGACCGGGCGCGCACACAGTCCTCGGCGCACCTCACTCTGGCGGGGAGATACGCACAGCCCATTACAGGGGGGCCATGACCCAGCGGGTGCCGAGAGCTGGTTTGAACCATCTCTCCTCTGAGCTCCACATTTTCGTGCTATGAACCACTCCCCCGACTACCAAGTACTGTTTTAGCAGCACACCAATGATTTGATATGTTGAGTTTTTATCTTCTTTCAATTCAAAATACTTCCTAATTTCCCATTTCTTTGGCCTATGGATTGTTTAGAAGTGTGTTTAGTTTCCAGATATTTAGGGATTTTCTAGTTATCTTTCCACATTGATTTCTAGTTTTTTTCCATTGGATCAGAGAACATACTTGGTATGACTCAGATAATTTTAAATGTATTGAGTTTTATTTATGGCCCAGAAGATGGTCTCTCTTGATAGAAGTTTCATGTTGATATGAAAAGAATGTGCACGCTGCTCTTGTCGGGCAGAGAGTTCTGTAAACGTCGATTAGGTCAAGTTGGTCGACAGTGTTGTTCAGACTTCCCACATCCTTTCTGATTCTGACTGCTTGTCCTCTCAGTTATTGATGGGGTCTGAACACCTGTGAGCACAGCTGTGGAAGAGTGGACTTCTCCTTGCAGGTCTATCAGGTTTTGCTTCATGTATTTTGAAGCTCTGTTATAAGGCATATAAAAGTTTAGAACTGTCATACAAGAAAGAACTATCTGGCCCCAAACGTCCATTGAGAAAGTTAAGAAACCATAGTCTAGGCTAATTATTACTCACTTGAGGCACGACCCTTTTCTGTGCTGTCTTCAATGCCCCAGGAATCAGGGGTGTGCGGCCTGGCCTGTAGGAACTGGTGCTATTTCCAGCCTGTGTGAGTGTTGGGCATGGATCCCGTTAATCCTTCTGGATTATTCTCCCCACAGCCTCAGTAGATTCCTCATGTGTGTGTGCTAATCAGTGCTCAGCTGACCCCTCGCGGGGCATCCATGTTAGCTCTCCAGAGCTCTCTGTGCAAATCTTCACTCTCCAGTTTTCTTTCCCATGAATTCTACCTGCCTGTGCTCTCAGCATTTTCTCCCTGACTCAGGGAGTCCCCTGGATCCCCTGGCTCCATCTGGGTTCCCTCTCACTACCTGTGGCCTGGAAACTCTCCTAAGGTAGTGAGCTGGGGCAATCAGAGGGATGACCTTATTTATTTCCCATTTCGAAAGGATCACTGTCCTTCACTGCCTGGCGCACCATGTCTTATAAATAGTTGTTTCGTATATTTTGTCTGGTTTTTGGTCGTTTTAGGTGGGAGGGTAAATCCTGTCTGTGTTACTTCATCTGGGCTGGAAGCTGATCCCTCTGGATTTGGGAGACCAATTTTGAGATGCTGTGTGGAACATGTCGCCAACCCAACAGGATGTCTCATTAGAGGTTCTGAGGCTTTGGGAGGAAATACATGCTCTCTCTGTCAGGTCAGTATTCTTTTGAGAAATAGTTTTGGCTTGTCGCTGGGTTCATAGACTCCTGGCCACTGGATACCACATGGGCTTGCAGCCAAAGCTGCTCACCATGATGGAGCGTGCCATAAGCTCAGGCATGCCCAGCAGCACTCCTTAATCGAGGGCAGTGCTATCAGTGGGACTGGGCTGAGCAGACACCAATGGCTCACGAAAGTTGTAGGAGCAAGTCATCAAGCTCTGGGTGTGCGCACTCCTGCTGCTCCGCCACCTCGTCCTCCGTCTGCACCTGTGGCCTCATGGAGAGCTGAGTGAGGAGGAGACCAACCAAGACCGCTTTGCAAAACCTCGTCGAGATGTGTGGATACTCACCCAGGCGAAGTACTCCAGCAGGGCGGCCCACTCGGGAGGGCCGCTGACGCAGAGAACGGATCGCCTCCCCCTGGGAGCACTTTGAGTAGAACACGTTGACTGCTTGCTCGGAAGGAGCGAGGGCCTGAGGAAGGGCTCTCACTAATTCACGTCTTTACTAATTGTTTAGCCAGATGGTCAAGAACTTGGAAGGGGTGAGAATCGGTGACAAGGCAGCTTAGAAAAATGATATGTGGTTGGGCCTCTTGGAACGGGCACAGAATATGAGCATATTCATGTTCCATGTGGGAATTTACCAAGCTCATGATCAATTCGTGATCAGGTAGACAGGATGGCCCACTTTGTGGATGTTGGAATTTTCCCTCAGCTGCCCCAGGGTTTGGCAGTGGGCTTATAGACAGAGTGCCCAGGGTGCCATGGCGAGGGCGTGGCGTAGGCTCAACCACAGACTCTCACCAAGACTAACCTGGTTCCCGACATGATCAAATGCCCAACATTCCAGAAGCAAAAACTGACCCTGAGCTCCTGACTTGGTACCACAACGCGGGGGCTGCTCAGCTGCATTAGGCCAGGTTGGGTATGTCACATCCCATCCATGGAGGGTTATGATTTATTCTCCTGGAACAGACACTTATTCCTAGCAGAATGAGGGTCACTTCCAACTAGGGTCACTTTTGTAATGATGGGGGTCTGCAAACATTCATTTATTTGTTCGCCCGAGGAATAGATTCCTGGAACAGGCCCAGGCTGAGGCAGACAGATCTTGCAGCTGTGGATGGATCATCGGGAGGGTCCAGAGACAGCCTGTGAGGTGGTACAGTGGCTCCAGGAGCGAGCACATAGCCAAGTCTCGACGGATTTGTGCCTCGCGCAGGGCCTGGTGACCATCATGTCGTTAAGGGTGGGGCCGTGTGGCGCTGTGTGTCGGTAAGGGCGCATGCTGCGTGTGAGGAGAGGGTTTCAAGGCAAGGAGTGATCAAAGACGTCTCAGAGGGAAGGGACGAGTGGGAGGCAGGCTCTGATGCCTGTTTATTCAGGGTCTAGCATAGTTCCTGGCACAGAGTGGTTTCATCTGTTGAACGAGAAAAAAGAAAAGAAAAAAGTGAACAAGTTAACCAGCACATCCTTCGAGTTGGAAGGAATCTCTGAGATTATCTACTCCCGCCCCCAGCCTTTGGGAGACTGTCTTAGCTGGCATCCCGTGGCTGATAGCACCTAGCTTCTGCTTGTTATTATTTATAATAATAGTTGCAGCTAAAATGTGTTAAGTGCTTACCATTGTGAGGTACTCGACTACGAGGCATTAACCTCACACAGGCCTTAAACCGGAGGAGGGAGCTATTATGCCGCTGTACTAATGAAGAAACAGTTTCAAGCAGCTTTCTCAAAGTTACATAATTAGTAAGTGACCTCCAGGACCTGAAGCCAGCCGGGTCTGACTCGGTAGCTTAAGCTCATAAGCACTGGGCTGCACTGTTTGAAGCTACGTTGCGACGGGGCTCCGCCACCTCACAAGACAACGCATGCTATTAGCCGGCTTTGGCTATTAGAAGATCTTCTGACGTCGCTTTGAAACCGCCCTCCCTGTCACCTGCACGCAATGTTCTCAGTGTCCCCGGCAACTCCCAAAACCTGCCCAACCACGACCACCCTCCGCTGTTTGAAGTTGGCTCTCAAAGGCCGCAGGGGTGGGAAGTCTCCGCGAGACCCTTGCTGAAGGGCCCTGAGAAGCACTGCTCTTACAGGCGGGGCTCAGGCTGAGCGAGCTGGGGTCTGATCAGCGCTCTTTCCGGACCATTGCCTCCTGTCTAGACACTATACTGTTATTAATGCCATTTCACCTCACATTAGCTTTTTTGGCAAGAGAAATTCTTCCACTGCTCTGGCCTGCTTGGCTGAATTACTGTTGAACTTCGCTCAAAGCATGAAATAACATGAGAGGGCAAGAACAGAAAGCTGCCCTGGGTCTGGCCTGAGTCTCTGGTCTCTGGGATAAGACACTGGGCAGAGAGGAGGGGTGCATGTGAGCTGGAGTGTTGGTCTTGGTCTGCAGGGTGATGCTTCGCAGCCATCTCTTCTGGAATGGTGCTGTGGTGTATGTGGGCATATGTGTGTCCGCGCACATGCCGTCTCTTCTGGACTGGTGCTTGGGGGTGCGCACATGTGTGCCTGTGCACATGCCGGCTCTTCTGGAGTGCTGCTGGGGAGTGCACATGTGTGCACGTGCACGTGCCAGCTCTTCTGGAGTGGTACTAGGGGGTATGCACATGTGTGCACATGCTGTCTCTTCTGGAGTGCCGCTGGGGGCTGTGCACGTGCACATGTGTGTGTGCAGCAGGCGGGGTGATCTTCTAGAACAGCTCTTGAGCGCCTGTCGCAGCCTCATCGATTTGGGCCTTTCCATCCTCAGTTTGGAGGTGACTGAACCTCATTTCACAGGAGACACCGTCCTCCAGGCTGAGCTGAGCTCTGCACATGAGACAGCCTCCAGACCCCACACTCCCCAGCCCCCATTGCAAAGGGATAACTAAGGGGCTGCGCTCACATGGACACCCAGGAGGGCCAAAGGCCAGCTCTGGCAGCCTATGTGCAGCAAGGCTGCGAGGACTCGTGTGCTGCAGCCTTCCTGGACCCTGGCAGGGTCCTTGGGCCTCTGCATGTAGGGTGTCAGTCTCCATTAATGTGCTCCTTCATGTGATCCACGCTGATTGCGTTGGAGAGACATACTGTGGCTCCTGATGACAGAAGAGAATGAGGGTAGGAGGTCTGAGGTACTCAATCTGACCGTCCCAGGTCCCTAAGTGGGTAAGGGCTGGGGGAGCCAAACGCGCCCAGCGGATGGGGAAGGGCTGCGTGGGACTCTTTTCTCCACCAGCCGCGGTGTGGCTGCAGAGGGAGGGCAGGCGCCTGGGCTTCCATCCTGGCGATGCTGAGGGGTGCGAGGAAGGGCGCCGCCTCGCCACCTGCCACGTGAGGGGTGGTGTGGGACAGCAGAGGGGGCGCGCTCCGGTTTGAATCCAGGAATTGATACTGGGTAAGTACATCAACTTTCTGGACCTTTGTCCACAAAATGAGGCCGGAACGCTCCGCCTCCTGGGACTGTTGGGCGGACTGAAGGTGAGGTGAACAAAGTACCTGTTTCACAGGGACGCTCGGTAAAGAGCAGGAGCCATCACTGTGAGGAGAGCCTGCCTGCCCCCCCCCCCGCCTCCCGGGGCCAGCAGCGGGGAAGGGCCGGCAGGTGTGGCAGTCCTGTGGGGCTCTGCATGCTGCTGGCAGTTAGAGGGTAATGAATCCCCTAACACTTCGTGTTCCCCGATGTGCGGCTTGGGGGCCTGGGAGAGCCCTGGCTCTTTGGGACGGGTCCCTTTCTGCACTCGTCTCCTCGAATCATTGTGCTCCCCTTCTGCATGGTCCCAGCTCAAGGACTTGCTGTTTGTCAGCTGTGGGAAAAAGATTCAGGATGTTGCAGGGGAGATGTCTGTCTTGCTAAGTCTCGGTCCACGGGGAATGGCCGATTAAAGCCCGGCTCCCAGAGATGCATCACGTCACACCTGGCTCCTCGGGCCCGTCGGCCAGGCTGGCTCCCCAGGCCAGCAGCCATAGACCACAGATGTCTCCAGCAGAGCGGGGAGGGCCGAAGGGGCAGGACGGGAGCTCTGAGCGGGAGCTGGGAAGCCAGGGAGAGCTGGAAGAAACCAGAAACTTTTCATTATTCAGTGTCACAGGGCAGGGGACAACCAGGAAAATTCAAAGATGCTGATAATCCAGAGCTTTGGAATAGCTTCCGAAAGAATTCCAGGTTTGTGTTTCATTTGCATGTCCTCACGCCTGTTTCTCCTGCCCTCATCTCCCCGTCACTCTGGGGACACACCGAAGGCCAGAAGACAAGAAAGAAGCCAAAAGGTCCAGCTAATTTGTAACTAGCTGTTGGTGGCTGCCTGGTAGAGCACTTCGAGGTTACGTGGCTGGGAGGAAGGGGGAAGCCGGCCAGCCCCCACTCCTCCGGCATCTCGTGGGCCTCATGTCTCCCCGCTTCCTGCATTCACACCCACGTTCACTCACACGTGGGAACACTCGAGTGGATGCTTACATGGGGCCGGGCTGTGTGCAGGTGCTAGGGACACGAAGTGAACGAGACTCTGCTCTGCCCACAGAGCTGGTGTCCGAGGGACACGGCAATCACAGGGAACACGCACCGTGTGAGAGTCTCGTGATGGTCCTCATGGTAATCCGGAGAAGAGGCCCTGACTCAGAATTGGGGAGGCCATGGAAGGCTTCCTGGAGGAAGCGACATCCAGGCTAAGACCCGGGGGAAGACTAGAGCTAGTTAGACGAAGAGAGGAAGGAGGGTGTTGTGGGGGAGGATGTTCCAAGCTGAGAGAACACTGTTTACAAAGGCCCAACAAAGACAGTGAGCGTGGTATGCCTGGCAAGTGAAACACACTTGTGTGGCTGGATCTCAGAGGAGGAGGGAGAGATGCAGCTGGTGGACCAGGAGGCGGGAGGAAGGCGGGGCTGGGCTGTGAGGGCTGCGAGAGGGCTGCGATTACATGTTATGGAGTTTAGCCCGAGGGCAGTGGGGAGTCACCGAACTGTTTGAACAGCGAAGGAAAGGGCCTGCTTTGAATTTTAGAAGGAGCCCTTTGGCTCCTGACTCCCCCCCAGTAAAGGAGGGAGGCAGGGAGGCACGTTTGGAGGCTGTCATGGCCGGTCAGCAGGGAGTGACACGGCCTGTTCTCCCCAGCCAGCCTCTCTCCTGCTGTCCCCTGCCCTGTGCTCTGCCTGCTTGCCCCACGCAGCCAGCTCCAGGGGCGGCAGCCACTGCTCTTCTTGCCCCAGGTCTGTCTCACTGCTCAGTGCTGTAGTGGGAGCTGTTATTTGAGGACCATTGCCATGGGGCGTTTGTTTTACTCCCTGTCTTGGAAGTCCTGGTTTTCTTTGTTCCTCCCAGGCCTGCAGGAGGGCAGAGTACCGGCCATGAGATGCCACCAGAAAGGGACAGAGGGGAAGGCTCTGAGGAGAAGGCCAGGAAGGGCAACCCGCAGTCACCTGAGCTGCGCTGACGTCCCGGGTTCCCATTGCAAGTGCAGAGGTGCTGGGGAGCCACTCATTCTCAGTGACCCCCTATAAGCCAAGCAGGGTGGGGAGACTGGACCCGTTGGTGGGGATGTAAAATGGTGCCACTGACGTGGGAAACAGCATAGCGATTCCTCAAAAAAATTAAAAATAGAATTACCGTATGATGCAGTAAGTCCACTTCTGGGTATTTACAGAAAAGAATTGAAAGCAGGGTCTCGAAGAGGCCCATGTTCACAGCAGTATTACTCACGATAGCCAAGAGGTGGAAGCAACCCAAGTGCCCATCGACAGATGAGTGGATAAGCAAAATGTGGTCTTATTATTCAGCCTTAAAAAGGAAGGAAATTCTGACACTTGCTACATGTGGATGAGCCTTGAGGACATTACGCTAAGTGACATGAGCCAGTCACAACAGGACTGTATGAGTCTACTTTTTTGAGGTTCCTAAAGCAGTCAACTTCACAGAAACAGGAAGTGGAATGGTGGGTGCCAGGGGCTGGGGTAGGGGGAATGGGGAGTTGTTGTTTAATGGGTATAGGGTTTCAGTTCTGCAGGAAGAAAACATTCTGGAGACGGGTTTCTCAACAATGTGAATACTCTTAACACTACTGAACTATACACTTAAAAATGGTTAAGATGGTACATTTTGTGTTGTGTTTTTAATCACAATTAAAAATTAAAATTAAAATTAAATAATCAGATGATTTAGGGCCAGCCCCGTGGCCGAGTGGTGAAGTTTGTGCGCTCCACTTTGGCAGCCCAGGGTTTCACCAGTTCGGATCCTGGGAGTGGACATGGCACCGCTCATCAGGCCACGCTGAGGTGGCGTCCCACATGCCACAACTAGAAGCACCCGCAACTAAAAATATACAACTATGTACCGGGGGCTTTGGGGAGAAAAAGGAAAAATAAAATCCTAAAAAAAAAAATCAGATTTAAATTAAAACAAAGCAAAGCTGGGGGCCAGGGTGGGGGTAGGTAGTGGCAGCGCCCCCTGTCTGAGGGCAGTGGGAAGTGAGAGGAGGTCACCACAGACTCTGACGCCAGCCCCTGAGATGCCCCAGCTGAGGACACTTGATCACCAGGCTGCTCCTTGCCCTCCCTGGGGACTGGTGAGGACAAGAGACAGCTGGAGGGGCAGGAGGAGGAGAAGCCCTGAGCGTTTAGCTGGTACCCAAATGGCCAAAGATGGCAGCTGCCACGCGCCCTCACTGCCCCTGCACACATGCCTCTCTCGCTGAGCTCATACTTCCCACCGACTCTCCCCTCGACATTCATCTCAGCCTGCTTCTTCCCTGCAGACGCAGCCGGGAGGCTGAGGGGTGGAACACGTGATGTTGCTTTCGCTCCAACACCCATCTAGGGGTGTGTCTGCCTCCCTGTTTCTCCTACCTGCTCTGTCTCTCCAGGAAACTGAGGCTGAGGGCCAGGTGGAGGCAGGGAAGGAGGCAGCCTCTTCTGCCCACATGTGGAAAAGTCAGCATGGAGGGGAAGGCTGCCCCCAATTTCCCTTTTGCTCGACTGTGATGTCGCCCTTCCTCATGTCCACTCTGGTAAAGCATCCAGAGCCACCGGGGGCCTAGGCATGGGCCAGCTGGCAGCCCACCCAGACGGGCTGGACTGAGGGCTCCCAGGGCCTTGAGTACTCTCTCAGATGTGCCCTGCTCCGCCACCACAGGGGTTCCTCCTGCCCTTGGCCTTGCTCTGCCGTTTGGCACCGTCCCTTGCATGTCCCTGTTGCTGGGATCTTGACCATAAACACTGCAGCTGAATTCCTCAGCGTGTGGGTAAATTGAGTGCCCTCAGTTTCCTGAGCTTTGGGGCCTCTCTTGACTAGGATGTGGTGGGTCAGAGAGGAGTCAGGAAGGAAGACAGGTGGTGAGGACGGTGTGTGTTCATCCTTCTTAAAAACAAGGTCCTCTGGGCAAAGCCTCCACTAACCTTTCTAGTCTTTGTCTTCTGAACTCTATGTTCCCCTTGAACTAACTCTCGATCGTCACTCTCTTGTATTATCGGCATAATATGGAGATTCTTTTAACCCTCATCAAATGGTACACTCCTGGAGGGAGACTCCTCCTTTCTTGTCTGACTTCTGCAGCAGGAGCTTTTAAAGAGGGTCTTTGCTTTGCAAAAATATTGTAGTGCTTCATCCATGTTCCATGGGCCTCTCTTTTTTTTTTTTTTTACTTTTTAAATTTTATTGAGGTCATGCAAGTTTATAACATGGTGAGATTTCAGTTGCACGTTACTATTTGTCGGTCCCCATATATATGTGCCTCTTTACCTCTTATGCCCACTCCCCAGGCCCCTTCCCTTCTGGTCACCACTAATCTCTTTGTCCCATGGGCCTCTCTTGATTTCCGATATCTGATCGTGTGCTTGTGCGGTGACTGCCGTGTCACGATCCCCGTGGGTTTTCTCTTCTTCAGTTGTTCATGATCTCCTCCAGAGCCTTATTTTTCCAGTGGGTTTGAGGGTGAGTTAAACGCTTCTCTAACATTGATTTCCTCAACCCCATTAAAATTTGCATTTTGGGGGCAAGATATGCAGTTTCATTTTGTAACGGGTTCGCATCACGTTGTTTTCTGTGGCAGTCCCACCCACGGTCAGCAGAGACTGACGAAGATCCTGGACACGTGCGCTGGGTCAGGCTGAGGCTGCGGTTAACTGGGAAAGAACCACTGAGAGGGGGTCAGAGTGAAAGTGTGGGGTTCACTGGGGAGCGTTTTTGCGTTATGTTAACTCACGTGTGCTGGCACAGCCTGGGAGAGCCGGGGAGTCAACAGTCAGGTAAGAAGGGCTCTGTGCGCCCTTCTGCCGCGTGGATGGTAATCACGACTCTGCAGGTTGTCACTGCCCCCAGGGAAGGAGCTCCACGCAGCTGTGCTCTGCTGTGCAGGACGGAAGCCGGGAGGCCTGGTGAGCAGGAGGCGGGGGCCGAGGTTTCAGCTCAGTCTGAGGAGGAACGCTGTCACAAGGAGAACTTGTGGATGGGCTGCCTTGGGAAGCAATGAGCTCCCTGTCACTTAAATTCTTAAAGCTGGGGCAAGAGGAAGGGGTGGTTGTAGAGAGAACTTCTACGGTGGGTGGGAGGGGGGCTGGACGACTCTCCCAAATCTGAGTCTATTGCTTCACGTCTTTGGTGCTGTGGGACAAACTCCTGAGGCCGGGACAGGATTTTGCTCAATCCCGTGTCCCCTGAGCACCTCACACACACAGTGACAGCAGCTTGGTTGGTGACCGGGGAGTGCATGAGCGTCTGACCGGGAGGACGAGCCACTGAATGAAGGAGCCAGCTCTCATCTTCACGTCCTCAGCACCTGGCCATTCTGGAGGCCAAAGCCGAGGGTCAGCTGCCCCACAGTCCTTCCCACGGGGGGAACCAGAGTGGGAGATGGGCCCTGGAGAAGCAGGAAGAGGGAGAACTCTGAAAAGAGGGGCAACTGGGGAGCTCAGAAAGGGTGTTTCAAAGATACTATTACGACAGCGGCTATCAGCCTTGACTGTGCGATTAAGTCACCTGGAGAGCTTTTAAAACAGTAGCAATGTCTGTGTCTCACCTTAGAGACTCTGGTTTAATTGGCCTGCGGGGCTGGGCGTCAGGAGTTTCTAAGTCTCCCCAGGTGATTTTGATGCACAGCTGTGGGGGAAGCCCACACCCTCACCAGGTGCCCCGAGCTTTGCGTATGTGTTCTCATCTAGTCCTCACAACAACTCTGGAGTTGGGGTGCTGCTTCTCAGGCCGTGGTCCCCAACAGCAGCACCACTTTGGGAACTTGTGTTAGAAATGCAAATTCTCAAGCCTCACCCCAGACACATGGATGAGAACCTCTGGGTGAGCCCAGCAACTGTGTTCTGACCACCCTCCAGGCGAGGGGATGCATGCCGAGGGCTGAGAACCAGAGCTGGGGACGAGCAGTCCTCATCACAGATGAGGTGGACAGGTGTGGTCACTAGCCTGCGGCCTCGGGCAGAGTAAGGACCACAGCAGGGATTTGAGTCAGGCGTATGCTTCTTGCAGATTGAATGCCCTCCCTTTTTACTTCTGGTCCCCGTGGTCAAAGCTGAGCTGCACTACACTGCTTGAGGGGAGGTGACCGGGGTCTCTTGCCAGGCCTGGGTTGATTCTTTCTCCTTCTCTTCACCTGGTGCAGATACGCGGCTCCATCTGGAGCCCAGCTGCTCTTGCCCTGGGGAAGCAAAGGGCAGAACACCCCAGGATCTGCTCTAAAACAGTTTTATTAGGTGCTTAAAATGGCTTCTGGCAGATGGCATGTAGAATTGGGACTGGAACAGAGCTGCAAATGACATTTACAAAGTGTGTTTGTGCAAGCACATGTCTGTGCATGTGTACACGCAGCTCATGTGTGTGGATGGGGGGTGTCAGAGAAGTTGAGGAATTGAGGAAGGGGCATAAAGAAGAAATAGCACAGGATGGACGATTCTAATCTACCCCAGATTAAAAAGGAGAAGGGCTCGAGACTGTGTTTCCCAGGGCACTTCGGGGGAACCTGCGCCCCCCCAGGCCCATGGGGGTCAGACAGATGTTGTTGCCTGGCTGAGTGAGCGCGAACGTGGCCTCTGGTTTGGGGGACCCATGGAGCTGACTTGGGGGGTGCAGTGGACTTCTAGGAAGCTTGTAGGTTTTGAGGAGCTGAACGCTCGGAGCTTTGATCGAAGGTTAGGGGCTCCTCTGAAAACCCTGGGAACTCATTTCATCTTCCTCGTTTTAAAGGAAATGTCTATATATGTAAATCTGCGTCCCATTCAGGTGCAGAGATGACGGGTGCACGTCACTCGAATCCTCGCTGACAGGCTCTTGAATTCTTGTGGGTGGCTCTGTTCCCTTGGCAACTCCCAACTGCAGTCTCGAGTTCTGCCGCTGTGAGTGTGACTCTCGGACCCTCTGATGCAGGAATTCTTGGTCTTTCTGGGTTCTGGACCCATTTGAGAATCTTATTAAATCTAAAGTGCCCTCTCTCCAGAAAATTTCACATATGCATATCAGCAGAAAAATTAGTCAGCAATTCGCGGAGGTCCACAGACTCCCCAAGTCCATCCTTGAACCGCTGGCTCTTGTGGAGGGCCCTGAGGAGAATGGCCATCCATCTGCTCACGACTCAGTCCAGCCCTGCCCTGAGCCGAGAGACAGGGCGCTACTCCCTTCCGCCCCTCCGTGTAAAACGCATGGAGATGGGGACATTGAGGCCATTAGAAGGCAGGGCCTGCACCAGATGACCTTTGAGGCTGGTTCAGCTGCGGACTCGGGGGTTCACCAAGCAGGGGCCTTCGAGCTCTGGAGAGATGCATCTGCCGCTGCTCACCCTTCTCAGCCATGGCTCCTGGGCCTCGGTCAGCTCCCCTGGCCAGTCCTAGGATCCGTCTGTGGGCTCTTGCTCCTGCGCACCACACACCCAGCTCCTACAATCCTGTCAGTATGGTGACACCACCTCCTCCTCATCCTCTGGGGTTAATGCCTGATTTCCATCTAGCATCTCACAGCCCTGAGAGGAGAGCTCCACTCACTTCCGTTTTCTCTGTAGAAGGGAGTGTGGGAGGTGGAGAGAGCACGGGATTCAGGAGTTAGAAGACTTGGGTTCACAGCCCAGCTCTCCCCTTAGTGGTTGCATGACCTTGGGTGAGTTATTGAAATTTCCCCAGCCTCAGACCCCTCCCCTGTGAGATGGGGATAGCGATCATATGTGTGCTGCCTGGCGCATGGAGTCCTTCCTCAGGGCAAGCGAGGAAGGAAATTCCCTGAGCTTAACGATGAGCCAGCAGCACGGCACACTGTTCCCACCTCACGGTGGAGCCCGGGTTCCTTCTGCCCTCCTCACAGGCTGACCGGCGGCCCTTTCTGATCCCTGAGTGTGGCGGCCAGGGGATGAGGAACAGCTCCTCAGCACTCCCTCGGCCTCCTGTGTCTTCTTGTTGCTACGGGAGCTGCCACGTCCCCCAGCAGCTCTCAGGGCTTGAAGATACGCGCGAGCAAGACTGCCAGGTCTCTGTGGGCAGTGCTGCTGTAGGTAGGGGTGGGGGCATATGGCGATTGGAAATTTCTACCCACAAGGCAGAGGAGAACTCTGGATTCCTTGGCTGGGACTGTAGAAAGGGGAACCTGGAGGGGCACAGAGATGCGGGATGTGTGGTGGAGGCGGAGGGCGGGTGCTGGTTCGTGACTGCGGCAGGACGATGGGAGGCCACAGGAAGCAGAACCAGCTTTGGGATGAAGATAAAAGGAGACTGGCTCAGGAGGGCACTGTGGCATGAGAATGAGACAGGCCGCTTGGCCAGAAGGAGGCCGTGGGGACCGTGTTTTCTCATCGATGCTATAAAATGGACACACGCCCAGTGAAGTAGTGACGGGACTCCCGCCACCTAGACACTTGCTTGGTGCATCGCTCAGCTCAGTGTTGAGCCTCTGGTGAGCCCCTAACTGGCCCAGCTCACGTCTGAGCTCAGAAGCAAAGGAAGCCCATGGCAAAGGCTGCTTCGGACGTAGTCCTGGTCAACAGAGAAGAGGGGGGAGATCAGAATGTCTCGAGGAAGCCTCTGTGGAATTCCAGAGTTCACTGTATCTAGGAAGGAAAGGATGAGGGGACCACACACGCAGACTTCTAAAGAGCACACTCCAAAAATTCAGAGAGAAGAACTGTAAGCTGTGATTCTCAAGACAATACAGTTAGGTTTTCAAATTGAAGTCCTGAGAATAAAGTCACAAATTATCCTGAGTGTAAAAAAAAAAAAGAGGGCAGCATCTAAAAATAAAAGTGGCTGCACAGGGAGCTCTCTGATGCACACAGATTTTAGACGTTTTCATGTCCTCGAAAAACTACTGACATACTTTTAAAGTATATGAATTTGAATACAGTAGAGCAGGCTGGTTAAGACAGAGCCCTTGGAATCAGATAGCGCGTGAGTCCTGACTCTGCCATCTACTGGCTGTGTGACCTTGGATAAGTCTTTTAGCCTTTCTGAGCTCCGATATCAATCTAGAAAATGGGGATAATCGTATCCACTTTATAAGGTAACTGTGAGTGAAACCAGGTTGTGCGTGTGAAACCCCTCCGAGAGTGGCTAGCATGTGGGAAATGCTCAGTGTTAACTGACCATTGTCACCATTCCACAGAGCACAGGGAGGTGCTCCCAATCCACCGGCGCTGCCCTGGAGAGCGCGGATGGGTTAGACTCGTACTGGGAAGGTCAGAGATGGGCTCACCCGACACCTGTGAAACCCATGAGGTGCACGCGAGGCTTCCCTTGGTGCAGTCATCAAGAAGGAAGGAAGATGTCATGCCTGCAACAGCCACTGCCTTGTCAACGCTGACAGAGGGCGGGCAGGACAGGGACTCTGCCCCTCACTGCTGTACTCCCTCGGAATGCCGTGCTTGAGTGACGAACACAACTGAGATGGACTTGAGGGACAGTCAGGACCACTCCCCACCACCCGGAGGGAGTCCCAGTCTGCTGCGAGGTGGGGCGCTGACTGAACTCGCTAACGAGGTGGTGGAGCCTGGATCTCCGGGAATCACCCGGAAAGGCAGAGGGGTCAGGAGCCTGCCAAAGAGGAGATGTGGCATTGGTTTGCACGAAGAGGGGGAAAGACAGATGTATAAAATACCGGGGCTCCCAGGGTCCATCCCCGGCAGAGTTCTAGAAGTGGTGATGAAACCGTGACGGTCACTGCAGTGGCCTCCTAACCTGCCCCTCGGCTTCTGCCCTCAGCACCCACACCCCCTGCTCGGTTCTCAGTCTAGCAACCAGAGGGAGACCCTAAATCAAATCATGTCACGTCTGCTCAGGACCCTCCAGCAGCTCCCCTCGTGCTGGAAGGAAAAGCCCCAGGCCTTCCAGTGGCCTCCAAGGCCCGCCACGGCCCCGGCTACTTCTCTGCCCTCGGGTGTCATGGTTACTCCCGTCCCCCTCTCGCGCTCCCGCGCGCCAGCCTCCTTGCTCTTGGCCTTCGCCCTTGCTGTTCTCTGCTTGGATCACTCTGTCCCTCCCCCACAATACCTGCTTGGTTCCCTCCCCCACGTCTTTGCTCAGATGTCGGCTTCTCCATGGGCCCCACACTCCCGCTCACCCTCTTTCCTGACTGGCTTTTTCTCACAGTGCTCACTCCCATCCAACACACCACACATTCTTACTCACTGGTCCTGCTCACCAGCTGTCTCCCCTCACTAAAACGCAACGTTTATGGATTCAGGGATTTTTATCTGCAACCCCAGTTCCTAGAACTGTGCCAACCACATAGTCATGTTCATTAAATACGTGTTGACTGGGAGGGAAGGAGGAGAAAGGGAAGAAGGAAGATGCTGGAGACACATTAAGAAGTCTCTAGGTCTCTAGGCTAGGGTGCCCAACCATTCCAGTGTGCCCAGGACAGAGAGCTCCCTCAGTGCTAAGGCCAGGACAGCTCTAATTGGTCACCCTACACTAGATCCGCCAACCTCATGTACGTCTGTGATGCGGAGACTAGACTGATTGCTCCTAGGAATGCCACGGACTCACTCTCTCCTGTTTCGGCACAGCTTCCCAGAGCCCGCCTCGCGGGAGAATGAGAAATGTGGGCAGCCAGATTGTACATTCAAGTGATTTGGAGTTGGCCGAGTGGCCACACCAGACATGTTGGTGCTGGTCCTGTGTCAGGCTGCCGGGAAGGCTGCTGTGGTGAGCCAGAGTGTGTCCTGGCCCCGGTTTGCCCCACAGTCCGTCTGAACCGTGGGTGAGGACGTGGAGGTCAGTGTAGAATCCTGCAGGGGCTCACACTAGGGAGGGAAAGTAATACGCTCAGCACTGGGCTGGGTTTTGGAATCATCTCGATAGATGAAAATGACAAGCCCTCTGTAACAACTTAAAATTTAAACAGAAATAAATATTGCTTTCTATTTAGGGTTAAAAAAGCAATCTCATACGTACAGAAGAGACCAGACTTAATAGCTGTTTTGTTTTAAACCCAGCATGTTCAGTTTCCCACACACTCAGCTAGTGTGAAAGCTAAGACTTCAAATGCCACTTAGGCTGTGTTAATAGATGGAAGGGGCTGGTCCCACTGTCCTCCCGCCCCGAGGGAGCCACCTGCACCGCGAGCCCAGCTCTGTCCTGGGGGAGGCCGCTCACTCTCATTTGCTTGCTTTCTAGCTATTCTAGGACATGGAAACCCACGAAGTGCCTGTCCTCCCTTCTCCCCAGCCAGCTGTGTCCCGGCAGTGTCATCTCTCTGGGGGAGAAAGGAGGCCCCTCGCTCCCTCCCTCTCCCCAGCTCACTGACTTCTCTGTGGTGGCTGACACGTTCAGGATGTGGGGATTCAGTTGAGAGACGGGTTAAATTCCCCTTCCCCCCAGAAGAAGGCATTCGTTCCTGAGGACCCCAGCCTGGTAGCAGCCGCCCAGCGAGCCTCTCACCGGGGGCCAGATGGCACCCTATCCCTAGCGGCTTGTGGCTGCCACCACTCCCTCAGCTTCCTGCCTGTAACCAAGGAGTCTGAGGGAAAGGAGGGTAGCACAGAGGTGTCCCACCTTCCAGCCTCAGGCATGTCACAAGCATTTGAGCCAGCCAAGGCCCTGAGCCCTGGAGCCGTGCCAGCGCCCACTCTTCAGGTTACTGGTGCCTAGGGGAGGCAGGGGCAGCTGAGGAGGTGCAGGGTGGGGGGAGTGGGGGAGGTGGTGGCCGCAGGGCTCTGAGGCCTTCACAGGGCTCTGGGCTCTTACTGAAGGGAACGGCTCCTTGAATCTCTGTGCCATGCAGGCCGTCAGGAGAGGCAGCGACTGCTCATCCTCTAGAAGAAAAGAGAGGCAACGATTTCTGACTCCCGTTTTCCATGATCAGCACGGGCTCTGCCCCACCTCTTCCCCACAGGGCTCCTGCATCACAGAGGACGGGTCCAACCCTCACGGATGGAAACAGGCTAGATCCCACAGGCCAGCCCCAGTCAGCTGGCGGGCTGCCCAGGATGTGGCGGTGATGATCCCACAGCTCACAGGAAAGAGCACTGAGGCGCTAGGAGCATCACCACAGGTGCAGGAAGGAAGGGAGAGCGTCCTGCCTCGGCTTCCCAGCTTCTCCCTAAAGAACACACACTCAGCCATGGGAAAGAGCACGTGTGAACGGAGCCTGCTGACCTCAGCGTGGCGGGCGGCCCCCAGGGTGGGGAGAGCTGAGGGGCCATCCTCCAGCCCCTTCCCTAACTCTGTCCTGGGCCATACCTGTACCGCCATCTGCCGAGAAGCCGGGGCCTGGAGCAGAAGGCGGGAAACACTCGGCACTGCAAGCTGAGCTCCGTGGTTCTCAAAGTGTGGTCCCCAGAACAGCAGCATCAGCTTCCCTTGAAAACTCATCAGAAATGCAGGTTCACAGTTTCCGCCCAGACCTAGACCGGCTTTGTCTGTGTTAGCAAGCCCTCGGGGGATTCTGACATGGGAACCCTGCTCTCGCTGCGCTCACGCTCATGGTGAGGAGCGGTACCCCTGCCTTGGGGTGAGTGTTCTCCTTCTAGTTTCCGTGGGGCTGATGGTCTCACTTCCGCCTGTGTACACATCTGCAGCCTCCACAGCGGCTTAGAGCTGGCTTCCAATGCAAGCCTGCCCAGTGCATCTGCAGCTCCGGGCTCCTCCGGCTCCTGTGCGCACACTCCAGTCTCAGGAGACTCACGGCTTTCCCAGCCCAGCTCAGAAACAAGGGCTGCGGCCCACCGGCCTCTGCCTTGGAGCTGCCCCCTTGACCGCACACGAGAGTCCCTTCCCCTTGGCTCTCTTATCTTTCCAACGACGATCCTCTTCCATTTGGTCCTAAGAAGTCAATCTGGTTTTTCAAAAAGAAATACTGCAAAAGAAACCAGGCTCACTGCAAATTATACTAAAGTGAACCAGGAAGATAAACGCAACAATCTCCTTGTCTCACAGCTCTCCCCTCCCCTGTCCTCTGTCACCCCACTGCCCCATCTGCCCGGTGAGCCAAAGTGCTTGCTGTCTCGATGATTTACAGTTCTCGGCATGACTCTGCCTCTCGGGTCTGTTCAATTAGAAACAGGCTGGGACTTGCGTCCCATGCACCAGCATGTTAACTGCTTATCAGAGAAAGAGAAGGGGCCACGATGTTTGGTGATGGAAATTTCCACTCTCTCCATCTCTGGGTTTTCTCCATTGTCCTCTCCCACCCCCCTCCTTGCCTCCTATGCTTCCTACCTCTCTTGTCAGTCTCTCCAGGGAGCAGGCCCAGAGGCACCTGGCAGGCCAGAGTCCAAACCTAAAAAGAACTGTGCCCCCCCCCCCCCCCCACCTCCTCCTCCACCCCCTGGCTCCCTCTGTCGCCTCTGGGCTTTGAAGAGATTCCAGAGCAGAAAGCACTTCAGTTATACGCAGTACTCAAAGGCTTATTTTCCTTTTGTTTCCTTTCCCCCCTTATCATTGTTGTTCTTATTTATTTTTATTTTTTACAAAACAGGAGAAAAGAGTGAACTGGATTGGGGGGAGGTGACACATTTCTCCACAAAGGTACAAAATTGCCTGCAGAAAGCCAAGCTCAGAGTGCCGACCACCGGGCTGCCTTCGCAGGCGCGTCTCCCCAGATGTCCTTCAGATCCGGCTGGGGATCCACTCTGGGAGCCGTCCCACGAGGTGGGGAGGGGAGGCCTCCTTCAGCCCTTGCCCAGGCGGGGAAAGAGCAAGCAGCTGAGACTGTACAAAGAAAGAGGAGAGGAGGGCGCATCCTGGGGGCCAAGGGCCGGGGACACGGGCAGGGGACAGCCAGGCGGAGCCCAGGAGCCTCTGGGCACGTAGACCACCGGGGAGGCGGAAGGCTCAAGGCAGAGTCCTTCCTCACCCTTGGAGGGGCTCCTCAGGATGCAGGAGCACCCCTTGAGGCCACGAAGCCCCATCTGTCTTGGTCCAGCTGCCAGGCCTCAAGCACATGGGTCCATGTCACTCTCCTGGCAGGGCATCTGGCTCAGACTGCTTCCCTTTAGGTAAAAAGTAGTCCTAGTTATTTCTCTACTGCTGAGAACAGGCTGAGCTTCAGGAATTTTGCAATAATGGTGGTGACAGGGTCTCCCCTTCGGAGGACCGGGACAGCCTCCTCCCTGGATTCCAGGGTAGGACAAGAGGTGCAGACACCACCCGGACTGAGGGGGCACTCCAGCCCCAGAAAGCCCAGGCTGGAAGGAGAGGCCGCCCCCTGACGCCCTGCCTGGGCTGGCCAGTGCCAAGGTGGGCTGCTAGCCCAGCTGCCAGCAGGAGGACAGCGAGAGCCAGGATGGCTATGAGCCCAGGTCGGTCCCCTAAGGCTCTGTGGCAAGGAGCGGCCTCTTTAGTCCTGGTCCATACACATGCCAACTGGGTGTGGGCATCAGCAAAGGCCACTTGCAAGCAGGCCCAGTACTCCGTGGCCTGATGGAGGCGAGTGATGTTGTAGCTGTGGGTGCCCCGTGGCAGGCGAGCCAGAGCAGTGGCCCCCTGGCCCCGGAGGGAGGAGGTGCTGGACCAGGTGAGGTTGGTGGAGACTGTGTTGGGTGGGGGAACCCAAGCTAGCAAGATGTGATAAGGGTGGGTCTCCTGCACTCGGAGCTCCAGCCTCCATCCCTTGCCCCTGCCTGGCTGCAGGGGAGCCCGGCCAACAACTACACTGACCGTCTTAGTGTCAGCCCCCACCAGGTTCTGGGCCACACAGGTGTACAGCCCTGCCTCCTCTGCGGTCACCCTCCGCAGCTCCAGGGTCCCCTCCGGGTATACCCGGTACTTCCGGCCTGCACGGGCAGCCGTCAGTCGAACCCCAGCTGGAGTGACCCAGTAGATCTCGGGTTCCGGTTCAGCCAGTGCCCGGCAGTGCAGCATCAGGCTCTCTCCACTGACCACCTGGAGGCTGGAGGGGAAGCTGCGGGGGGAGATGAGGGGCAGGCAGCGGTCCGTCATCTCCCGGAAGGGCACCTCACGGACCGGGAGGCGCTGGAGGTCTGGCGGCTCAGCACACAGGGTGGACTGCGGCTCGATGAAGCGGACATGGGTGCCGGTGGCATTGGCCCAGCGGATGACACAGTCACAGCGGATGGGGTTGCCATGGAGACCCACCTCCTGCAGGTTGGGCAGGGACTCCACTGTCTGCTGGTGCAAGGCACTGAGAGCGTTGTTGTTGAGCATGAGGGTCTCCATCTGGGGCAGGTGGTGGAAGGCGCGGGGGTGGATGAAGGACAGCCGGGGGTTGTTGGTGATATCCAGCTTGGTCAGCTCGGGCAGGTTGACCAGGGCAAACTTGTCAATGGAAACCAGCTCCTCCATGTTGTTCAGCCCAAGCTCCTTGAGGTGCAGCATGTTGGCAAAGTCCCCCGGCCCCACCCGCTGGAGCGGGTTCTTGTTCAGGTCGAGGAACTTGAGCCCCGGCACCTGTTCCAGTGCCCGCCTGGGCACCCGGGCCAGCTGGTTGTCGTAGAAGGAGAGGCTCTCCAGGCTCTGCAGCCCCTCCAGGGCGTAGTCGGAGATCTCCTGCAGGCTCATGCCTGCTAGCACCAGGCTGCGCAGGTTGGCCAGCGGCCGGAAGTTCATGTCCAGGATGGCGTCCACCTTGTTGCCGCCAATCATCAGGATCTCCAGGTTGGGCAGCATCTCGAACCAGCGGCTGTCCACAGCCCTCAGCAGGTTGGAGTTGAGGTGCAGCCGCAGCAGGTTGCTGAGGCCAGCGAAGGCCCTGGGGGCAATGCGGTACAGCTGGTTGTGGTTGAGATAGAGCTCCTGCAGGCTGGCCAGCCCTGCAAAGCTGTGGTCCTCCAGCCGGCTCAGCTGGTTCTCCTCCAGGTGCAGGCTCAGCAGCTGGGGCAGGGCACGGAGATCACAGTCCCGGGCATCAGAAAAGCTGTTCTGGGACAGGTCCAGCTCTGTGAGGTTGGCCAGGTAGGCGAGCTCACTCTGGTCCACGCGGACGATGCTGTTGCTCTGCAGGAGCAGGGTCTGCGTGCCCACAGGCAGCGCCGGGGGCACAGCCGTCAGGAACAGGTCATTGCAGTCCACGGTGGTGGCCTCACGGTACGATGAGCGGGGCGTATACCAGGGCCGGATCTGGCAGGCACACTGAGGGGGGCAGGGCACACGCCAGGGCACCACGGGCACAGCGGCGGTGGCACCGGCCACCCAAGCCAGCAAGAGGGGGGCCACGAAGAGCCTCATGGTGGAGCCACAGGGCGGGGGAACATCCACAAGAGGAGTCTGGAGTCCTGCTCTTAGCGGTTTGCAGGCTGAGGGTCAGCAGCCAGGCCAGCGCCTGGGGAGCCACCCTCCCAGGGCAGTCCTTCTATGCAGGGACGGCTGGGCATCACTTCTCGCCCTCCTGGGTGCAGCTCTCCCTCCTCCGTGGCTGGGCCTGCTCGTTCATGGCCACGCCCCGCCGGGCCGCCCTGGAAGCAGAGGGGGAAGGGTCAGAGAGGCGGCAGAGAGGCAGTCTATTCCCCCTCCCGTGTCTCCCTGTTTGACTCGGGAGGCCAAGGGAGCTGAGGGGGGTGGGCCAGGCTCCCGGGTTCTGTCCTAGTCCTTAGGCTTCCGTGTCCTTTTCCACGACCTGCTGGGGAGTGAGGGGCTGAGAGTCTGCAGGGCAGGAGCGAGAGGCTGGGCCTGGAAGCTTCCAGGGTAACTTGGGAAAGGCGTGTGTGTGTGGAGGAGAGGGGATGGCTGGGTTGCTTTCATCTCCAGAGTCCTTCTGCGCCCAGAGAGGTGCAGAGTAGATGTCACAGCTTCCTCACATCTCTCCTCCCCACTCCTTGGCTCACTCAGTAAACGGAAAATACAACAATACTTCCCAGACCTCCCCTGAGCGGGGTGAGGAGGGGGTGGTAGAAACAAGCGTAACTTCTAAACGCCAGGCTGGGCTCCCAGGGCTCTGGAAGCTGAGAGGCATTGGACCCAGACCCCCAACTCAGACAGGCTGGGGAAGTGGGGTGTCCTGCCCGAGGTCTGCGTGGGCTCTCGCGGGGTAGGGTCCAGCTTCCATGTTCGCCAACTTCCCTGCCTGGACGCAGGGGCTTTTCCTTTCCCAAAAGCCTGGCCCAGAGGCCTGGAAGGAGGTGGTGAGGTTAGGAAGCCCGGGTCTGAACTCCTCAGCCCTGCAGGTAAGACCTCATGTGACTTGGCCCTGGCTTCTGACTTCCTGACTTCTGGCTTCTCTTGCTGCCACCCACTTACACACTGTGCACAGCCCTTTTGGGTTGAAGTTATCCTGACACGTCCCACTTCTCATGTCTCCTTGTTGTCTCCCAGACAGCCCCTACTTGTTCTTCAAGACTCAACTTGTGGTCAGTCACCTCCTACAGAAAGCTTCTCCCAAACCTTCCTACCCCTGGCTGGCTAAGGGGCCCACCTTGTGCTCTTACAGTGCCCCATGCCTCCTGGGTCACTGCCCTGACCACATTAGCTGGAAATGTCTCCCCTGCTAGGGACCTGTCTTGCTCATCCTCATGCTTCTAGCACAGGGCAGGTGCCCAGTGAGTGTTTATTGTTTGAATCAATCTCTGGGGCTCTGGGGCCCCTATCCCGCAGGAGGTCAGGCCCCCACCCCTACCACAATGTAGGATCCATCCCGTGCATCGGTAACCACTCCGGGTTCTCAGACCCCACGGCCAGGTTGCATCGCCCTGGAGGCAAGTCCACTGTGGCCTAGAACCAAGATGGGGGAGAATGGGGGCACCCCTGGGCCTGGTCCGACTCCTTCCCGCAAGTCTGACTGGGGTAGTTTTCCAGCTGCAGGCGTCAGGGAGGCGCACAACCTTATTGAACACCTGTGATTTGCCGGGACTCTTCAAAGACTCTGAGTGTCTTATTTCATTTAACTCATAACGAGTCTACAACATAAGTGCTAACACCTCCAGTTTGCAAATGAAGAAACTGAGGTTCAGAAGAAGTTAAAGAATTTGGCTTAAGTCACATAGCTGGTAGGCAGCAGGAGATAGGGGTCCAGCCCCAGCCGAGCCCGCATCATTTAGAGCATGCTGCTCCACCCCCGGCCTGGCCCGCGCTCACCTGGGCACCTGGGGTGCACTGGCTGTTGCACCAGCAGGCTGGCTGCCTGTTCCTGGAGCTGCAGGAGGCTGTGTCTCCTACCACCTTCCAGGCAGGTGCCCTCAGCTGGCCACGGAGGCTCTTTGCCCCCCATCCCGCTTCCAGGATGCTGAGGCTGGGAAGGGGGGCAGCTGGAGGCGTGGTACCCTCCCTCAGCGGAAGAGCGGGTGCTTGCTTACATCTGACTACTTCCCACCTTCTGCTGCAGCTATTTCTGAAGGTGGGAAAAGCACCCGTGGCTTCAGATGCAGAGGTTTTGCGTAGGGGTGTGTGCACTGACACGTAAAACTCAGGGCAAACAAACACATGTGCGCACACGCATGTGCAAGGGGAGCCTGGAACCGGTCATCCAAGCCGGTGACGCGGTCAGGAAGGAGGAGACAGTTCGTGGGTGTGCTGTGTGGGTGGAGAGGCAGCAGGGACAGCTGGGTCCCTGGAAGGCCTGACAGGGAAGTGGATCTCAGGCCAGTGGGCCTGTCACTTAGGCACCAGAGGCCCTGCCTCCTGCCTAGACCTGGCACAACACAGCAGAACCTACCAGCAAAGAGATCTCACTGTCACCACTTCCAGCCAGAGTGCCCTGGAAGAGATATGGACTGGTCTGAGCGGCTGCTCCTTAGGCATCAAATGAGGTTGCCATAAGGATTAAGGAGCTGAGTGTGGTGCACACAGAAGAGCTCAATAATGCTAGTTTCCTTCCAGCTCCACTCACCCCCCCAGGGGTGGGGGGCTCTCCAGCTACAGGACTTCATAGGGGGAGCAGAAGTTGGATCCTAGGGCTCAGCAGGCCCTATGAAGCTGGCCCACTGTGGGCCACTGCAGCCCCCAGGCGGGGTGGAAGGTGTAAGCAGAAATAGAGAACACATCACACATTTAAAGAGTGCCACTCTGGCAGGACCAACAACACAAAGGGTCTCGAGAGCCCAAGACAGCTGTCCAGAGGAGAGAAGGCTGGAGTGGCTGGAGAGGGAACTTGAGCCAGGCCCCATGCATCTCCCTGGCCTTCAGACCCTACCTGAGCTGAGGCATCTCCCCTCCTCTAATGCTTTATTCTAACACCTTCGTGATGAAGAAACCATTTAAAACTTAATTAGACGGGGCCGGCCTGGTGGCATAGTGGTTAAGCTCACGTGCTCTGCTTCGGTGGCCCAGGGTTGATGGGTTCAGATCCTGGGTGTGGACTGAGCACTGCTCACCAAGCCACGCTGTGGCAGCATCCCACATAAAATAGAGGAAGATGGCACAGATGTTAGCTCAGCAACAATCTTCCTCTCACACACACACACCAACCCTTAATCAGAGACCTCCACAGACTGGCAGCACCCTCCTCCTTGGGCCCTGGGGTGGGCGGGTGGCTGGGGGAGGCAGTTGTCTGGAGCCCATCGAAAGAGAGGGGCAGCAGACTGATGACTCACGTTTGCTCGCACCTCTGACCCCAAGGCTTGGCAGGGGCCCAGACCAATCCTCCGCCTCCATGAGGCCCCTCCAGGATGGGACTGACCACTGCCCACCCGCGGCCGCCCCCTTTGAAGGCTGTTGGGCACGAGGCTGACTCGTGCAGGCTGGTTAGCAGTCTGCCAGGAGCTGCGGGGAAAGCGAATTGTTTTCTCTCCATAATCTTCCGGCGTGAGTGCGAGTTCAGACTAGCACGTCTACATTTCCCTCAACTGGATGAGAAGCTCCTTGTGGCAGGGGTGGTGTCTTACGTGCTTTTTGTGCCCCACAGCACCAAGTGTAGGCCTGAGCATGCAGAGGGTACCCAAGGGATACAAATAGTGAAACGTGTAGTCCCCTATCAGCTCTGTGTGTAGACAGAGAAGGGATTATTCACTTTCATTTTGCAGGGGAAGCAACTGAGGCTCTGAGAGGTTAAGTGACTGAGAGGTGGCAGGTCTGGATTAGAACACAGGTCTTTGGCTCTCTGGAGTCACGCCCGGCAGATGGATGCCTGCCTCCCAGGAGCAGTGTGCACGGGGGGCTCGGAGTGACTGCCTCGGGTGCGGACCCCTCCAGGTGACCTGGGCCCTCAGCACCTCCTCCCTGTGGCTACTTGATGGGCCCCTCAGCAGCATTCCTTGATTTCCGGCCAGCGTGACTCCCTGGGGGACAGCACGGGGAAGGCCCTGTTCCTATGTGAGCGTGGCTGGGCCTGGAACCAGAGGGACCAACAGCCAGCAGGCTGCCCACAGACCTCAGCCTGCCTCCTGACTGGGAGCTGAGGGCTGCTCCTGGTGCAGGGACTGCTGGCCAGCCATGGCCTTCAGTGACAGGAGACTGAAAGCCCTGGGGCCACATCAAGGCAACAGGGTTGCCCACGGATGCAGTCTCTCCGTCGCCTCCTCCCCACTCCTCCGCCCTCCCTGGTGCCTTCCGCCCAGCCCCTGGGAGCCGAGCGTCCAGGGGGAGGGGCTGGTGGGGGACAGGTGATAGATTGCCTGGTCTTCGCTGCTTCAGTGCCAGGGCCCCCCTGAGCTGCGGAGACAGAAGGGCAGCATAACTGAGCGTATCGTTGATAAACTCCGGCCTCCTCACCAGCAGATAAGTGCTGGGTGGGAGGGATGCAGAGGGAGGGGGGGCCAGCACCCCATCTGTGCACCTGGCCTCCAGTGCCTCCTGGGATGTGAGTATGGCTCCTCACTCCCACCTCTCATTTAGTCACAGACAACCAGGACCTCAGAGCTGGAGGAGACCTCAGCGTTGATCTGGAGTCTGAATTCCATAAGTAACTGGTGCAAGGGAGGAGTGGTGGAGGGGAGGAAGCTTGGGCTTTGCGTCAGAGTCTGGGCCGGGCTCTGCCTCTGCTGTGTGACCTTGGCAGAGTGGTCACCTGCACCTCCAACGCCTGAGCTGGCAAATGGGGACAACACGCTGCTCGCAGAATTGCTGGGAGGAGCACGGGGTGTGAGTGCACGAAGCACCTCTCATTCCATCTTACACATACTTCTCTCTCACCTTTTGTAATAAACTTTTTTCATATTATCGAGGTATGACATATGTAGAGGAGAGTGCATAAATGGCCCCAACCCCAAGTGTACAGCTCAACCAATTTCTACATTTGTAGATACTGGTACAGCCCCACCCAGAATAAGATGTGGATGCTTCCAGCAGTGGGGAAGCTTCCTTCCCAGGCAATATCCAGCCGCCACCCGGAGTGAGCCACTGTCCTGATTTCTACCACCATCAACCAGCTTCATCCTTTAAACCCAGACGTCCCCTCCTTCTCCATCACAGTTTGGGAGCAGGGTCTTGTGAAATAGCCCACTTTGGCACCAGGGAACTCCAGAACTTCAGATTTGCAATTCGCTTAATTCATCCTCATGCTTCAAACTGGGCTGTAGCTTCATCAGCGATCTCCGGGGAGGGGGACTGGTCCCTCTTTCTTGTCCTACAATTCCCATATCTAGAAATTGCTCTGTGCCTTGGTGGGCCGGAATCCTTAGGCCTGGGCCTGAGTGCCCCCCTGCCTCGGGGCGGGGAGATGTGCGAGCGCCTCCCCCCTGCTCAGGCGGTACTGTAGCCCTGTGAGCCTCATCCGACCTCCCTTCTGGGCCACCCCTGGGAGGACGCTGCGACCCCTGGGTCTCCTCACCACAGAGTCTGGGGCACCAGGTGAGAGGACAATTGAGGGGTGGCCAGGAACCAGGGACCCAGATTGCTTCAAACTGCCCCTGGGCCTCCCAGCCCGGCCGTCTCAGAGGCCCCTCACCCTCAACTTATCCCAAGTCCAGCTTCTCCCACCAAACCTGCTCTTGCTCCTTCGGTCCCATCTCTGTCAGTCAGCGCCACCATCCACCAGTCTCCAAGACTGGAAATCTCGCTGCCATCTTGACCTGCCCCTCCCACCCCCACCCCGACAGTGCTCGCACTTACTTTCCCTTTCCATCTCTTGTCTGGACCCTACAATGGCCTCTTTCGGTCTCTCTTCCTCACCCTAGAGTGAGCCTCTCATTCCCAGACACCCCGTGCTCCTGCCAAATCAGACTTGCTATTTCCTTCCACACCTCCGGCCTCTCACTCTGCCTGCAAAGCCCTTCCCCAACTTCAACTATTGAACTCCTCTTCAGTCATAAAAACCCATCCCAAATGCCACTTCCTCTGGGGCTCTCTCCACGATTCCCTCTGAGAAGGGTGGTTACTCCTGCGGCGTCCCTGAGACTGAACAGACGTGCACATAGCACTTTCCTTGCTGCCAGGCTGCGTGCGAGTGTGCCTGCACGGCCCCGCTGGAAGCTTCTCCGGGGAACGATGGTGATGGAGTTTTGCATCCCCAGAGCCTAGCCCAGCGCGCAGCGCAGAATTTCCCTGTAGGGGTGGGACGTGTTCTACTGCGTAAACTGTGAATCGCAACCCATTAGCAGGTCATGAAAACAATTCAAAGTGGGTCATGATCTGCATTTTTTTAAAAAGTGAAATAAAACAGTAAATATCAGAGTGCATTGTATGTAGCTAGATTAGGCATTATTTTGAGAAGCATTTTGTGACGCACGTGCGCGCACACACACGTGTACAGGGACATGATGCAAAATCATGCATTTTTTGCTTTGGGTCCCAAATAGAAAAGCTTGACAACCATTATTTTCTGAGTGTCTCTCTTGGTGAGTCCCTTTAACTCTTGGTGATGCCACTGGAAGGATGATATAAAGCAAAGTTCCAGAGGAAAGACGTGACATTCTCCAGCGCCTTCTATGAGCCAGGATTTCTGTTTGCTGGCCATTCTGTGTACCTCCTCCCATCCTCCCAACAACCCTGTGAAAAAGGTCCTCTCTAGATGAGAAACCTCAAGTCCAGTGAAGCTACTGGATCAGCCCGAAGCCTCCCGGCTAGGGCGTGGGAGAGCCCGAATCTGGGCGCAGGTGTGTCTCATTCACTGGAAACCCATTCTGTTTCCATGATGGTGGTGCTGAAGCTGACTTCCAAGAATGGGTGATGGTGGGGGGTGGGCATCTCCTGGGAAGGACGAGCTTTCTCATGTCCACCCTCGCTAGCCCCTCCTGCTGGAGTGAGAGGAGTCCGTGTTCCAGTAAAAACTCCTTCCTGGGCCTGGGAGGGAAGGGACTTGTCCCCGAGCAGAAATGTCTGTGTGCCCAGGTCCCCGGCTGGCTGGGCCGCAGGGAGGGTGTTAGAGGTGGAAGCCTGGAAGGCAGCCTGCTTGTTCCTTCTGAATTAGGAGTGGGGGTGCCAGCGGGCAGCACACAGTTGTTTTTGTCTGGTTGCACTGCACCAAAGAAGGCTCAGGGGAGCGGAGCCGGCTTGCCAGGGCACAGGGAGCAGCGCCAGGCTGAGTCCCACTGCCAGGTGCTGCCAGGCCTCTGCTGACCGCCTGCCCATCCTCAGGAAGCCTTCTCTGACCCCGCCGCCCCTCTCCTGGGCTCCGACTGTGCCCCGCATCCCCCCATCATAAACTGGCTGGTTACTGTCTGTCTCTCCCACCAGACTGTGAGCCTCTCAGGGGAAAGAACTGTGCTCCAAGTGCCAGTTCCTCCAACAGTCTGGCACACAGTAGGAGCTCAGAAAACATCTGTGGAAGGGGGAAAAGCGGGAGGTAAGGAAGGAAAAAAGGCAAGGAAGTGCAGGGCGGGGAGAGAGGAAGGGGCTGGCTGGCTGTTTCAGAGCTCCAGAAGACCAGGTGGGTCAGAGTCTGGGCTCGGGCCTCTTCCGCCTGCCTACTCGCCAGCTGGAAGGGGACACACAGGGCCGGCGCCCTGCCCCCCGCTCTGGCCACTGTGCGGCCACTGTAGCCCCCTCGGGGGAGAAGGCACTTCTCTCTGACTCAGGTTTATGCCTCCGGGGGCTCTGATCCTCACCCACCTGGAGCTGTCTCAGGCTGCCCCTCCAGAAATCCTGTGGACTCCAGCCACCTCTCTGAGGGCTTCGCGTAGTGCCTCAAATGAGGCCTTTAGAGCCCGGTGCTGGCCGTGTGACCTTGAATGTTCTCCTCATCAGGCTCTTCCTCTGAAACCCGGCAGAAAGCCTACCTCACCGGGGAAAAGTGAAACGATGATGTCTGTAACGCACCTGGAGCTCAGGAGACCCCTTTCCCTGTTTATCCACCTCAGTGTGGTGGGGCACAGCCCCTGGCTTCTAAACCCCCTTCGTTCCAGGCCAGCACCAGACTGGCCCTGCTGATGGTCACGTGGCCTCTAAGCCGGGCACCCTCTCTTGGGAGCCCTCCCATTGCAGGCGGACACTCCTTCCGGATGGAGCTGCCCTCTCCTGCGTCAACTATAAGCCCTCCCTGAGGCCTCCAACCGGGGTCTAGTTTCTGGTCTTCAGGGTGGCTCTAGGACTCGGCTCATGGAAGCTCGCCGATGCCTGGCACAGCGCTCACCCATAAACAACCCAGCTCCTCCCAGCTCAGGCGAGCAGCTCCTGGTTCCCCAGATGCTCCCTGGGAGGGTGCAGAGGGCCCCTCCTAGCAGAGTTCTAAGTGTCCCGGCTTGATGGCAGCCCAGACATTCTACGCTGGCCCCAGGCACAAGCCGGAGGGGCAGCCCAGCCCAGCCACTGAGCCTCTCCCACCTCCCCCTCTAATTCCTTCCCAGAATCAGATGAGGTGCTGGGCAGACCCTGCAGCGTTCTTGAAGGGCTAGCTCCTGTAGCCAGGGCCCCAGGACACCCCTTCAGACACAGTGGGTCCCTAGTAGCTAGGTGCAGGGGAAAGGAGGAGAAAGCTCCAGAGAGATGCAAAAAGGCTCTTTCCTGCCCCCGTGCCTTTGCACATGCAGGGGCCTTGCCCAGAAGTCCCTTTCCTCACTGTGTATCTCAGGAATCCCTCCCACCTCTGGGGTCTCAATGCACATTCAGTCGCTGAAGGCTTCCCTGAGCACCGCCCACCCCGAGTAATCATCCCTTGCATCTCCCCCATCCTCGAACAGCCCACGTCCAATACTATGCTCATCTTCTCTCAGACGGTGCACTCCTCCGGGGCAGCTCTGTGGCTCGTGGCCCCAGAACTAACAGAGAGGGAAGCCCGACAGGTATCCAGTGTGGTCTGAGGTGAATGGGCACCAGCTGGAGGTGTGAGTTCCCCTCTCCAGGGTTTGCAGTGCAGAGGGAGGGACCCCCCCCCCCCAAGGCATAGTGGGGTGGGGGTGCCTGGGGAGAAGGTTTGGGGCCTGGGTGCCGAAGAGAAAGAGGCAGAGAGAATGGGGAACAAACCGGTTAAACAAGCAGAAAGGCCAAACCTCTTCCAATGGAAAAGGAAAATGAAACCAGAATGAAAATGGACAAGGCGGAGAGGAAAGGAGACCCACCCATCCCGTCAGCAGGCCTCCAGATGAAGCTCCGAGAGAGATCAGAGCAGGAGCTGTGGGCCGGCCGGGCTCCCGCCTCCTCCTCCGGAGGCTCTGGCGGCCAGGCCTGGAGAGGACGGCTGCAGCTGAGGCCCCGCCGCGGTTCTGGCCCCCTCGCCACCGTGAGAACGGCCTGTCAGTCCGCACCACCTCTTCGAGGCCTGCCCTGACCATTCCTTCCCGGGACCCCTCCCCAGTCCCACTGGGCTCTCCCTCAGCAGTCCCCTCCCCAGATCGGGGTCAGACCTGTGCAGAGCGTTTCTCAGAAGCTCCATCCGACCTTCTCTACCCTCAGCCAGCTTCTCTGAAGCCAGAGCGGGAAGCAGAGGTCAGGGTGCGGGAGCCCGTGGTAGAGGACAGGACGGGGCTGGGTTCTCGTCCCGGCTTAGGGACAGACCTCGGAATCCGTCCCCTTACCTCTCCAGGCCCGGGCTCCTCATCTGTGAAGTGAGGGATGGGTTAGAGCACCAGCCCTAAAACTGTGGGCCCTGGACCAGTGTCAGCCTCTCCTGGAAACGTGTTAGGATTTGGGTTCTCGAGCCCACCCCAGGCCTCCAGAATCGGGAACGGAGGTGAGCCAGCAACCGTGTTGGAGCAAACCCTCCAGGCGGCTCTGATGGGGGCTGGTGCTGAGAGTTCCCCCCGGGTCATCTCCAAGGCCCCTCCAGCAGAGATTAGAGTTCTGTGAATAAGAACAGTGCCGGCGGAAAGCTCTGGTAAAGCTATGCATATGAAGAGCTCCTCATCACTGTCCTGACAGACAACACTCCAGTATTCCAGACCCCTCACCTTCTCTGTCCTGGCCACAAGGGGACGCTCTGCCCGATGAGTGTTAATAGAGCCCAACGGTATGCTGGCACTGGGAGGGGCTGGGGTACTAGGTTATGCGGAGGGCAGGGGGAGGCACAGATTTAAAAAAACACTCCAGTAAAGCATAAGAGTTGTCAGAGAAGGAGTCACCAAGGTCCACAAGGGCACGGCCTAGAGGAGAGAACACGACTCTGCCTCATGTGAGAAGCTGGGCAAAAATTCAGAGGAAATTTACTAAACCTCACTGAATTTTACACTAAAAACAGGCAGATTGGGCCGGCTCCGTGGCCGAGTGGTTAAGTTCGCGTGCTCGCTGCGGCGGCCCAGGGTTCGGATCCTGGGTGCAGACATGGCACCGCTCGTCAGGCCACGTTGAGGCGGTGTCCCACATCCCACATCTGGAAGGACCTGCAACTAAGATATACAACTATGTACAGGGGGGTTTGGGGAGATAAAGCAGAAAAAAAAAAAAAAGATTGGCAACAGTTGTTAGCCCAGGTGCCAATCTTAAAACACACACAAAAAAACAGGCAGATTCGATGGTATGAAAATTATACTTCAATAAAGTTGTTTAAAAAAATTTACAAGGAAGTGTCTCCTGCTTCAGTAGGCCAGCAGAGCACAGCTGTGGAAGGCAGCGTGCACGTCCAGGGGACGCCGTGAGGTGGACCCCCAGAGTGCGGGTGACGTGCTGAAGGGCTGCAGCACCGGCCGGAGCCAGACTGGTCTGGACACGCTACCGCAGGCAGAGGGCGGCCGAGGGGGCATCTGAGGCTGTGAGCACCAGAGCCATCAATAACCACAACAATCTAGTGGGATTGGACGCAGCTTCAGTTCAAAGTCTCCCACATCCGCGAGCCTATATGATCCTCACAAGAGCCTTGTAAGGTCTTAGGTGCCATCACCTCATTTTAAGGGAAAGGATGTTAAGTGACTTGGCTAAGGTCACACAGCAAACCAGTAATGGAGCCAGGGCTAGAAGACAGCGTGCTTCCAGGTCTAGTCCTGATTTCCCCGGTGGGCAGCAGTGCTGATAACGGCGGCCCTTGACTGAGGACAGATGACGAGCGGGGCCATGGGTTAGGGGCCTGAGTGGTTGCACTGAGCGTTCGTAACCACAACTAGGATACGGGATTACTCGCCCACTTCACAGATGTGACAGGGTGGACACCTTGCCCGAAAACATCCAGCTTGTGAAGCCAGGACTTCAACAAGGTTCTGGCTGAGGCGAAAGCCTGTGCTCCAAACCCTGGCCCCACACCACCCTCCCCCAACGCTGCCCAGCTCTCCTCTAGCCCAGAATGGAAGGTGGAGATTCCCAGTGGACTTCTCCTCATTCAAACTCCCTTGAGCCCGGGCCAACCCATGAGAAAGAAACTGGCCCCCGGCCTACTAAGCAGCCCCCTGCAAGGGAAGGCCCTTCCTAATCTGGCAGGGGCTCCCACTCTCTCACGCCTGTCCATGCCTTCTGAGCCCAGCATACCCACTGGGGGACCAGCAGCTCCCAGGGCCCCCGAGCCCGGTGGATGGAAACGCTGCTGCCCGTGATCAATAACAGGCATAATTCAGCGACTGCGGGGAGTACAAAGGAGTGGAGGTTAAATCAATATTTAGAAGCTTCGAAATTAAACTAATTAAGAGCAAGCTTTAATGATTTTTACTGTCTGGGAATAAAAAAGACAGAAAGCCCACCTATATTTCATGATCCTACCTTAGTAGCTTGTAATAATTCGGGAAGAGTGGAAGATGAAAGGTGCTCCCAGCCAGCCCCACTTTCTGCGTTGCAGGAGAGGGGAGTACCTGGTCCTTGGGAGCAGAAGATGGGGAGGAGGAAATGGACAGGATGGAGCCCAGGATGCAAATGGCATCTTGTGAGGGCCACAGGCTTGGGTTGGGGACTGTGATGGGTTGAATTGAGTCCCCTCAAAAGACACAGTGAAGTCCTAACTCCCAGTACCTGTGAATGGGACCTTAATTTGGAAATTAAGTATCTTTGAAGATGCAATCAAGTAAAGATGAGGTCATACTGGATTAGGGTGGGGCCCTATAATCTTATAATTATAACATTAAAACATTAAAACATTAAACATAACATTAAATTTAATTAAAATCTTATAACCTTATAATCCCTTATAATCAATAAGACTGGTGTCTTATAAGAAGAGGGACATTTAGACACAGACACAGAGACTGCCACGTGATGACGGGGACAGAGACTGAAGCGCCCACGACCAACGGCCAGCCCCGGCAGCTCGGAGGTGGCGAGGCAGGATCCTCCCCACAGGTACAGAGGGAGCACGGTGCTGGTGGCGCTGTTATTTCAGGCTTCTAGCCTCCAGAACTGGAGACAACATGTTCCTGTTGTTTGAAGCCACCCAGTTTGCGAGCGCAGCCCCAGGAGACAAACACTGGGACCCTGGGTTGTAGTTCCCACCTGCCACTTACTAACTGTGCAAGCTTGGCTAGATGCTTAACCTCTGGGAGCCTCAGCTTTCTCCTCTGGAAATGGGGATAAGACAGAGCTGTCGTACAGATCCAATGCAAAGGCTGGTGTGAACCACGCACTATGAGCTGAATGTGCTACACAGGCGTCACCAGGCTCATCGCTGGTGGAAAGAATCTGGGAAGAGGCTCAGGCCGGCTGTCAGAGGGGCAGGAGATCCCCCGGCGACCCGCAAGTCGGGTCTGGGTCTAACCAGGTCCCGGCGTGAGGCGTCTTGGCGCTGGGAGAGGGAATGTAAACATGAGGGTATCTTACTGTCGTTCCCAACAGGGATTTTGTGTGCCGCCCACTTGTCCCTAGTTTTCTCATCTGTAAAACCCCTTTCAGGGTTGGATAACATTATTTTAAAGGTATTTTTCAGCATCATTCTCTGGGCTTATTTATATATTTAAAAAAGGAGTAAGTCTTAGCAGCCCAACCTCACTCTCATCCTTAAACCTCTCGCAGCCTGGTGCCTAGGACAATTCAGAGGGCGCAGGCGGGGAGAGGTCAGGAGGGCTCGGCCATCACCCCTCTCTGCCCTGACGGCCTGCGGCCAGGGAGGAGGACCCAGGCCACTCTTCTTCTGCCCTCCTTCGAGCCTACCAGGCAGGAAAGGAACAGGAAACCACGCAGGCAGCAAATAAAACCTCTATCGATCGTGAGATGGCTGGCACACCAAGTCTGCCTGGCTCCCAGAACTGTTCATCTCAAATAAACGTTCCTGACGATCGCTGGTACTAAACACTGGAGTCTGACTGTAAAGTGCAGTGGAACAGGGTGGCCAAGCACGGAGCTGCTGCCGCGCCGTCGGGGCCTCTCCCAGGGCTCCAGTCGGAGAAGGTCCTCAGGTGGTCTCCCAGAATTTCAGAAGGAGCCGGACCTTACAGCAGTGGGGTTCCCCAATGGGGGAACCAACCTTCCTGCCACGTGACAACCAACACTCTTCCCAGATGGGAGTCAGTGAGGCGAATGAGCATGTGTTTGCACACGCAGGGAAGGGCGATGCCAGCAGCATCGCACGAGAACCACCACTGTCTCACCCAACACTGCCGCCACTGAGGTTCACCACCATGTGGCCACGTGGTCACCCACCTGCAGCCCACCATCTCACCCCACACTGCCGCCACTGAGGTTCACCACCACGCAGCCACGTGGTCACCCACCTGCAGCCCACCATCTTTATCAGTATCACCAGCCCCACTGCGGCCCCTGCCACCCCCAGGCTGGCTGCCATCACCACACATCACTTTGAACACCCTCCATTAGCATCACCAGCTCCTCCATCCATCTCCACAATCCGGTCACCATAAGTACCCTGACCATCATAAGAAAATTTGTATGGCTTCATTGCTGTGACATGTACAGAATCTGAACTGTTTCAAATGGTTTCTACCCCTGGTAAACATACATTAGACGATGAGAGCCCTGTAACACTAACATGAGAACAAGTAGATTCACGTGGACACAGAGGTCACCCTGAAAGAAGCGTGAACATAGACGTGTGAGGCACACACAGAGAACCGGAGGAGGGGGAGATGGCTGCAAGGCAAGCAGGGCACAGGCCGGGCGTGCAGGGATAAAAATGGCCATTCTTTTTCCTCCTGTTATCTATGTTTTTCAACTTGGGCTGCACCATGGAATTATATGGGAATCTTTTAAAATATACTGATGCCTACGTCCCACTCCAGACCAATTAAATCAACCTTGGCGGGTAGGATGCAGTGGTGTTATTAAAAAAGAAAAAACTCTCTAGGATTTCTTTGTATGTAAATTTTACATCAATAGAGAAAAAAAGACTGTAAACAAAAATTTAACTCCACAGTTGTTGATACTAAAGTATTCAGGGAGAAGGGTACTGATGTCTGCAATTTACTTTGAAATGCACCAAAAATAAGAAGGATTGATGGAGAGATGGAGAGAGATGTGATAAAGCATGTCTAGGAGAAGGTTAATGGCAGAATCTAAGTGGTGGGTGCACGGCTGCTCACTGCAACATTCCTTCAACTTTTGCCCTATGTTTGAAATTTTCCATAACAAAACACTGGGGAAAAATCCCCACCTGGTTTTAAGGTGAAGCCAGGACCGAGAACCATTGTATCTGAAGGGAAACTGCACAAGTGGGTGAGTTTCTCTTTCCTCCACCCTCCATGTGTGAAAGAACATACCCCTTTCTCACCAAACCAAGAAGACTCCAGTCCACGCTTCCCCACTCTTCTCAAGTCGGGGTGCACACAGACAAGTGCATTTGTACAGTGCACCTGGGGAAATGGAGGCAGCTGCTTTCACGGGAGAGAATGGTGGGGAGACGCCTGCTGCCCCAGGCCCCACAGGCTGCCCTGAGTGCCCAGGGCTGTGCCTGGACCCGCCACAGCCATACTAGCTGGCCAGCTCTGCTCTGCTCAAATGGCCCCAAGTCGCCGTTTCTCAAGCCTGGGCTCAGCATTCTTAGCAAGGATGAAATCCTTTCCCAGGAAAACCAGACCAGAGTCTGACCACCACAGCACACGTGTGTGTGCCTGTGTGTGAGTGTGCGGCGGGGAGGACACGCGGGCAGGGGCCCGACCCCACGCCACATCTGCATGCTCCCACACACCCGCTGGCCCTGCGGAGGGAATGCCATGGCAACACCCTGCTCCTTAAACACGGGAGTCTGTGCTGCCCTTGCAGAGCAGCATTAGGCAATTTAATTAAGGAGCTGGCAGCAGACAAACTTTGTGAGTTAAAGGCATTTTATTAAATCTCATTGTATTATGCGGCTCAGTTCCCCCAGGAGCTGCGGAGCACAGACGAGAATTTGCTGGGGTTTTCTTTTCCCTTCTCTGCTTTTGGTGGCCTCCCTTCAGCTTCATGAAAGCACTCACTGAGCGCAGGGGGACCCCAGCTGAGACTGCTTGCTCCCTTCCCCCGAGCGCCACGCCTGGCACCAGGCTGCAGGCAGCAGTCTGGGAGCACGGTCTGCAGCACTGGTGCCACGTAGTACGTTCACAGAGCGCCCCACGCGCGACGTCTCAGGGCTGCCCCCCAGCTTCTGTGTTCACAATGGCCCGTTTCACTTGCCGGCACCAAGCTGAGTGCTTCCCACACATCCTCTCACTGAACCCTCCCACCCCCTGGAGAAGGAACTCTAGCCTCCCCAGGTTATAGACCAGGAAACTGACGCTTCAGGCCATCAAGCAGCTTGCCCAAGATCTTGCAAGGAGTACGGAGCAGAGGAGCAAGCGCAGACGGTTGGCACTGCCCTCTGCTGCCCCGTAAGGCTGGTGGTCTCCTCCTATTCCTCCCCGCAGAGTGGGCTCCACTCAAATCTCCCAGCCAGGAAGACAATTCCAGGGTGAAGCTGGGGTGGGAGTCAGGCTCTCCAGGACCCTGATTTCCTAACCTACCAGGCCTAGAATGTGTGAACGTGCCTCATGGAAGGTCAGACCCCGGCCCGAGGACTCATTAACGTGCTCAGGGGCCCTGACCTCTCCTCCTGGTCCTCCCAGAGTGTCTGGCTGGGACCTGAAGCCAAGTCCATCTCCTCTGAGGACCAGAGGCTAGGAAACCAGATGATATGGCATAGGACACTGTGGCTGGATGTGGGGAAGAACTTCTTTGGTAAGAGTGCTTGAAACCAAAAAGGCATGACCTGCCAAGAAACTACATGACGCCTACTCGGCCCTAAGTGGAGAGGACTTTGGGCCTGTCTCTGGGAGCCCACCCCTGCAGTCCTGCCCCTGGGCTGGCCAACGGTCTCCAGGGCTCTGTGAGCCTGTGAAGGATCCCACCCTGAGACTGCCCCCCGTGGCAGGGACTCTGGGCGTCCCTCCTGTGTGAGCAAGCATAGGGAGCCCAGCACGGCCCCCGGGCAGCTCTGGAGAGGCTCCCTGTCCTCCAGGGCTCAGTCGGCTCCTGGGCCACGCAGGTGGTCAGCCGGGCTCAGTGAGAGAGCCCAGAGCTGCACCAGGAAGGGGAGAAAGGCCTTCCCTCTGCAAACATGCACTGAGCCCCACCTGAGCACTCTGAGAAAGGGGGAGTGCCTACCCCTGGACCTGCCTAGGCTCACCTTCCTCAGGGCTCAAATGGGCGGTGCCACGCACCTCGCGCAGCCGTGCGGAAGCCAGGAGGTGCTTACTCTCTGCCAGGCCCTCGCCACTGCCCTCTGAGACCTCATGATGGCTCTATTATACTACCCCACTGTCAGATGGTGAAACTGAGGCCAAAAGGAGCTAAGCCTCTCGCCCAAGCTCATCCAGCTAGTAAGGGGCAAGAGCCAGGGCTCTTTTAACAACCCCAGCATATTTCTATGCGTGTACATACATGTACAAGTGTATATGTACATATGTACACACACATACACATGCATGTTATTACATAATCGTATAAATTAACAGCTTTGAGACAGAATTCATAGACCAGAAATTCACAATCACATTACAGCTGAGAAGTAAATTTAACAGCTGGATTTGCCCCCAAGCTTAAGGATGTGCGGTCACTGTCTGACAGGGTCAAGAGGGCCCGTGAGTGTGCGGCTTCTCCTCTTGGAAGGGGCTTCAGGGGCTGCAGCACACAGAGCCAGGGGAGCCCAGCACGCGGCCCCTCATTGTGAGGCCTGTGTCCGCTCCCCGCCCCCCTTTCTCTGGACTCTCCCCACCCTGCTCTTTGTCCAGCCCCATCCCCTCCCCGCCCCCCTTCTCTGGACTCTCCCTACCCTGCTCTTCATCCAGCACCGTCCTCCCCTTGCCCCGACCAGCCCCTGGGGCTTCCACCTGGCTCCCAGGTCTGGTCTACCTGTTCCTGCTCCCTTGCCCCACCTGGCAGAGACTCAGCCTCGACTGTAGGCACCCTCCAGTTGAGCCCTTCGAGAAGTCCCCAGAAGGGTGGCCATTTGTGTGTTTAGGCCAGGGAGGACAGAGCTGGTGGCAGCGGAGGGTCAACAGGCTAACTCCAGGGATGCCCAGGTCCACACGGCCACTTTGTAGTCTCCCAGGGAATGAGCCGCCTTTGAAGGACTGGCAGGAAGAGAGCTCGTCTGGGCGGGACCCTCGAGGTTCTAATCCCAGCTCTATCACTTTCCACCCATGGGACAATCTCACTGAACCCCAGTTTCTTCTCCTCTGTAAGATGGGAAAAAGAACATGCGCCTTCAATTTGAATAGGCACCCTTCATTGAACGCTGACTATCTGCTGGGCCTTTCACAAAGCTTTTTTTCTTATTTAATCCACACAACAACCCTATGAGAATTGTAGTGTTATATTTACGGGAGGGGAAATGGAGGCTCAGAGAAGTTAAGCGACTTGCCCAAGATCACACAGCTAGTACACGTAGAAGCCCCAATTGAAGTCCAGCACTATGTGACATGGAAGACCTCACTCTTAACTACCACATCAACTGCTAGGCTGTGAGGGAGCCTGCGGAGGGATGTGTGTGTGCTTGTAAACAGAAAGCTCCAGAACAACTAATGCAGGGGGTTTCCAATACTCCAAACCTCACATGGCTTTGCTTGGACAGTTTTCCTCCACTGAGATAAAAACAAGTGCACCCATTCATTCATTCATTGCACCATATTCACAATAGCCAAGACACAAAAGCAACCTAAGTGTCCATCGATGGATGAGTGGATAAAGAAGATGTAGTGTGTGTGTGTGTGTATACACACCATATATAGACACACACAATGGAAAGTTATGCAGCCATAAAAAAGAAGGAAATTCTGCCATTTGCAACAACACAGATGGACCTTGAGGGCATTATGCTGAGTGAAATAAGTCAGACAGAGAAAGACAAATACTATACGACCTCACTTATGCGTTGAATTTTTTAAAAAAACCCCAAAACAAAAACTGAACTCAGAGATATAGAGAACAGACAGGCAGTTGCCAGAGGCAGGGAGTGGGGAGAGGCCAAATGGGTGAAGGGGCTCAAAAGGTACAAACTTCCAGTTACAAAATCAGTAAGTCCTGGGGATGTAACGTACAGCGTGGCGACTATAGTTGATAGCACCGTATTGCATATTTGAAAGTTGCTAAGAGAGCAGATCTTAAAAGTTCTCATCACAAGAGAAAAAAAGAACAAGAGCTTCAGGAGCTAGGCAACCTCCTCTCAGCTGGAGCAGCTTGGGCTGCACATGTGTGAGTGTGCATGTGCACCCGTGCACAAGCGTGCGTGTGTGGGGGGGCAGCAGGCAGAGAGTGCATGCTTGGCTGGCTTGGAGGGAGCGGGTCTGGAGGCCAGTGCTTCCTTCGCCAGTGCTTGCTCTCCTGGGCACAAGGCCTGGGCAGTGCCAGCTCGTTTTCACAGCCATTTTCCCAGGGAATTAACAGGGGGAACATTCGCCTCTGTAATAATGATAGAAATAATAATAATTAACACGGCTGTAGCTTCTATTTCTCTAGCGCCTCTCTCCCCAGACCTAATAACTCTGGGCCAACAGCAAGTCTGCTGGGCTTCATAGCCACACCCCAGGGCCTGGGAAGCCTCAGGTTTTGCCAGATTTTCTGTCTCCTCCAGCTGGGAGGCAAGTGCAGGTGCACACAGGACTGACCTGTCGCAGGAGCTGCCCTTCAAGAGCCACTGGCAGAGCTGGGAAAGGACCCCAGGCACTACGCCTCCCCCCTCCCCACTCCATCACCCCCCAGGAGGAGAGTAGGTAAAGGAGGGAGCAAGTGTCAGTTGTCTTTGTGCAGTCCCCAGAAACCCCCCAAACGTCTGGGCTCCCCCATGCAGCCGGCACTGCCTCAGGGAGGACCGCCCCCGGCTGCTACAGCCAGCGGGACATGTCCGCAGGTCTGGTCCCTACAGAGGATGGCTCATGGCCTTCTCTGGTCCCAGCCAGGAGTCATTACGCACCAAACGTCTAGTTTAAATAAGTGATTAGGCAGCTCTGTTAGGAGCGCAAGTGCTTCCCACCGGGCAGGGACAGCGCGGGCGAGAGGCGGCCGAGGCAGGAAGGGAGGAGGACCTCAGGGCCTTGCAGCAACGGGCTCCTCTCCTCCAAAGCATTTTCCAGTCAATTCAGCGCAAGGTGGAGCTCCCGGCGTTCCCAGAGCCAGCATCCCGAGCAGCTTGGCACCTGGAAATTTTCAGACACAGAGCCCACTCCTGATTGTTGGGGCAGCCCACCCACGTCCTGACAGACGAGGGGGCGGCAGGGACCTGGAGCAATTTACACAGACGGAGAAGCCAAAGCTCTCATTGGCCAGTGCCTTCAGCCTCCCCCCACACTCCTGAAAGGAAATTACTGGATCCGAGTTACTTCCTTCGCTTCTTCCAGGAGCGGCAGGACGAGGAGGGGTCAGAAGGAGCCACGGTTGGGAGCTGTGTGACCATAAATGTACTCCCCCGGCATCTCCAGGGAGAAAGCCTAATCTCTCGAGTCCACAGATGGACCGAAGTCTGGAAATGCCAGCGTTGTGCAAACACGTGTGTGTGAGTGTGCGTGCAGAGTGCAGTGTTTTGGAGAGAAGGGCCACAGTTTGTGGCAGATTCTCAGTGGGGTCCACGACCCACAAGATGGGGAGAAGCCTGCGCTCTGCTCCGGTCAGTTCTGAGGACGGCCGGCCCCGCTCCACAAAGGCGACTCCATCTTCCAGGGCCCAGTGGGCATCCTGAGGCCTGGACTCCACCTGCTCAAAGGGCAGCCTCGGATGAGTTTGGGGAAACAGCTGAAGCAGAACCATCACAGGCCCTGCCAGGCGGAGCCGCGGCCGCCGCCCATCCAGACGCAGCAATGAGGTGCTCCCTCACTGCCTCATTCTTCCCACTGTGACGGCTGCACATCTCCTGTTCCCGTCACTCCAGTGACAGCCTTCTAAGGATGAAGGCAGCATCAATGTCATACAAATTCCTCCAGAACCCCAGGGGCTAGAAGGAGCTCAGGTTCAGGAAGCTAGGAACCAAATGCCCTGCACAGCAGAGTGGAAAGAAGAAAGCCTTCAGAATATGAAAGACTTGAGTTCAAGAGGCTTGTGCCTCTTACTAGCTGTGTGACCTTGACCAAATTACTTAACCTCTCTGAATGTCAGTTTCTATATCCATGAGATGGGAATAATACCTCACAGAGTTATCTTGAGGATTAAATGAGGTAATTCTGGCACACAGCAGGAGCTCAGGAATGAGTTCTCTTTCCCAGGAGGCATGGGGCACGTGTGCCCCTCTAGGCACGCGTGCCCCTCTAGGCACGCGCTGTACCACTGCGGTATCACAGAAAAGGGGGCGCCGGGGCTCGGCTGATCGGGAAGAGGGAATGGCAGTCAGAGCCATTTCCCTATGTTGACCACAACCTGCCAGGCCCCCACGGCTGCCCGGACCTCCTGTCCTCCAGGAAGCGTCCCTCACGGCACTCCCTCCCGACGCCCCACAACTGCCACTGGGCTTTCCGGCCGCATCGCGCAGCCTCCACTGCATCTCTCCCCTGTGATGAGAGGTCACGGGCTCCCCTCCATCAAAGGGCAGGCCCCTGGTGGCTGTGCAGCCCCCCAGTCCCAGCCCTGCCCCCCTCCAGGTGCACCTCCCCCCCCTCCCCCCAGAGCATAGAGGACCCAGCTGTTCTCCCCGTGCTTTCAGGTCTTTGAACCTTTTCTGGAATGTCCTCCCATTCTCTGCTCAGGGAGCTCTTAATTACCCTCTAAGTGCCAGCTCAACTGTCATCTCCTTGGTGACAGCTGCCCCCTCCTCTTTCTCCCACAGCACCTGCCATGCTTTAGAGGAGCCACGAGTGGCCTCCACCTCTCTCCCCAGCAGGGGCCAGGCCTGCTCTGGCCAGCTCCCCTCA